>NW_011888878.1:6546138-6894949 GCF_000151845.1 Pteropus vampyrus
TGAGATGGTATCTCATTGTGGTTTTGATTTGCATTTCCCTAATAGCTAGCGATGTTGAGCATCTTTTCATATGTTTGTTGGCCATTTGTATGTCCTCTAGGGAGAAGTGTCTGTTCAGGTCCTCTGCCCATTATTTGATAGGATCATTTGTTTTTTATATTTTTATTGGGTTGTATGAGTTCTTTGTATATTTTGGATTTAGGCCTTTATCAGAGGCGTTGCTTGCAAATATATTTTCCCATTCAGATGGGTGTCTCTTTACCTTGTTGATGTTTCTTTTACTGAGCAGAAGCTTTTTAGTTTGATATAGTCCCATTCATTTATTTTAGCTTTTATTTCCCTTGCTTTTGAGGTCAAATTCATAAAATCCTTTTGAAGTCTAAGGTCCTTGAGTTTCGTTCCTATGTATTTTCCATGCATTTTATTGTCTCGGGTCTTATATTCAAGTCCTTAATTCAGTTTGAGTTAATTTTGGTGTTTGGTGATAGACAACAGTCTAGTTTCATTCTTTTACAGGTGGCTTTCCAGTTTTCCCAGCACCATTTATTGAAGAGGCATTCCTTTCTCCAGTGTATGTTTCTGGCTTTTTTGTTGAAAATTATTTGCCCATATAAATATGGGTTTACTGTTGGACTCTCGATTCTGTTCCACTGGTCCAAGTGTCTATATTTCTGCCAATACCTTGCCATTTTGATTACTGTCACTTTGTAATATAATTTGAAGTTGGGCAGAGTGAATCCTCCAGCTGTGTTCTTTTTTCTCAGGATGGCTTTGGTAATTCGGATCTTTTGTGCTTCCATACAAATCTGATGATTTTGTGTTCTATTTCTTTAAAAAGTGCTGATGGGATTTTGATGGGGATTGCATTAAATCTGTATAATGCTTTAGATAATAAGGTCATTTGAACTATGTTGATTCTTCCAGTCCAAGAACGAGGAATATCTTTTCCATTTCTTTGTGTCTTCTTTGATTTCTTTTAATAGGATCTTGTAGTTTTCATTATATAGGTCTTTCACATGTTTTATTAAATTTATTCCTAGGTATTTTATTCTTTTTGTTGCAATTGGAAAAGGAATTATTTTTTTCCACTTTTTTTCCCTGACACTTCCTTATTAGAATATAAGAAAGGTGTGGATTTTTGAATGTTGATTTTAAATCCAGAGACTTTACTATATTTGCTTATTGTTAAAATAGTGTTCTTGTGAAGTCTTTAGGGTTTTCTATATAGAGAATCATGTTATCCACAAATAGTGAAAGTTTGACTTCTTCATTTCCTATTTGGATGTCTTTTATATCTCTCTTGCCTGATTGCCCTTGCTAGGACCTCCAATGTTATATTGAATAACAGTGGCGATATTGGACAGCTTTGCCTTGTTCCTGATCTTAGAGGGAAAGTATTTAGTTTTTTACCATTAAGTATAATGTTGGATGATGGTTTGTCATAAATGACCTTTATTACATTAAGGTACTTTCCTTCTATACCAATTTTATTAAGTGTTTTGATCATAAATGGATGCTGTATCTTGTCGAAGGCTTTTTCTGCATCTGTTGATATAATCATATGATTCTTATTTTTTAATTTGTTTACATGGTGCATCACATTAATCAATTTGCATGTGTCGAACCATCCCTGTGCCCCTGGGATGAAGCCCACTTGATCGTGGTGTATAATCTTTTTAATATGTTGCTGTATTCGGTTCACTAGTGTCTTATTTAGGATTTTTGCACCTGTGTTCATGAGAGATATTAGTCTTTAGTTTTCTTTTTTTGTATTATCTTTACCAGGTTTTGGTATCAGAGTAATATTGGCTTCAGAGAATGAGTTTGGAAGTATTGCCTCCTCTTCGATTTTCTGGAAGATTTTGAGGAGAGTAGGTATTAAATCTTCTTTGAATGTTTGGTAGAATTCACTGAGGAAGCCACCTGGTCCTGGACTTTTATTTTTGGTGGGTTTTTGATGATTGTTTCAATTTCCATACTACTGATCAGTCTATTTAAATTTTCCAGATCTTGATTCAGTTTAGGAAGGTTGTAGTTTTCTAAGTACTGGTCCATTTTTTCTAGGTTACTATATTTTGTGTTATATACTTTTTCTTAGTATTCTTGCATGATCCTTTGTATTTCTGTGATGTCAGTTGCAGTTGTTTCTCTGCTATCCTGCTCAGCTTCTCTGCTTTGTGCCCTGATGACAGCCTTGCGCCGGCTATGTAGAAAAGTCCTGGCACTTCCAGGCAGGGTGATCAGGGAAGTCGCTGCTCCTCCACCCCTTCCCCTCCACCTGTAAGGAGCTCCTGCAGCTGCGGGAGGCAGTTTCTTTATTTCTTCCAGTCCACCACCTGGCACCCAGAGTTCCGATCTGTGGTAGCTCTTATGCGCTGATCCCACGCTCAGACGTGCTGGTGTGCAGTTTGGGTGTTTTTTGTTGAGTTTTAGATGTTCAGCTTATTGTTGTTTCAAGGGGAGAAATCTTGGGATGTCTCTCACTCCTCCATGTTTCCTTTCAATTCATCAGTTTTGAAAGAAAGGTTGAGGCTAAATGTACCTTTCTTCTCACAGTTAAAAGCAGATAGTTGAATAGCATGAGAAAAATTAGGAGAGATATTCACCTGCTTTCTATAGCTTACCTTAGTTGAAACATTTATCCATTAGATTAACCTTCAAACCAGTCTCCCTTCCTTTAAGCTTTTATTACATTTCTTCTTATTGTTCATATTTAAATGTGTTTCTTTATCTGTATCATTCCATCATACAGAGACATTCTGTGGTTGTCAATTTCCTAACTGAGAAATTCCAAATTGCTTATCTTGGCATTCAGGGCTTTCCAAAATTTGGCCAGCTTTTATTTATTAAAATTCTTTCCCAAGATTTTCCAAAATAGACACCAGCCTGTAACCAATCCAGATTGCTATTGCAAGAACATAGGTTATTCCTTTCCATTTCTATTTTTCACTCAGGAATGTCTTGCTGTACATTTAAAAATCTTAGTTTTGCATTTACTGTTTATATCACAGTTTGTTTATTTCTGAAGTTAGGATTTAAGTACTACTTATTTATTTACTTACTCATATGCTATTGCTATTCCCATTAATTATTTACAGTGCCCAGGCAAGGAGAAAGTACAGAAGAAAAGGCTAATGTTTTTTTTTTTGCTTTTTGTTTTTTTTCAATTAAAAGTTTATTTTTGGTGATTTGTACCTGATAGAAAGAACAGTGTAATCACTGATCTTGGTCACTTCTAAGTACTTTTTTAGACTGTCATACACATAGGATATTTTCGCTGTTCATTATATGAGTCATTTCTCTACCTTTTTCACATCATTAAAAAATTCTCTTTCACTCAGTGCTAGATAGAAGACCTTAAGCTCCCTGAGTGAAGGATTTCAGCTTTCTTCATTGTTACGTTCTCAGTTTAGCACAAAATAGCACATAGTGGTTTCTTAGTGCATGTTTGTTACATGAGTTAATGAAGACTAGAATTTAGATATACTTTATTTGGACCCAAAAAGATTAGAATGTTATATTTTAAGCAAATTAAAAATTTCTACATCGCTAGGAATTATTTGAATATTTTTCTCTAAAATTTTTTATGAGAATTTGTGTTTTGGGGTTAGATTGGCGATCGATTGCTGTCTTACAAAACATTCCAAAACATAGTTTTAAAACAATAAGCATTTTATTAATAATTTTGCAATCTGGGCTGGGTTTAGCTAGTTGATTTTTTGGCTGGTGTTGGTAACGTTCTTTGGTGTTTTTCCATAGTCTCAGAGCCTCTCTTTCAATGTAGCCTATGCACGTCACCTGTTCCTGTTGGTGGCCAGACTTCTTACGTTGTGACTCAGGATTCTCATGAGCACAAACCCAGAAACTGCCACTTTTTAACATTTAGGCCCCAAAGTGGCAAAGCATCTCTTCTGCCATATTCTGTTTGTTAAAGCAGGTCACACACCTAGCCTAAATTGAAGAGTAAGTGATATACATAGGTATGTATATCAAAAAGAATATTCACAGCCACCAATGTAACAGACTGCCACAGGGTGATTTTCTTAGGTTCAATTGTTTGCCACTGTTAATTAGCTGAGCATCCTAGACATGGTTAGGAAGAATACTTTGCATGCCAGTAATCAACTAGCATTTTTAAATGTGAATTAGTTAGCCTTAGTTTCAACCTCTGCTTCCTATATTTTTAGCGTTCCTACTCTTTACAAATAATTCTCTTTCTTTTAACTAACTATTAGGTATGCTGTACAAGATTTTCTTCATGAAATATATTTTTTGCCTGATCATCCAGAATTAAAGAAGATAAAAGCAGTTCTACAGGAATACAGAAAGGTATTTAATTTTTATTTATGATTTAGGAGGTCACTGATATAAAATCATTTAAAGATCGTAGAATGAATTTCCGTTTCCTGAGAATTACTAAAAATGACATGCTATACAAAGAGATGGAAATTATTTTTTATAACAGCTTTTAATAGGGGTATATTTTAACTACTTTAATGATAACCGAGGAACTCCAGACCTTCCAAAACGTTTCCTGAAATGATTAATTGACAAAGTATATCTCTCTGTGCTCTTTGTATAGGAAACCTCTGAGAGTACCGATCTTCAGACAACTCTTCAGCTATCCATGAAAGCAATTCAGCATGAAAATGTAGATGTTCGTATTCATGCTCTTACAAGCTTGAAGGAAACCTTGTATAAAAATCAGGTATACTAAGATATAATTAAAAAGCTATAGGAAAGAAGACTTGGAAGTTTAAAGAAAAAATGACAGAAGATGACAGATTGGCACATTTGCTTGAGATTCACTAAGTTCAATGAAAGAAGTGATTTTTATTTTACCTAGATTATCAGATTATCAGATCTGATTTAGATTCAGTAATCATCACATGCCCTTTGAGGCTGAATATCAGTGATATGCAGTTTTTTGTTGTTGTCTTTGAAGGATTATATTTTAGGTTCCTGTATCTTCCTGAGGAAAGATGTGTCTATGCAGCAGCAGTTTATTTGAGTCTTCTCATAAAATTTCCTGTGGATATCTGTCATATAAAATTTGAGTAATTTTGCTATTTTACATTTTGACTGACTTAACTTTATTGGTTTTGATGAAACTAAAATTTTAAGTTTACTTTTCCTTAGGGCCAGTGAACTTTATTTTTTTTCCTTGTCATTTCAATGTAGATTATCCCTAACCTTTATGATGGTGAGAACTGGTATTTAAAATACCAGATCACTATAAATCTTTAAAGTGGAAAAAATTTAACTGAGGTACTTACTTTTGCGTATCAAGAACCCATATGTTAAGATGTGAGAATCCAAGACACTTATGAGGTAGTATTATGTTTATTTTCATGATAGAAGGAAGCATTTACTTAGGACAAAAGATATAATGATGATAACAAATATATGGTTCTGGGTCATTGAGTGCGTATAACCAATGTTGGGAGCAGCCAGTGTGGAGAAGATAGTCCTACCACATGTGAAGAGCCTTTAATTTCCTGAAGTACAGGATAAGATTTATAGTATCTTAACTGTGGATCTCCATTACCAATGTTATAGCCTCATTCTCTGCCCTGCATTACACTGAAACTACGCTGTGCTTACCCCTTGCTCCAAACCTCTACCTGGGTCCCATAACTTAAAGGGCTTTTAGCTTTTTAGTTTAAGGATGTATGAATAGTAAAGGATCTCTCCTGGCATAGAGGTTTTCGAGTTTAGGTTATTTCTAAGCAGCTGACATGGTCATGGTCTAACATAACGAAACTTCATATTGATCATCACTTCCTAGATGTAAATGACTAAATCTCAGAGCTCAAGGAAATTTCTTATCCTCTTAAGAGGGAAGAGCCATAGCTGCCACACTTTTGCCACCTATGTTATAAAAGATAAATCACATCTGAGAATTACCCGGGAAGCCTTCATTTAATGTAAAGCACCAATGCTAATAGATTAACCAGGCAGAGTAAGAAGGTAAATGTAGTTATAGAAGTCTTAAAGGTCAGATTAAATGATCTCAATAAGATATAATGGCCATAGACTGTTATAAGATATATTTTCAAAGTGAGGGTTAATTTAATTTAGCATCAATTTATAAATGGATAAATTTACTTTAAGTTGGTAAGAAGAAAACTAAAGATAAGGAGAGCTTGGAGGAGTCAGGGGAGATAAGAAAAGAAGGGAAAGAATCCAGAGACACATGTTTTCCCGCCTATACCTCTGCAGGTACTGGGGCAAAACACCTAGGAAAAAAGAGAGATGGAAATGGGTTCTTTTCCAACTATGACAAGAAAGTAACATCAAAGTTGAAGACAGTTCAGTTAAGTTCTAGAACAGCGCTATCTGAAAGAATTTTCTGTTTGGGTGGAAAGAATTTTCTGTTTGGGTGGAAATGTCTACATCTACAGTGTCCAGTAGCCACCAGCCACATATGGCTATCTTGAGTACTTGAAATGTATGATTGAGGACCCGAATTTTTAATTTTATTTAATTTGCTTAACTTAAATAGACACATGTGGATAGTAGCTGTTGTATTGTGTCCAACCCACAGCAATGCCAGAACATGAAACTGACGTGAGATATTAAAGATAGAAGAGCCTTTGTAGAGGATGCTGTGAGAGTCTATGAGAAAACAAGTACAAAGACATTCTTTTAAAGGTTCAGATCTTAGCCACAGGCAGAAGAAAAGAGACTTTAGGAGTGTGTTGAAAGGAGGTGTTTATTTAAAAATAGACTTAGTGTTGTTGTAGAACTGGCTAAACAAATACTAGGGTATAATGTAGCAACAAAGCAAATTCTAAAAGATGGTATGACAATTATGATGGCTGCTGTAGCATTAGATATTTACCTATTTTGATGGAATGGCTGCAAATATCTTATACTGATGTGTAGACCCTGGAGGATTAAAGAAATGGCAACTTCTGCTCCTTCCTTTTAAGTAGAAATGTACATTTCTGAAGAAATAAAAGATAGCTAAGCTCCGTGGACAGCAGAAAATTTTGACTTCTATGTCAAAAAAAAAAAAAAATCAAGCTGTAGATCAAACTAAGGGAACCTATAATCTGTTTCTGAAAATTAATACTACTCAGGTTGAAGTGAATCTCTATGATGAACTCCAGAAGGATTTATTTGTAATGAGGCCAAAGTAAACTTTGATGACAATGCAGAATTCTAATAAAAAGATATATTTGCTAATGAGTACAAATCCGAGAATGAGCCCATTGTAAATAAAGCTGCTAGAGATCTCCACATTTTCCTAGATAATGGTGGATGCCTAAATCTGAGTCTGTACATGTCCTCCAAAACATCGTAAAGAGCAACAAGGAGAGAAATAAAACCACATACAACTCATACTTTCAACATAGCTACGAGACTGAGAATACTATGAACTTTAAATTACATACAGGTAACCAGCAGAGCTGTCTCTGAAAGTTCATGTTACAAGCTTGTGTTAAGATCATTTAGATTCCGAGGAGACTGAAAAAGAAGAAAGTAGAGTGGAGGAACTAAGGATGATGAAGCAAAGATAAATTCACCAACAGAAAGAGATGGTCTCATTCTAAATGCATCAATACTGAAAATAGGTCCAGGACATGGTACATCAGAGCACTGGCTATAGGGAACATATTTGAAAGTGAGCAGATCCTAAGATTGCAGTCTCTGAAAGTCATTATATCTGGGGAGAAGTAAAAGAATGGGGAGGGGAAACTCTTTGGAGACTTACTTGTAAACAGAAAAAAAAGTAAGAGGGAGAATTTCAAGGGTCCTGCAGAAATAAAAAGAAATGTCTAAAATCAAAGATGTACCAAATCTTTTCCTTGGTACCTCTTCCCCAAAAATGATACTTAGGGGGGGAAAAAAAACTGTACTTTGTTATGCTGACAGAAGAGGGTACTTATGAAATAGGAATCTTGCAAGTTACTACTAAATTCTTACTGTTACTGCATATAGTTATTATGGAGGCTCTACAATATAAGCAGAAAAAATGTATGTTCTAAACACATATAGTTTATTGGAGGACAAAAAAAATGAAAATCAGATCTTTTGTTGATGATAATTCCTCCTCCAAAACCAACCATAAAGCAAAAGAAAACTAGACTTAGCACTACAATCTGAATTAGATATTTCAAGCAACCATTTGTAAATATGGAAAAAATTAAATGAGAAAGTTAAAAAAGCAAGATAAATAGATTAAAAAACAAGGAGATATGAAACAAGAAGTGATTGAACTCAGGGAAAAATTGAAGACATGGAGATTAAATTATAAGAGCTATGGAGATTATATTTGAGTAAAATTTTAGTAAGGAGCATTGAAGAAAGAAAAATAATCGAGAACAAAAATGAGATAGAAGAGTGAAAAGGATCAAAGAAAAAGTGGTTGAAATGGAAGATTGGCAAAGATTTCACATACAAATAATTAGAATATCTGAAGAAAAAAATGATAGAACAAAATTAATATTTAAAACTATAATCCAAGAAAACTTTCTGGAAGAAAAGATACTTTAGGAGTGTGTACCTGTGAAAAGTGACCTGAGGGATAGTCAACTCTGAGACATACCTTAGTCTTAAAAAATAAATCTCCAGTATCTACAGGCAAAAATACTTTTTAAAAAATCACTTCAGAGGTCAAAGAAAGTACATTAGTATCAGAATTCTCAATGGCAGTATACATAGTAGGCCTACAGGAGAGCAGCATTTTCAAATATGTCAAGGGCATGAAGTATGATTAAGAATGAGTCAAGCTGTCCTTTGAGTATCACACATAAGAAACAGTTTTAAACATAGAAGAATTGAAGAAATACTCTCTTCCAAGTGAGTCCTTCTTAAGAGATAGACTAGAGAATGGCTTCATTCAATCAAGAGGTGACTAGGTAGATTTGGCAAAAGGACTGATGGTTACTATTTACATATTTAACTGTAGATCTGAGACTAAAGCAGAATGGTATGTAAAATGGTATATATTCTAATAAATTAGAAACAAGTTTTTAAATGGGGGAAGTAGAGACAGAATAAGCTATAAATAAAATAAGCTAGTAGTTCTTGCATGGGCAATAACTGAGATTCAAAATATATCATTTAAAACTGGCAAACAAGTTATAGAATGTTAAGAAAAAAGGGACTGGAGACATTATAAAAGATACTAGTATAAAGGATACCTCTAGAACAAGAGAACAAACTTTCTTTTATGCCAAAAGAAATTTTTAAGTCAAATGAAACAGACTATAGGGGGAAAAACAGTAATTATAATATAAAACAGTATTATAATTTTAAAAATTTGACAGAATTGAGGCCAGACATATCGATCATATTAAGAAATGTGAAAGACTAAAAAAAATTTACAGATTGACTTACCAAGAAACCACTTTATATACACATCTAAAAAAAGTGATGTCGAAAGGCTAAAAACAAAGGGACGAGCAAATTTATAACAAGTTGAAATAATAAGCAGGAGTTCTCATTCTGCCACTAGACAAAATAGAATTGAGACCAAAAGCATTAAATATGACCTAAGGGGCAGTTTATAATTCTAAAAGCTATAATTCATAGAGACAATAGAAGATACAGAATTCCAAAGAAGATACATATGAATGTTTATGCTCCTAAATGAGCAAATCCATAGAGACAGAAGATAGATTAATGATTGCCTAGGGTTGGGAGGTTGGAGGAAAAGAGGGGGAAACTGCTAATGGGTACAGTTTCTCTTTGGGGTGATAAAAATATTTTGGGATTAAATAGAAGTAATGGTTGCACTTGTAAATAAAGTAAACCTTGCAAATATACTACGCACCATTGATTTGTATACTTTAAAGAAGTGAACTTATAGTATGTGAGTTATATTTCAGTAAAGCTATTTATTTAAGAAAAGACAACACAGGAAGAAATAAAAACTAAAAGCAGAAATTAATGATGTAGAAAACAGAAAAAGAACAAAATTAAGAAATAAAAATTCTGGTTCTTTGAAGAAAACTACCAAACTAGATAAATCTCTAACCTAAAAAAGCAAAAAAGCAGAAAGTACAAATATGCAAATAGGAAATGACAAAACAGAAACAAATATTTTTTACAATCACAACTGCTTTGTACCTTTTTCTGCAAATAAATTTGTAAACCTGGATATTTTCCCTGGAAAATATAGTTTATCAAAATTGACTCCTGTAGAAACATAAAGCTTAAAAGACTACTTTCTGTACAGAAATAGAGAATATTACAAAAGAACTACCAGTAGAGAAAAGCACCAGGCCCAATGGTTTCACAGAGGAGTTTTTACCAAATCTTCAAAAACTAGGTAGTTTCAATGCTGTTTAAATTGTTCTAAAGCATAGAAAATGAAGGAAAAGTTCCAGTTACTTTTAAGGAGCAATATATAGCAGTATCCACTAAACACCATAAAGATAGCATAAAATAAAATTAAAGGTCATTATTAGTGACACATATCAAAGCATAAAGTTTAAATGAAATATTATCAAACAATTCAATTTCACATTAAGAAAATAATATACAAAGAACAATTGTAATCCCAAGATTGCAAGAATGGTTCATATTTGGCGATTAGTATAATTATGTTAATAGCTCTAAGAAGAAGCATCATGCTATTATTCTGTAAATGCTGGAACATCTTTTGACAAACTAACATTCATTTCAGATAACACTCAAGGAAGTAGGAATTGATGGACATTACTAATATATTATAAATGTACATATACACATACACATACTTAGTTGAGAAATGTGTGTTCCCACTAAAATCAAGCTTGCTCATTAACTCTAGTACAATTTAACATTCAGTTAGAAGTATCGGCCAATAAATTTAAATGAGAAAGCAATCAGAGACATAAGGATTGCAAAAGATGTAAAACTATCTGTTTGCAGATGATATACTAATATACTTGGAAAACTGTAGAGAATTATCAGTAAAACTAAGTCAGACAACAAACTTGTAAGGTAGGAGGATACAAAAATCAATAATCATATAAAAAGCAATAACCAGGTAGAAGACTTGTCGGAAAATCCAATTTACAATAGTAATGGAGAGAGAGCATATATTTGGAAGTATGTATAATAAAAAATGTATAAATCAATAAGAGGAAAACTTTGAAACACTCTTGAAAGGCACAAAAATGTAATAGATAAGTAGAAAGCAGCCTGTAATTTATTGGATGGGCTGACTCGATATTATAAAGATTTTAATTCTCTCTAGGTTAATTTATAAATTTAACTCCATCCTAAAGAAATGGCGAGTTGTTTTTTTAATTAGAAAAGTTCATACTAATGTTCATATGGAAAAATAAACATGAAAAATAGCTAGGAAAACTAAAAAAAATTAAAAAGCAACTATAAGACTTCAGTAGCCCTTCCAGACATTAATATACTCTGTAGCCTCCATAATTACAAGTGTAATTCTGGAGTATCAATAAACACAGACAAGTGGGAAAGAATTGGATGTGCAGAAATAGATCCAAGTGTATATAGGCATTTAGGATGTGATAAAAATAACATTTCAAGTAATTGGAGCACACATGGATTTGTTTTGACAACTTTTTAGGACAATAATAGAATTGGATCCATATGTTAAAAAGACCTTGTAAATGAATGCATTGAACATACACTCATTTTAAAAATCTTTTGGAATTCAACATTTTTTGGTGAAAAAACCTAGTTTATCTAACCTAGTTGTGAAGTAGGAGATAAGTGCTTAAATTACATTCCTTTAATTGAATTGAATTACCTTTTTTTTAGTGTTTTATAATTTGTATTGCCTTAACTATGAACTGCATTATCTTTGCCAACAAAAAAGCTCTTTCTTTATTGTTTTCTAATTTTAGCAAGTGAATAAATCTCTAATATTTTTATATTAGTTTTGCTACTCATTGATAACTAGTTCTTTTTTAGATGTTTATGTCTGAATTAACTTACATTATTTAAGTGATTGAATATTGAAGATTCTGGATGAGATAAAATGTTTTCATTTTTCTTTTGAAATATATTACTCTAATTTGTATCACAGGGTTTTTTTTTTGGATCGTCAGAATTTATTTCTATTTTTAATTTAAGTATAGTTGGAATATAATCTTATATTGGTTTATTAGTTTGAGGTATACATTATATTGATTTGACATCTTTATACACTACTGTGATCACTCCACTAAGTCTAGTAATTATCTCTTTCCATGTTAACTTACAACAATGTTAATGACTATGCTCTGCTTACCCTTTGTTACCCTCCCTTTCAACCCTACGCCTACCTGGCAACCCTCAGAATGTTGTCTGTATCTATCAGTATGTTTCTCTTTTGCATATTTGTTTATTTTGTTTTTTAAATTTCACATGTAAGTGAAATCATATGGCATTTGTCTTTCCCTGTCTGACTTATCCACTCAGCACAGTACCCTCTAGGTCCATCCACATTGTTGCAGATGGCAAGATCTCATTCTTTTTTTATGGCTGAGTAATATTCCCTCGTATATACATACGACCTCTTTATCAGGTCATCTATTGATGGACACCCATTTTGCCTTCATATCTTGGCTATTGTAAAAAATGCTGCAATAAACAAAAATTCACATATCCCTTTGAAGTAGTGTTTTGGGTTTCTTTGGCTAAATTCCCAGAAGTGGGATAACTGAGACTTTCTTTGTCTCTCGTTTTAAAGTCTGTTTTGTTTGGTGTAAGTATTGCTACCCCAGTTTTTATTTTGTTTGTTTTCATTTTCATGAAACACCTTTTTCCATCTCTTTCTTTTTAGTCTGTGTTTCTTTTGATCTGAAGTAAATCTCTTAGAGGCAGCATATGTAAAAGTCTTGTTTTCTAATCCATTCAGCTACCTATCTTTTGATTGGAGCATTTAATCCATTTATATTTAAACTAATTGTTAATAGATATGTAGTTATTGCCATTTTATTTTATATATTTCTGATAATTTTTTCTTCATCTACTTAAAAAAAGTCCCTCTAACATTCCCTGTAATACTGACTTGGTGGTGATGAACTCCTTTAGCTTTTCCTTACCTGGGAAAAGCTTTCTTTTCTCTTTTCTTCAGTTCTGAATGATAGCCTTGCTGGGTAGAGTAATCTTGGTTGTAGGTCCTTGCTTTTTCATCACTTTGAATATTTCATGCCAGTTCCTTCTAGCCTGTGAAGTTTCTGTTGAGAAATCAGCTAACAGTCTTATAGGTGCTCCCATGCAGGTAACTGACTGCTTTTCTCTTGCTTCTTCTAAGATTCTCTCTTTGTCTTTACCTTTGGTATTTCAGTTATGATGTCTTAGTATGGGCCTCGTTGGGTTCCTCTTGTTTGTAACTCTGCACTTCCTGAGCTTGTATGTCTTTTCTTCACCAGGTTAGGGAAGTTTTCCATCATTATTGCTTGAAATAGGTTTTCAGTCCCTTGGTCTCTTTTCCTTCTGGTATCCCTATGATGCAAATATTGTTACGCTTGATGTCCTTAAACTATTCTTATTTTTTTGGATTCTTTTTCCTTTTTGCTGTTTTGTTTGGGTGTTTTCGGCTACCTTATCTTCTAAATCACTTATTCGATCCTCTACTTATCTCATCTGCTGTTGATTTCTCCTAAGGTATCCTTTTTTTTTTTTTTTCCATTAAAAAAAGTTTATTATGGTGACAATGATTAACAAAATCTAATAAGTTTCAAGTGTACAATTGAAAAGTCAAATATATATTGCATTTGTGTCTTCACGGCCTATAGTTAGATTTTTTTCTGTCACCACATATTTGACCCCTTTTATCCCATTTACCTCCCCTCTCCCCCCATGTTCTGGTAATCACTAGTCTACTGTTCATGTCCATAAGTCTCTGTTTGTTTGTTGCTTTTAGATTTATTTCCCACAATTAAGTGAGATGGGGTTTTCAACTTTTTCTATCCAGCTTATTTTGCTTAGCATGATTATCTCGGTGTCCATCCATGTTGTCGCAGATGACAGTATTTCATCTCTCCTTGTGGCTGAGTAATATTCTATTGTGTATATGTGTATATGTATATATATATCGCAGCTTCTTTGGCCAGTCATCTATCGTAGGACACTTCAGTTGCTTCCACGTCCTGGCACCATGAATAATGCCACTGTGAATATGGGTGTGCATATATCTTTTCAAATAAATATTTTCAAATCTTTGGGGTAAATACCCAGTAGAGGGATTATTGGATGGATTATATGGTAGATCAATGCTTAGTTTTAAGAGAAAACTCCATGCTATTTTCCATAGTGGTTGTACCATTTGAATTTCCACCAGGAGTATATGAGGGTTCTTTTTCTCCACATCCTCTGCAACACTTGTTATTATTTGTCCTGTTAATAATACCCATTCTAACAGGTGTGAGATGGTATCTCATTGTGGTTTTGATTTACATTTCCCTAGCAGCTAATGAAGTTAAGCATCCTTTCATATGGTTGTTGGCTATTTGTATGTCTTCTTGGGAGAAGTATCTGTTCAGGTCTTCGGCCTATTTTTTAACTGGATTGTTTGTTTTTTTCTTGTTATGGAGTTGTATGAGTTCTTTGTATGTTTTGGATATTAAACCCTTATCGGAGGCATTGCTTGCAAATGTATTTTCCCATTCAGATGGTTGTCTCTTTACCTTGCTGTTGATTTCTTTTTCAGTGCAGCAGCTTTTTAGTTTCAGATAGTCCCATTCATTTATTTTTGCTTTTATTTCTCTTGCCTTTGAGGTCAAATTCATAAAATTCTCTTTAAGTCCAAGGTCATGAGTTTAGTTCCTATGTTTTCTTCTATGCATTTTATTGTTTCAGGTCTTATATTCAGGTCCTTAATCCATTTTGAGTTAATTTTGGTGTGTGGTGATAGGTAGCAGTCTAGTTTCATTCTTTTTCAGGTGGCTTTCCAGTTTTCCCAGAACCATTTATTGAAGAGGCTTTCTTTTTTCCATTGTATGTTTTTAGCTCCTTTGTCGAAAATTATTTGCCCATATAAACATGGGTTTATTTCTGGACTCTCGATTCTGTTCCACCGGTTATTGTATCTGTTTCTGCCAATACCATGCCATTTTGATTATTGTCACTTTGTAGTATAGTTTGAAGTCGGGCAGAGCAATGCCTTCAGCCGTGTTCTTTTTTCTCAGGATGGCTTTGGCAATTTGGAGTCTTTTGTGCTTCCATACAGATCTGATGATTTTTTGTTCTATTTCTTTAAAAAATGCCGATGGGATTTTGATGGGGATTGCATTAAATCTTTATAATGCTTTAGGTAATAAGGTCATTTTAACTATGTTGATTCTTCTAATCCAGGAACACAGAATATCTTTCTATTTCTTTGTATCTTCTACAATTTCTTTTACTAGGGTCCTAATAATTTTCATTATGTAGGTCCTTCACGTTTCATTAGATTTATCCCTAGGTGTGTTATTATTTTTGTTGCGATTGTAAAAGGAATTATTTTTTTCACTTTTTCTGACACTTCATATTAGAGTATAGGAACACTATGGATTTTGTAACATTGATTTTGTATCCAGAGACTTTACTGTAGTTGCTTATTGTTTCTAGTAGTGTTCTTGTGGAGTCTTTAGGGTTTTCTATATAGAGAATCATGTCATTGACAAATAGTGACAGTTTGACATCTTCGGTTCCTATTTGGATGTTTTTTTTATCTTTCTCTTGCCTGATTATACCTGCTAGGACCTCCAGTGTTATACTGAATAACAGTGGCAATAGTGGACAACCTTATCTTGTTCTTAATCTTAGAGGAGAGAGTTTTAGTTTTTCACCATTAAGTATAATGTTAGCTGAGGGTTCGTCATATATGACCTTTATTATGTTGAGATGAGATACTTTTCTTCTAGACTTATTAAGTGTTTTGATCATAAACGGATGCTGTATCTTGTGAAAGGCTTTTTCTGCATCTATTGATACAATTATATGATTCTTACTCTTTTTTTGTTTATGTGTTGTATCTCATTAATTGGTTTGCTTATGTTAAACCATCCCTTTGGCCCTGGGATGAAGCCCACTTCATCATGGTGTATAATCTTTTTAATATGTTGTTGTATTCAGTTCACTAGTATCTTATTTGGAATTTTTGCATCTGTGTTCATGAAAGATATTGGTCTGTAGTTTTCTTTTTTTATATTATCTTTACCAGGTTTTTGTATCAGAGTAATATATTGGCCTCATAAAATGAGTTATGAAATATTGTCTCCTTTTCGATTTTTTGAAAGAGTTTGAGGAGAATAGGTTTTAAATCTTTGAATGTTTGGTAGAATTCACTGGTTAAGCTATCTGGTCCTGGAATTTTAATTTTTGGTAGGTTTTTGATAATTGTTTAAATTTTCATAATGCTGATTGATCTATTTAGATATTCTAGTTTTTCCTGATTCAGTATATGAAGGTATATCTTTCTAAGTACTTGTCCATTTCTTCTAGGTTATTAAATTTGGTGTTATATACTTTTTCATAATATTCTTGTATGATTCTTTTTATTTCTGCAGTATCTATTGTAACATCTCCTCTTTCATCCCTGATTTTGTTTGTGTCCTTTCAATTTTTTCTTTAGTGAGTCTAGCCAGGGGTTTGTCGATATTATTAAACTTCCTAAAGAACTAACTGTTTGTTGCATTTATTTTTTTGATTTTTTTGTTCTGAATTTTATTTACTAATGCTCTTAATTTTTTTTATTTCCTCCCTTCTACTGATTTTAGGCTTCATTTTTTTCTTTTTCTAGTTTTTAAGATGAAGAGTTAGGTTGTTTATTTGGGTTCATTCTTATTTTTTGAGATAGACCTATAAATGATTTGAACTTTCCTCTTATTACCGCTTTTGCCATGTCCCCAAATTTTTGATATGTTCTACTATTATTGTCATTTGTTTCTATGTAACCCTTGATCTGTTTATTCTATGACCCAGTCATTCTTCAATAGCATGTTATTTAATCTCCATGTATTCGTGGTTCTTCCTACTTTTTTTTACAGTCTATCTCCAACTTCCAAGCGTTATGATCAGAGAATATGGTTGGTATGATTTCAACTCTCTTATATTTGTTGAGGCTATCTCTGTGTCTCAGTATGTGGCCATTCCTTGAGAATGTTCCATGTGCATAAAGAAGAATGTATAAGTAGATGTTTTGGGATGGAAGGCCCTGTAAATGTCAATTATGTGTAGTTGATCTAATGTGTCATTTAAGGATATTATTTCCTTACTGATTTTCCATTTGAATAATCTATCCATATCTGACAATGGGGTATTTACGTCCCCTACAATGATAGTGTTTTGGTCTGTTTCTCTCTTTAATTTTGTCAGTAATTGCTTTATATATTTTGAGGTTCCCTATTTGGGAAAATATATATTAATAAGTGTTATGTCTTCTTGCTGTATGAACACTTTACATTATGAAGTGTCCCTCAGTATCTTTCTTTACCTTTCTTATTTTGAAGTCTGTTTTGTCCAATATTTTAGTACCACTACTTCTGCCTTTCTCTGAATGCCATTTGCTTGAAACATCATTTTCCACCCCTTCACTTTGAGTGTTTATTTGTCATTGGAACTGCAGTATGTCTCTTGGAGGCAGCATATGGTTGGTTGGGTTTTGTTTTTTGATGCAATCGAAAACTTTTTGCCTTTTTATTGCTGAGTTCAGTCCATTACATTTAGGGTGATTATTGATATATAAGTTTTTCCTTAGCCATTTTATGTTTTGCCTTACATTTAGGGTGATTATTGATATATAAGTTTTTCCTATAGCCATTTTATGTTTTGCCCTCTGGTAACTTCTGGTAACTGTTTGTTTGTTTGTTTGTTTTGTTGTGGTTTTGTGTGTGTGTGTTTTGGGGTTGAGTTTTATGGATTTTCCTTCTGATCCATCTTTTTAAATTTTTTTTATTTAGTTCTGGGTCTTTGCGAATATGGATCTTTGAATCCTTTCCTTTTCTGTTATTGTTGTCTCAAATTGTCCCTATGTATGCTGTCTTCTTATTGTTTAAGCTTATAATACCCTGTTCTTGATAAGGATAACACTACTCTGCTTCTGTCTACCTGCTAAGTCACCTTACTCATAGTTATGTACTTTTTTGTTATTTTGTTTCAGTATTTCTTGTAATGTAGGACTTATAGTGGATAATTCCATCAACTTTTGCATGTCTATAAAGGACTTTATTTCTCCTTAATATCTAAAGGAGAGCTTTGCTGGATACATTATTCTTGGCTGGTAATTTCTTTCATTTAATAGTTTGAATACTTGGTTCCACTCCTTTCTGGCTTGTAAGGTTTGTGCTGAGAAATCTAAAGATAGTCTGATGTGTTTTCCTATAGGTTACTGTCTTCTTTTCCCTGACTGCCTTGAGAATTCTTTCTTTTTCATAATTTTTGATAATTTTAGTATAATGTGTCTTGAAGAAGGCCATTTTGGGTTGAGATTATTGTGTGTTCTCTTTTTGAATTCAATGTTCCAGCTCATTCCTTAGATTTGGGAAATTCTCGACAACTATTTGTCTGAATATGCTCTCTGATACCTTCTCCTCTTCTGTTCCTCTGCAATACCCATTATTCTTATGTCGCTTTTCTTGATGTCAGCTAATTCTTGTATTACTCTTTCATTCTTTTTCATTCTTCAGTCTCTCTTCTTCTGAATATTTCTAGATTTCTCTTTTGGATATCATTGATCCTTTTCTCCATTTGTTCAGCTGTTTCTTAAGCTTGCTCTTTCATTCTTCAACTCTTTTAGTGTTTTCTTCCCCTTCAGAAGTTCTGTTTTGTTCTCTTTTAGGGTTTCAGTTTCTTAAAAAACTCATTCTGCTGGTCTAGTTTTTTTCTCAGCTCTTAGAATTGGTGATCTGAGTTATTTTGAATCTCATCGAATTTTTCAGAAGTACAGTCTTGAATTCTCTGTCATTTAAGTTGCATATTTCTATGTCTTTAAGCTCATTTTCTGAAGATTTTTCTCTTCTATGTTCCCTTGTCACCCTAGTTATTCATGGTATTTGATGAATTATTTCTCCACCTGAGCATTAATGGGAGTGTATTCTGCTCCCCCCACCCCCACCCAGGAAGAAGATTTATTATATAGAGGTCTTCCTTTAGCCTGTCGTTGAAGTATTTTTCTTTTGCTTTCCAGTAGGTGGTGTTCAAGTGGCTTGGGCTCTGCTTTGAGACTGATGATGCCTTATTTTCTTTCTGACAAATATTCAAGTCATGATGGCTACCCTCAGTCCCAGCCTTTGTCAGTGGTACCAACAGTGGACTTTGGTTTTGGTAACATTTGCTCATACTCCCCTGGGGCTTCACGGAGCTGGGTCTAGGAGGATATGGGGTTTGCGGAGAGCCACACTCTGTAATGGTGTGTGTGTGAGTTGCTGCTAATCTCCATGCCTCAGCCTCGTGCTTCACAACCACAGCTGCTAAGACCCAACTGTTGCCCTTTGGCACTTAGTTTCCACTCTGTTTTCTGCCCTGATCCCTGAGCTCCGCTGCATGGAATTCGCATATTCCTTAGACAGGGCTCTTCAGAGAACTGGCTGCATTTTCTTCCCTCTCCCTCCTCCAGCAGGTGCTCTGGCTGCGAGAGACAGCTTCTTTGTTTCTTCCAATCTACCCTCCTCAGACTCCCTTGGTTTTTACCTCTGGAAGCTCTTACATGTAGATCACTCACTGAGACGTGCTTGTGTACAGGATGGTTGTTATTTGTTGAGTTTTAGATGTTCAACTTATTATTTCAAGGGGAGAGAACCTGGACCTCTCTCACACTGCCATTCTTTTCAAATTTCTCTCCTAAGGTATTTTTTATTTTACTTATCATGTTATTCATTTCTGACTGGTTCTTTTTTATGTTTTCCTCCTTTATTTTTATGTTTTTTATCTCTTTGTTAAAGTTTTTACTGAGTTCACCTATTCTTCTCATATGTTCATTGAGCATCCTTATAACCAGTGTTTTGAACTCTGCATCTGTTAGATTGCTTGTCTCCATTTTGTTCAGTTTTTTTTTTCTGGAGCTTTTTTCTGTTTTTTCATTTGGGACATGTTTCTGTATCTCCGCATTTCGGCTGCCTCCCTGTGTGTGTTTCTGTGTATTATTAGGTAGGGCTGCTATATTTCCTGGTCTTAGCAAAGTGGCCTTATTGTAGTAGATGTTCTGTGAGGCCCAGGGGTGCAGTCTTCCTGGTCACTTGAGCTTGGTGCTCAGTGTGTGTCCCTTGTATCGATTGTGTGTGCCCTTCTGTTGTAGTTGATCCTTGGTTGCTGTTTGCATATCAGTGGGACGGACTGACCAGCTTTGATGTGATTGGCTGATCACTATAGTGGAGGAGTTGCTGTACAGGGACTGACCCTTTGGAGCAAGATTCACTTTAGCAGGGCTCAGGTGCCTGCCCAGTCTGTCCTTTGAGTGTGTCATCCTCGGTAGTGGCCATGGGTTTTACTCCATCTCAGACTCAAACTGGCTACTGAGCATGCAGGCCAGGGCCTGCTAGGAGAAACTGTGCTGCAGGCCAAGTTCAGTGTAAGCCTATATGCTCTCTCCATGACCTCCTGGCATTAGCCACCAACCAATCTGCAGATGGCCAAGCCACAGACCAAGGCTAGCTACTGCTAGTGCTGGGTTTGAGGCTGCTCAGCAAGAGGTATGAGGCACACTGAGGCCACATACTGCTTATATAGGTTTTGTAAACCTTTAAGAGATTTTCGAGAATTCCACAGCATGAGCCAAGACAGGCCATTTGTATTGAAAATCCCCTGGAAGCAGCTTTGGTGTGGTGAGTGTCAGGGAATCACTGGGGTTGAGGGGAGGACCAGTGTTAGCTAGATTGATGGAGACTCAGATATGGCACCTTCCTGGGTCTGCACACAGTTAGAGGGAGGGCTCAATAAAGGAATAGTGCTCTCTGCCAGCACTTCATTCTGGGAAAATCTGCTTCTCTAGCCCTCACCCTTAAGCCAAACCATTCATTTCCTCCCCATATGTCTCAGTGCCTTTCAAGCAGCTGCCCCAGTCCTGGAGCTCAGAACGAGTGAGTTTGTCACTGAATATGTCTGTCTGCAGGCTCTTTAAGAGGAACATGTGTGATTCTAATGGCCCTCCATCTCACTCAGACTCAAACTCTGCAGGTTTAATAGCCAGACTTATGATTATGATGACTTGTCTTCCCGACACTGGAACCCTGGGTTTGGGAGACTGGTGTGGGGCCAGGACCCCTCACTCCTCCGAGGGGACCTCTGCAGCTGAGATATCCTTCCTGATTCTCAACTGCCTCCATGGGTGTAGGACCAACCTGTTTCTTGTCTCCACCACTCCTACCAGTCTTGAGGTGGCTTCTTATGTATGTTCCTACTTGTAGGATTTTTTTTATGTTCAGCTGGACTTCACGCAACTCCCAATTATGGCTTTTCTGTAGTTTAGTTGTAATTTTGATGTGGATGTGAGAGGAGGCAAGCAAGGCATTTACCTACTCCACCATCTTGACTGGAAGCCTATTGACTTTTTGATAATAGCCATTCTAACTGGTGTGAGGTGGTATGTCATTGTGGTTTCACTTTGTATTTTTCTGGTGATCAGTGGTGTTGAACATCTTTTCATATGTCTGCTGGACATCTGTATATCTTCTTTGGAGAAATGTCCTCTGTCCATTTTTTAATTAGATTATTTTTTTAGTTTAGTATGAGCTGCTTATGTATTTTGGATATCAACCCCTTATTGGATACATCATTTGCTAGTAGAGTCCCCCATTTAGTAGATTGTTTTTCTGTTTTGTTGAAGGTTTCCTCTGCTATGAAGATTTTTAGTTGGATGAAATCCCATTTATTTATTTTGCTTTTCTTTCCTTTGCTTGAGGGGACATATCCAAAAAGATATTACTCAGGTTGATGTTAAATAATTTACTTTGTTTTCTTCTAAGAGTTTTATGGTTTTAGGCCTTATATTTAAGTTTTTAACCGTTTTGAGTTGATATTTTCGTATGTGGTATAAAAGGGTGGTCCATTTTCATTTTTTTTCCCAACACTATATGTTGAAGAAACTGTTGTTACTTCAGTTTACATTTTACCTCCTTTGTCAAAGATTAGTTGACCATATAATCGAAGGTTTATTTCTGGGCTCTCTCTTCTGTTTCATTGATTTTTATGTCTGTTTTTGAGCCAGTACTCTACCGATTTGATTATTATAGCTTTGTAGTATAGTTAAGGGAGCGTGATACCTCCAACTTTGTTCTTTTTTCTCAAGATTTCTTTGGCTGTTCAAGGTCTTTTGTTGTTCCACATAAATTTTAGTAATATTTGTTCTGTTTCTGAGAAGAATGACATTGGTATTTTGATAATTGAATTGAATCTTTAAATTGCTTTGGGTACTATGGTAATTTTAACAACATTAATCCTTCTAATCCATGAGCATGGTATATGCTTCCATTTATTTGTGTCTTCTTCAGTTTCTTTCTTCAGTGTCCTATAATTTTCAGAGTACAGGTCTTTTACCTCCTTGGTTAAATTTATTCCTATATACTAATTTTTCTCTAAATGTTTGATAGAATTCACCTATGAATTTGTCTGGTCCTAGGCTTTTGTGTTTTGAGAGTCTTGATTTCTGCTTCAATTTTACTGCTAGTAATTGGTCTTTTATTGCTAGTAATTTCTGTTTCTTCTTGATTTAGTCTTGGTAGGTTATATGTTTTTAGAAATTTATCCATTTCTTTTAGATTGTCAAATCTGTTGTCATATAATTGTTTATAGTATTTTTAAATGATCCTTTTTATTCTATAATGTCAGTTGTAATCTCTCTTTATTTCTTTTTTTGTGTTATCTTTTCCATTTGATGAGTCTTGCTAGAGGCTTATCAATTTTATCATTTCAAAGAACCAGCTCTTAGTTTCATTAATCTTTACTATTATTTTTCTATTTTCTTTTTCATTTCTGCATTTACCTTTATTATTCCTTCTTTTGGATTTTGTTTCTCTTTTTCTAGTTTATTTAGATATAAATTTAGATTGTTTATTTGGGATATTTCTTGATTCTTAAGATTGGCCTGTATAGCTATAAACTTTGTTTTTCTAATTACTTTTGCTGCATCCTATAAATTTTGGAAGGTTATATTTTCATTTTCATTTTTCTCAGGGTAGTTTTGATTCCCTGTTTGTTTTCCTCTTTGATCCATTGGTTGTTTAGAAGCATGTTGTTTAGTCTCCATGTATTTGTGTTTTTTCTAATTGTTTTCCTGTAATTGATATCTAGTTTCATGTGATTGTGGTCAGAAAATATGCTTGAGTAATTTCAATCTTCTTGCATTTATCGAGGCTTCTTTTGTGGCCTAGTATGTGATCTGTCCTGGAAAATGTCCAGTATGCACTTGAGAAAAATGTGTAACTGCAGTTTTTGGATGAAATGCTCTATAAATGTCTATCAAGTAAAATTGGTCTAATGTGGCATTTAAAGCCATTATTTCCTTATTAATTTTCTGTCTGAATGATCTATCCATTAAAGTAAGTGGAGTATTAAAGTCCCCAATTATTATAGTATTGCTGCCTTTACGTCCATTAACATTTGCTTTATATATGCGAGAGCTCCTATGTCCAGTGTGTAGATATTTACAATTGTTATATCCTCTTCTTGGATTGACCCCTTTAAAATTATGTAATCCTCTTTGTCTGTTTCACATTCTTTATTTTGATGTCTGTTTTGTCTTGAGTATTGCTACCCCAGCTTTCTTTTCACTTCTATTTGCATGGAATATCTTTTTCCATCCTGTCATTTTCAATCTATATTTACCTTTTGATCTGAAGTGAGTCTCTTTGTAGGTAGCATATGTAAGAGTCATGTTTTTTTTTTAATCCATTCTGCCACCCTGTATTTTGATTGGAGCATTCAGTCCATTTACATTTAGAGTAATTATCAATAGGTTATGTGCTTATTGCCATTCTGTTATTTGTTTTTTTGGTTGTTTTTGTTGTTATTTAGTGCTCCTTTCTTCTCTGGATATCTTTCTTTTCGATTTGTTGGTTTTCTTTGATGTTTTGATTGGATTAATTTCTCTTCATTTTTTTTGTGCATTTTTTTTGTATGGTTTTGGTTGATGGTTCTCATGAGGTCATATATATCCCTATTATTTCTATAGTAGTCTATTTTAAGCTGGCAGTCATTTAAGCTCAATTGTATTCTAAAAGTGCTACATTTTTAAAATTAAATTTATTGGGGTGACATTGGTTAGTTAAAAATATAGATATAGATCTCAAATGTAAAATCTTATAACAACATCTGTATATTGTATTGTGTGTTCACCACCAAAAGTCAAATCTGCATCCATCATTATATATTTGACTCCCTTTACACTTTTCTACCTCCTTCTCCCCTTCCTCTTTTCCCTCTGGTAACCACTAAAGTGTCGTCTATGTCTGTGAGTTATTGCTTGTTTGTCTCATTCATTTTTTATAAAAGCTCTACATTTTTACTCCACCCTCCACTCTATGTTTTTGATTTCATACTTTATATCTTTTTGTTTTATCTCATGATTATTTGTTGTAGTTATAGTTAATTTTGCTACTGTTATCTTTAACCTTCTTATTACCTTTGAAGTGGTCGATTTACTATAATTATTGTATATTTGCCTTGACCAGTGAAATTTTTTTCCCCATTCCTGTATTTTCTTATTTCTGGTTGTGGCCTTTTCTTTTCTGCATAAAGAAAACCCATTAACATTTCTTGTAAGACTGGTTTAGTGGTCATGAACTCCTTTAGTTTTTCCTTGTCTGGAAAATTCTTTTTCTCTCTTTCAAGTCTAAATAATAACCTTGCTGGATAAAGTATTCTAGTTTGTAGATTCCTTTCTTCGAGCACTTTAAATATCTCCTGCCACTCCCTTCTGACCTAAAGTTGCTTCAGAGAAATCAGCTGATAGCCTTATGGGGTTTTCCTTGTATGCGACTTGTTTTTTTATTGTCATTGCCTTTCAGATTGACTTTATCCTTAACTTCTGCCATTTTAATTACAGTTTGTCTTGGTGTGGGTTGTTTTGAGTTCATCTTGTTTTGAACTCTCTCTCTGTGCTTTTTGGACCTGGGTGTCTGTTTCTTTCCCTAGATTAAGAAGGTTTTCAGATATCATTACTTAAAATATTCTTTCTGCTCCTGTCTCTCTCTATTTTCCTTCTAGAACCCCTGTAATCCAGATGTTAGAGGAATATCCCAGAGAACTCTTATCCTTATTGAAATTCTTTTTTCATTTTGCTTTTCTTATTGGTAGTCTCTCTCTCTTGCTTGTTGTGCAGAGGCTGTTTAATTGGCTCACAATTGTCTTTCAGGAAGATTTGCTTTAAATATAGGTGTACTTTATACTCGGAACTAATTTAAATAAATAAATTAAAAAATAATAATAATAAATAAAATTAGAAAAAGTATATATATAAGTGTACTTGGAGTGTATTCCTGTGAGGAGATGAGCTCAGCATCCACCTGTGCAGCCATCTTGGACCCCCTTCTGAATCATAGTTTTAACATAGAATTTGAGATGGTTGTATGCTTTTCTTTTACCAGAAAGAAAATTATATAAATGAAATAATTCTAAAGTGGTCACACAGTACAGTATTTAAATCTTAACTGGCTTGAGATTAGTCTCTTTCTTAACAGTTTTTCATTATAGCATCCTCAGGAGATAGATGAAAAAAGATTATCTAAACCAACATATTTTTTATTAATGCTACCTCTCTCTGTTTACCTCCTTTTTAAAGAATCATTTCCACAGAACCTTTTCCCCATATTTTTTTTTTCCTTCTCTAGTATTTTTTAAAATACTTTTTGGTGTTCTTGTTTTAGCTAATAGCTATTCCTCCTTGATTTATTTACTGAAGTATGTGTTGACTATCCTGAGTTCTTTTTCATCTTCATCATTGCTTCTTTACCTTGTAAATATGTTTGTTTTTGTACAAATCATATGATATTTTAATTATTCGTTTACATGTCCATTTTTTCATTAGACTGAACTCGGGATAAGAGCTATGTCTTATTTTTATTTGCTAATGTAATAATATTCAGTAACTGTTTAAAGAATTAATGATTAAAACTTTCAAACACACTCAATGATTCTAATACTATAGAACATACCGTGAACTATAGTATGTGAACTCATTGAAAACTGGCTGTAAACACTGCAGATATGGGGATTTAATTTTGTCAATATTTATGTCAGATATTCCTTAATATTTTTAAGCTTTCTAGTTACGTAAATATACTAGTTTGTAGAAGTTATGTATAAACTTTTCTTTGCTTTTTATTTTAGGAAAAACTGATAAAATATGCAACAGATAGTGAAACAGTGGAACCTGTTATCTCACAGTTGGTGACAGTGCTTTTGAAAGGTTGCCAAGATGCAAACTCTCAAGCTCGGTTGCTCTGTGGGGAATGTTTAGGGGAATTGGGGGCAATAGATCCAGGTCGACTAGATTTCTCAACAACTGAAACCCAAGGAAAAGATTTTACATTTGTGGTAAGTAATGATAATTTGGAATGATAAGAAGAGTTCTCTGTCCTGTTGGGATTTCTGTATTCCTTTTACAAAGAACTATTCAGCTTATCCTTAGTGGAATTTGATCCGAACTAGAGACAATTTAGGTAATTTCTGAGTTTATTTCTTAATTCTCTGCAGAGATCTTTAGCCAAAAGCAATAAAGTTTGAGCCCAGCCTAGTGTGCCGTGTTCTTTAAAATAATTCTATCCTAATTTTGACAAATACTTAAAAATTAATTATTTAAATATTACTATTTAAACACTATTGCTAAGTGTTTCCATGGGAAACTAATTTCCCAGGATGTTTTAATAGTTTGTGTGCAAAATTTCTGTGATCAAATGAGTTTGGGAAATCCTATAAAACAAAATCAAACAGAACTTTTAATATATTGGTGCCCATTGTGACTCTCCAAGAGAAGGTTATGTTTAAATTCTTTCTTGGAGCTTCTCAAGTGACCAGAATGGAATTTAGGAAAGGATATATATACAATTTTCTTTCTCAGAGTTAAAAACCAAAAAGTGCAAATTATTGGAGCTTAATAAAAGTTGAATAATTCTAATATACTTTATAAATAGCCTTAAAAGTTTTAGATTTGGATTCTTAGCTACAGATTATATTTTAGCCTTGATACCAAACTTAGTTTGAACCTTACTATCATTTTCTAAGTTAAATTTACTTAAATTCACAATGGATAGCACAGTATGGTTTAGAAAAATTTATATAAATTATTCTTGAATTTTTTTCTTGTTTTTATTGAGACTGGAGTAGAAGATTCAAACTTTGCCTATGGATTATTGATGGAACTAACAAGAGCTTACCTTGCATATGCAGATAATAGCCGAGCTCAAGATTCAGCTGCTTATGCCATTCAGGTAAGAATGCATATAGTCATTACTTGGCTTTACATTATTGGGTTCTAGTAAGAAAGTTGTAAATTCTGTACTTTTGAAACTTATTTTTTAACTATCATTTTCCTTATTAAAGTAATATAAAGTCATGATAAAAACTTCAGAGAGTACAGAAGTGTACTCTCTTAACAGATTATTATAGGTATTTTGAACAATTTTTTATGTATATATAAATATATGTGTTTTCTCCACCAAACAAGGAGATGACATTACTTATAATGTTCTGTAACTTGATTTTCTTTTGTGTTTAACAGTCTGTCTTGGGTAATTTTCCATGTCAGTACAATTCATCCTTTTCAATGACTTAATATTCACTTTGAATATATGATATTTAAGAAATTTGTTTAACACATTTAAGTTGTGTTTTAGGTTTTTCACTTATAAAAAAATGATTTAGGGAATATACATATATTTCTGTGCACTTGAATGAATATATCAGTAGTATAAATATCTAGATATTAAAGTGTGTCTCAGAGCAAGTACAGTTTACATTTAGTAGATTTTATCAAAACAGTTTCACCAACTTATATTCCTTTGACAAACCTGTCTTTTCATCAAAATTTTAAATCTTTGCCAATGTGACAGATGAAAATTGGTACCATTTTATTTTAATTTGCATTTAATTATGAGAGAAGTATAGCATTTTAAATATATTTATTACTTTTTTGTGAATTTTCTGTAAATCTTTTCCCATTTTTCTCTTGATATTGGTCTATTTTTTACTGACGTTTAAGACCTATTTGGATATAATGGAAATTAACTCCTTGTCTATAATACATGTAAAAAGGATTTTTACAGTTTGGCTTTCTTTGCTTTTTTTCATGGTATTTTTTTTTTTTTTTTTCAATTAGAAGTTTCTTTGTTTTGTTAGACATTCAGGTCTGGCATTCATGGTAAGAGGACTGGGTCATAGATAGATATTTGGAAATTTTTGTTGTGGAGATGGTACTTAAAACCGATTCTGGATAAGATGATCAAGAGAGGTACTATAGTTAAATAGGTTCTAGTAATTGAAACCTGGACAGTGATTGATAAGTGGGAAGGGAATAAGTAATAAGTATAATAATTTAAGGATTGAGAATTGACCATTAGCTATATTAACATAATGGTCATTGGTGAATTTGGTAAGTGTAGTTTCAGTGGAGTACAGAAAGCCTTATTAGAGTATTTTTAAGAACATGTGGGAAGAGAGGAATTAGAGAAATTACAGAAACTCTTACTGAGGTGTGTTGCAGGAGAATGAGATAGTAACGGGAGAAAAGAGGAAAAATAACAGTATGCTTATATGTTGCTTGGGAACAATTTAGCAGAGAGGCGAAAAGTGATGATATAGTAGAAAAATGATGTCATACTATTTTAAGTTGTTAAAGAGATGTGGAATATTGTATAGCAGTGGAAGGGGCTTAATTAACAACAAAAACAATTTATCTGTAGTAACAAGAGAGAAAGCAGAGCACATGGGTATTGATACCAATATTGCTAAGCTGGGTAGATAGGATGTTGGAAGTTGTAGAGGTCTATTCTGATTACTTCTGTTTTTTCAATGAAATATGAAGCAAGGTCTACAATTATAAGTATATTAGTGTTTTTAAGAGTGTAAATGATCCTGAAACTAAAAAGCTAGAGAATTGTTGATCTTTCATGTCTGTCCTTGGAGGTTAATGAAGGGGGCCTCTGTTAGCTAGAGCAGCTTTGTCGAACATCAGAAAAAGCCAACTTCAAATAAAATTTTAATAACACTATAAACTTAAATGAAAATTAGTTTTGGATATTTCTGTATTTGAACTTTTCTTATACTTCCTTTCTTTTATTAAAAAGTACTAAATATAAATGTAAAGTACATATTTTGCTAGACAGTGCTTATTATATTTTATAAGTATTAAGAATACATCTATTGCTACGGTTTTTTTCAGTGGAATTGGAAAGAAAGAGTAATAGCTGATGGAATATATAATACCCTAACATATTTGTCTTGTTTTGAAAATTGGTATTAGAGACAAAGATTTTTTTTTCTTTATCTATAAAATCCCATTTGTTTTATTTTCAGGAAAGTGAAATATAACCATTTAATTCCTGGGCATTCAAGTAAATTAGTCTTTAGCATTTATATTTTATATTCAGAATTTTAAGTTCAGTGTTTCGTATCTAGAATTTGAGATATCTTGAATTTTTGAACTGTTTTGGATTTGTAATTGCTTCTATTAAAATTAAAAAAAAGTCAACTTCTAAGAATTGTACTTCAGCAAATATGGAAAATTCTAATTTTTTTCTTCCAAATAGCTCTTAATCTTATATTTCAATACATATTATATATAGAACACAAACTGTATCTTCAAATACTACTATAGCTTGTGATCTTGAGTAAGTCATCTAAATGATTTTAAGCATTGAAATAAATATCCTAAGTTCACAGCCCCCAAATTTTATACTTTTATAAAATTATTATATATGTGTAAAGAATGTATAGAATGTTGATGAATGTAAAGGTATATCTCCTTCACAATGGATTTACAAATGTAAAATGTGTTTGTAGGAGTTACTTTCTATTTATGACTGTAGAGAGATACAGATTGACAGCCCAGGTCACCAATTGTGGAGGAGATTTCCTGAGCATGTTCGGGAAATACTGGAACCTCATCTAAATACTAGGTTGGTAGACTCATTAAAACTATTTTCATGACCTTGTTTTAACTTTATAAATTAATTTTATTTGACATAATTTTTTAGCATTCATAGTATTTTTGGTATGTTCTAATATGTATTTTCCACTGTGATTTATACTTATAATACTGTCAGAATGAGTAGTTCATTGGTTAAATTCTGTAACTTTAATTATTTAGACAAATTTATTGATGCTAAAAAGATTGATTTTTTTTAATTCAACTGTCAATACTTTGAATCTACTTTAAGTTGAATATGACTTGAAGCTTTTGATAGGTATAATTGATATAGAAATTTTAGAGTTTAAAGGTAGTCTTAAAGCCTTTAGTAACCACAGATAGAGATAAGAAATCTTCAGCCCCAGCCAATTTCTCCTCGTGTAGAGATTTTCTTCCTCTACTTAAAAAGAATTTTCTAATCTTCCTTTCAATTTTAATGACTTAGGACTGATTGAAACACATAAATTTTAAATGATTTTTATTTAGAAACTGTAATTTTAGGTACTCTAGGTCACATGCATATTATTTGACCTTGGATAAATTACTTTATTTCTTTGAGCCTAAGTACCGTGCCTAGACTTGTGGTAAAATTCTTTGTAAAAGCCCTGAAGTATGCATATTTGCTAGATACCTTTTTATATTTAGAAACCTTTAAACATCATTTTATTTCTTATGATCAACATTATTTAAAGATATATTTTATTAATAGAAAGTAAAAGTCAATAATTAAAATTTAGTTTTTCTTTTTTGAGGATTCCACACTTCTTTTCTTTATCCTATATTTTATAGCACTTATAGATAAATGCTTAAGAGTTTCTGTGATGTAGTGCAAAGTTTATGGTCTTTGGAGTCACATAGACCTAAATTTGAATCTTGGCTGTGCATTTGGTAGCTCTGAAGTCTTGGGCCAGTTCTTTAACATTTCCAAGTCTCAATTTTTTTTATCTTGAAAACGTGGGTAGTTTTTGTTCTCTTGAATGATTATTGTTAGGAATAAAGAAGATAATATTAAAATGTACCTAGTAGAGTGGTTAACATTTAATTAATACTCAATAATAAATGATTATTCAGTTCTAGCTTATTGAATAAATTCTTTACCTTTTTTATGAGGGTTAGGGTGGTTAATGCCTACTTCACATGAAGTAGAAGCCAACATTTTTTCCTACTTGCTATTCAGTTTAATTTTTCAAAAGTCAACATTGTCTGCCTACTTGTTATTCTTTCATAAGAAGCAATATTTAAGTAGTCATTTATAAGACCGATCTTAGCAACTCAATGAGAATTCTTGTGACCCTTCTGCTTTTATATCTGAGAGCTTGAAGAAACCTCTCAGATGGTCCCTCAATGGTGGAGATTAGGAGATTTATCTGGCTGGGATCTGCTCATTAAAATTGTCATTTCATAAAAATAAGAGATCAATAAAGGGCAATATTAATGGTGTTAATCCATGTTTATTTAAAAGCTTTTAAATGAAATACCAAGATACCAGCTTAGCCAATAGGTCAGTTTTATAGCTTAGACTACTTGATGTTTGCTTCAGAGGGCTTGGGGGAAATAAAGAATTTCCTAAAAGCATATCTTTGTTTTTGCTGCCTTGAAGTTATACTCCTAGACTCTCCTTTAATCTTTTTTTCAATTGGACTATTTATAGACAGACAGTCAGTAAACTTGGATTAAATGATGGCTATATTTAGGGGATTTGGTTTCTAGAACTGGACGGATCAACTATAGTTCAAAGTTGCCATAGAAATAATTTTAGGAAAAAACATTAGGATATGGCTAGGTAGAACCTGGCTTATACCCCAATATTGGTAGTTTTCTTGTCATGTTCACCATAATACTTGGTAAAATCATCTAGAGAATTATATTCACGATGATTCAAAATAGTGATAGTTAGCTGAGAGATTATTGCACTTTTAAATTCTTAGAAATTTGGAGCAGTGAAATGCACAATGCTTGCTGAGATCCTTGAGTATAGGGCATTTATTATATTTGTCATTTCCTAACCTTAATTGGTGATTGAAAAGGAATCCAGTCCCCTCAAAAAAATGTTACATACATGTAGTTGTAAGATGTCAGCGTTAATACTGAAGAGCAAATAGAAAGGATCATGTTGAAGTTATGGAAGAAAGAGGTAATAATTGATATAAGAAATACCCCAAGGAGCATCCAGAATAGTCGCCATGTCCCTAATGAGAGAATAGATCTAGAGTGAGGAAAATCTTTTCATTGTAATAGAGAAAGACAAAATGACAAATATAACTCAGCTAAGTTTACAGATGTGATTATGAGAAGCAATGGTTTCTTTTTTTCTCCATGAAGTATAAGGTATAGAAAATGAGATGATTTGTGTAAGTGGCAATGGAGTTGGTGTAGGTGATATGAGCAGAGTGATGATTTGAAATAACTGCTATGGAAAACAGAAGAGAGGTCCACTGAGGTTAAAGACTAAAAATATGTAGTACTGATCCCATAAGCGATTGAGCGATATTCTGCTATCAGTGCAGTGGCCTTGATATCATTTCTGTGAAGACAGACATTCATATTGATCCGAGGTTGGGAGGTTGGCAGATTGGTACAGCTGGTAAAGACACTGTGGCAATGGAGTGAGTAGAGGATATTATCAAGAGTGTGCTTGAAGTGAAGGACCATGGAGACTAAGCTGTTTAGGGAAAGAGGTAATGAAAGGAGAGTATTTAAGTCAGGAGAGTTTAGCAGAGTCAAGGGACATAATATCTCAATGACAGAGAACAAATGTGTTGGAGTAACTGGGTGAAAGAATTGGAAATTTGAGAAACTATGGCCATAGCATAAGGTATCTAAATAGTTCGTTTTAGAAGTGATGAAGTGTCTTTGTATTGTCAAGGGAGTCCTGATAAAGTATTAGAGGAGAAAGTCATTTAGAAGTTTTGAGTTCGATTAGATGGTCCAGCCAGACATTGAAGTCGCTCAAGATGATAAGACTTAAGAAAGAAAACATTGTTCTAGGAAAACATGACAGAGTGAGAGACGTCCTCCGATCTCTCCCCTTGAAACAACAATAAGCTGAACATCTAAAACTGAACAAAAACCACCCAAACTGCACATCAGCACGTCTGAGCGTGGGATCTGCACATAAGAGCTACCACAGGTCAGAACCCTGGGTGTCGGGTGGTGGACTTACAGGAGAAGAGGAAGGGGAGAAGGTGCGGTGACTTCCCTGATCAGCCTGCCTGGAAGTGCCAGGACTTTTCTACGCAGCCGACAGCAGGGCTCAGTCATCAGGTCAGAAAGCAGAAAGTGGGACGGGACCACAGAGAAACAACAGTTGATTTCTACTGGCCCCAGCTGCAAAACCGAGACTGAGCCACAACCCCCAGCCCCCAGCCCCCAACTCAGAGGGTCCCTACTCCCATATCCTCCGAGACCAATCACCACGGAGCCCCAGGGGAATCTGAGCAAAGGCTACCAAAACTGTTGCTAACACTGACAGGGACTGAAACTGAGAATAGCGAGTGTGATTAAAATCTACAAGAAAATAAAAGGCGTTATATAAAGCAGTAATCCAAGAAGCTTAAACGCCACCTACTGGAAACCAAAAGAAAAGTGCCTTCTTTGCAGCAGGCTAAAGAGAGACCTTTATATAATAAATCTTCTTTCTGATAAAACAACAGAATACACTTCCATTATTGCCCAAGTGGAGACATAGTCTATTAAACACCATTAACAACCAAGGAAACAAGGCATCTCAGAAAGGAAGAGAAAAATATCCAGAAAATAAGCTTACAGACATAGAAATATGTGACTTAAGTGACAGAGAATTCAGGATGGTACTTCTGAAAAAACTCAGTGAGTTCCAAAACGAGTCATATTAACAATTACAGAAACTGCAAAACAGCTAGATGAGCAGGGCAACAAGATTGAAACCCTCTAAAGAAACCAAATAGAACTTATGGAGATAAAAAAAAAAAAAAACACGCAATACGAGAGTTGAAAATTGAGATAGCAAGCTTGGGAAATAGAGTCGACCAAATGGAGGAAAGGATCAGTGATATTGAAGACAGATCTAGAAATAAATCAGAAGGAAGAAGAGAGAAACCGACGAATGAAAAATAATGAAAGAGAAATACAAGAACTAGCTGATACCATCAGGAAAAGAAACATAAGAATAATGGGCATTACTGAAGGTGAGGAAAAGGAGCAGGGACTAGAAACCATTTTCAGACACATAGTGGGCAAGAATTTCCCAAATCTAGAGAATGAGCTGGAACTTGGAATTCAAGAAGTCAACAGAACACCTAATTATCTCAACCCAAAAAGGCCTTCACCAAGACACATTATATTAAAGTTATCAAAAATCAACGACGAAGACAGAATTCTCAGAGCAGCCACGGAGAAGAAAACGGTAATTATAAAAGAAAACTCATTAGATTATCATTGGACTATTCAGCGCAGACCTTACAAGCCAGAAAGTAATGGAATCAAATATTTAAACTATTAAGTGAAAGGAACTACCAGCCTAGAATAATGTATACAACTAAGCTCTCCTTTAGATATGAAGGAGAAATTAAGACCTTTTCAGACATACAAAAATTGAGGGAATTCTCCACTACAAGGCCTGCACTACAGGAAATACTGAAAGATGTCAGCTCATTGAAAACAAAATAACAACAACAAAAAAATACATAATTAGAAGTAAAGTGGCCATCACGCAAATAGAAGCAGAGGAGTGCAACCCTTACTAAGAACCGGGCATGATAAGCTTAAATAATAATAAGATGATTGCGATAGTAAGATAGTAATGAACGTTCAACATACATAGAAACAAATTGAGATAACAATTACTGAAAAATCCAAATTTGCAAAGGAGAAAGGAGATAGGGCACACAAAGAAGAAAATGGAAGACTGAGTAAATATAACTATCTTTTTCATATTTGTAATGGTAACCACACACCATAGAGCCAGAACTGAAATATATAGCATAAAACAAGAAAAATCAGAGGCAAAACCAACAAAAGCCAACCAAAATAAAGAAAACAGAAGCACAAGGACAAAGAAGCAATGGAAACACCAAACTACCAGAAAGCAAAAGATAAAATAGCTTAAGAAGACTTCATATTTCAATAATCACCCTAAATGTAAATGGACTGAACTCACCAGTAAAAAGGCACGGAGTTGCAGAATGGATCAAAAAACAAAAACCAACCATATGCTGCCTCCAGGAGACACATCTCAGCTCCAAAGACAAATATAGACTCAAAGTGAAAGGGTAGAAAATGATATTTCAAGCAAATGGGATTCAGAGAAAAGCGGGAGTTGCAATACTAATATCAGATGAAATCGACTTCAAAATCAAAAAGGTAAAGAAAGATACTGATAATCGGAATCATGCTCCAAGAAGACATAACACTTATTAATATCTATGCTCCCAATCAGGGAGCCCTGAAATATGTAAAGCAATTACTAACAGAACTAAAGGGAGAAACAGACCAAAACACTATCATAGTAGGGGGCCTAAATATCTCACTGTTGGATATGGACAGATCATTCAAACAGAAAATAAGGAAACAACATCCTTAAAGGACACATTAGACCAACTGGACATAACTGACATATACAGAGCCTTCCATCTAGAAACAGCTGCTTATACATTCTCCTCTAGTGTACATGGAACATTCTCAAGAATCGACCACATACTAGGACACAGAGATAGCCTCAACAAATGTAAAGTTGAAATCATACTAACCATATTCTCTGATCATAATTTTTGAAATAGAGATCAACTGCAAAAAGAAATCTGGAAAAAACACAAAAACATAGAGATTAAACAACATGCTACTGAAGAATAACTAGGTCAGGGAAGAAATAAAAGGAGAGATCAAGACATACATAGAAATGAGTGATAATGATAGTACTACATATCAAAACTTTTGGGACTTGGCAACCGCGGTCATTAGAGGAAAGTTCATATCATTATAGGCCTATCTCCAAAAACAAGAACGAGCCCAAATAAACAACCTACCACTTCATCTTAAAACACTAGAAAAGGAAGAACAAATGAGGTCTAAAGTCAGTAGAAAGAAAGAAATAATCAAAGTTAGAGCAGAAATAAATGAAATTGAATACCAAAAAAAAAAAAAGAAAAAAGAAAAAATAAATGTAACAAAGAGCTGGTTCTTTGAGAAGGTTAATAAAATTGACAAACCCCTGGCTAGACTCAATAAAGAAAAAAAAGGACACAAATAAACAAAAACAGGGATGACAGAGGGGAAGTTCCAACTGACATCGCAGAAATACAAAGGATTATGCAAGGATACTATGAAAAAGTTAATAACACCAGATTTAATAACCTTGAAGAAATGAACCAATATTTAGAAAAATACAATCTTCCTAGACTGAATCAAGAAGATCTGGAAAATCTAAATAGATCAGTCAGCAGTATGGAAATTGAAACAATCATCAAAAACCTACGAAAAATAAAAGTCCAGGATTAGATGGCTTCCTTAGTGAATTCTACCAAACATTTGAAGATTTTATACCTGTACTCCACAAACTCTTCCCAAAATTGGAAGAGGAAGCAATATTTCCCAACTCATTTTCTGAGGCCAGTATTACTCTGATACCAACACCTGGTAAAGATAACACAAAAAAAGGAAACTACAGACCAATGTTTCTCATGAACACAGATGCAAAAATCCTACATAAGATACTAGCACACTGAATACAGGAACATATTTAAAAAATTATACACCACGATCAAGTAGGCTTCATCCCAGGGGCACAGGGATGGTTCAACACATGCAAATCGATTAATGTGTGATACACCACATTAACAAATTAAAAAATAAGAATCATATGATCATATCAATAGATACAGAAAAAGCCTTCGACAATATACAGCATCCATTTATGATCAAAAGACTTAACAAAATCCGTATAGAAGGAAAATACCTTAACATAATAAAGGCCATCTATGACAAACCGTCATCCAACATTATACTTAATGGTGAAAAACTGAAAACCTTCCCTCTAAGATCAGGAACAAGGCAAGGCTATCCACTATCGCCATGGTTATTCAGTATAACATTGGAGGTCCTAGCAAAGGCAATCAGACAAGAGAGATATAAAAGGTATCCAAATAGGAAACGAAGAAGTCAAACTTTCATTTGTAGATGACATGATTCTCTATATAGAAAACCCTAAAGACTCCAGAAAAACGCTACTTAAACAATAAGCAAATACAATAAAATCTCGATATAAAATCAATGTTCAAAAATCCATAACTTTCCTATAATTTAATACTGAAGTATCAGAAAAAGAAGTGGAAAAAATAATTCCTTTTCCATTTGCAACAAGAAGAATAAAATACCGAGGAATAAATTTAACAATACATGTGATGGACCTATATAATGAAAACTACAAGGTTTTATTAAAAGAAATCGAAGAAGATGAAATAGAAAGATATTCTGTGTTCTTGGATTGGAAGAATCAACATAGTTAAAAGGACCACATTACCTAAAGCAGTATGCTGATTTAATGCAATCTCCATCAAAATCTCATCAGCATCTTTTAAAGAAATAGAACAAAATATCATCAGATTTGTATGGAAGCAGAAAAGACCCCAAATTGCCAAAGCCATCTTGAGAAAAAAGAATGAGGCTGGATGCATCACTCTGCCCAACTTCATATTATACTACAAAGCGACAGTAATCAAAACAGTATGTTATTGGCAGCAAAACAAACACACGGACCAGTGGAACAGAATTGAGAGTCCAGAAGTAAACCCACATTTATATGGGCAAATAATTTTCAACAAAACCAAAAATATTCAGTGGAGAAAGGAAAGCCTCTTCAATAAGTGGTACCGGGAAAATTGGAAGGCCACCTGCAAAAGAATGAAATTAGACTGTTATCTATCACCACACACTCAAATTAACTCAAAATGAATTAAGGACCCAAATATAAGACCCGAAACAATAAAATGCATAGAAGAAAACATAAGAACCAAACTCAAGGACTTTGTACTTAAAGAAGATTTTATGAATTTGACCTCAAAGGCAAGAGAAGTATAACCAAAAATAAATAAATGAGACTACATCAAAGTAAAAAACTTCTGTTTAGCAAAAGAAATTGGCAAGGTAAAGAGATACCCATCTGAATGGGAATAAATATTTGCAAGCAATGCCTCCGATAAGGGCCTAATATCCAAAATATATAAAGAACTCATACAACTCAATAACAACAAGAAAACAAACTATCCAATGAAAAAATAGGCAGAGGACCTGAACAGATACTTCTCCCTAGAAGACATACAAATGGCCAGCAAATAATGAAAAGATGCTCAGCATCGCTAGCTGTTAGGGAAATGCGAATCAAAACCACAATGAGATACCATCTCACACCTGTTAGAATAGCTATAATCAACAGGACAAGTAATAACAAATGTTGGAAAGGATGCAGAGAAAAAGGAACCCTCATATGCTCCTGGTAGGACTGCAAATTTGTACAGCCACAATGGAAAACAGTATGGAGGTTCCGCAAAAAAAAAAGAATTGATGTTCCACATGATCTAGCAATTCCACTATTGGGTATTTACCCCAAAGACTTGAAAACGCATCTCCAAAAACATATTTGTACACTGATGTTCACAGCAGCATTATTCACAGTGGCCAGGACTTGGAAGCAACCAAAGTGTCCTACGATAGATGATTGTTACATATATACATTGGTACATATATACTATAAGAAGAGATGAAATAATGCCATTTGCGACAACTTGGATGGACCTCGAGATAATCATTCTAAGTGAAATAAGCCAGACTCAAAAAGTTGAAAATCACACGATATCACTTACATGTGGGATATAAACCTAAAAGGAATAAATGAACAGGATGAACAGAGACTCAGGGATATGTACAATGGATTAGTGGTTACTAGAGGGTTGGGATTGCGGGAGGAGGGGAGAGGTAGATGGGGCATAAGGGGTCAAATATAGAGGGTTGGTGGCGGGTGAAGTGGGTAAAGGAGATCAAACATGTGGCAACTGAAGGAAACTGGTCTTTGGGTCGTAATTATAATAGAATATATAGATGTCAAATTATAATGTACAGGTGAAAATTATATAATTATATTAACCAATGTTACTGCAATAAACTTAAAGAAAAGAAAGAAAACACTGAGTAATGTACTAAGGTCATCAGTGAGTTTGGTAATCAATGAGTTTGGAAGATTCCCATAATGAGGAATAGAGAATATTATACCCTGATGGTTTGAAGCTCAAAGGAAAAGATTTTTTTTTTACCAGAAGATGGGAGCTTGAAGTATCTGAACGGAGCATTGCGATGAAGGGGCAGATTCAAATCATTTGAAGTACTTGGTGTAAGCAAGATTGACCTCCCATCCCACCATTTAGAAGGATATAGGAAAAGTAGTGTCTTAAACCAGATTTCAGTAAAGGCAAAGCAGTAGTGGGGTAGTCAGGGAAAGAGTTGATATTGTTTACTAAAGTTCTTAATAGGTGGATATATCTATATATTTTTAACACCCAAATTTTCAAAATTACAGATACAAGAGTTCTCAGAAGTCAACAGATTGGTCTGGAGTAAAGAAGCCAATTTACTTAAGTAAATTAGGTAATAACTTTGCAGAATGGTCAGCATCTTGGGCAGGTTATCTTATAACAAAGGTAAGAGAATTCTGTTCAGAATTTGTTAAGCAAACAGAAATTCTAAAGGAAATGTATCTGAATGCATAGCACGCACAGCAGGCATCGAAGTATTTTTACTGATAATAATAGAAATTTTTGTAGAAAGTGTTTATTACTGGTAGCAATTTCTTTGCTGCTACTAATAACAGTTTTTGAGTAAGAAGATAATTGTTTTATCAAGCAAATCACTATGGTCCTAATGTGCTTATACAATGTCTATTATATATGTCTGTTCATTTTACATTGTAAAATAGTACTTTTTAAAAGGAAATAAATGCTTTATCAGAATTTATTACATAATAAAAAGATTTTTTATGTAATATAAAATATATTTCCCTCTAGCGGCTGCTTCTAAAAGAGGATTCATTATCTGAATTTGCTCTAAAATAATAATAAAGATTTTTTTAAATGAGATTTCACAGAAAAATAAAGATATTTATGATATTCTTCTAATATGAAATTTTTACATGCCTGACAAAAACAAAAAGGTACTCTTGTTCCAAGAAAATGTTTAAAGCATATTTAAAATTCACAGCTTTTGTTTTTAACTCATATTTCAGTTAGTGTTTAAAATGTTATAATAATAATTTATATCTTGTAATTTTAAGAAAATTTCTCTCATTTTCTATAAACATGCTGAAGGTATAATATGCTAAATGTAGATAGAATATGTTGATTTCTTCCAGCTCTGGAATTTTTTATTTATTTATTTTTTTCTTAAGTCATGATATGTGAACCTTATACTTAATGTGCTGGCCCAGAGCATACTTTTTGGTTACTTTACTCATTTGTGTGCTCAGGGAATTAATATACTAAATCTAATGCTTGCTAAATAAAGATAATGTAATTAGCAAAATTAATCTGTAACAAAACATGATGAGTTTAAAAGTGAACTGTAAGTGGGGAAGACCATTTATGCTGAGGCTGTTGGTAGGTCAGGTAGCTGTATTGCCTACTGGGGTCTCAGCCACTTGGGATATTTAGCATTACTAGAGAGGCCGTGATCTGAAATCTTCCTTGCTTGAGTGCACATGACTATAAGACAGTACCCACTTTGCAATGATAAATTATCTCATATATTGTTCTTTGTCATTAATCAGTAGAATAAAATATGTAAAACTACTTAACTCTCCCTAAACCATTTGAGTTTATAGGTTCGGCATGATCTTGCCAGTAAAATCTTCACCTGCTGTAGCATTATGATGAAGCATGATTTCAAGGTGACCATCTATCTTCTTCCACATATTCTTGTGTATGTCTTGCTGGGTTGTAATCAAGATGATCAGCAGGAGGTGAGAGATATTATTTTATTTGGTTTCTGTTTGTCCAAACATTTGTCCAATGAATAGAAAGGCTACATATGAGTAGGGAATGTAGATTAATGTGTTCTACAGATGTGCATGTCTAAATGCTTAGAAAATTTTCTTTAACTTTTTATTTATCAATTATGTTGCTTAGGGTAGAATCTTCGAAAGTATATGTTATATATATGCCCAAATACATACAGCTTTTGAGAAGGATACATATATCTATTGATTGTGATTTTTCCTGGGGAATGGTACTATGGAGTAGGGTAGAGGAAGGAGAATATTTTATTATTCATTTTATAATATTTTCTAAGTTTAATTTTTAACCACATATGTATATAACTTTAAAAATGATTATTTTAATAGCATTATTTTCTAAGTTTAATTTTTAACCACATATATATGTAACTTTAAAAACGATTGTTTTAATAGCATGAGTAGTATATTACTATGTAAAAATTCAAATTATACAAATAAAAGTATACCCTTTGACTACCATTTCTAATCCCATATCTTCAGAAGTTATCATTGTTACTAATTTGATGTGTATTTTTCCAGACCATTTTTTTTAATGTAGTTGGTTCTGTTTTGTTCTTTATGATGGTATTCTGTTGTAGGTATTGTTCTGCAACTTGTTTTCTTCTGTTAATTGAAAGAGACAGTATGCCACCATTCCACCATTTGTTTTATTAACGCTGCATAATATAATACTTCCATTTTATATTTGTACCAAATTTACTTAACTATTGCCATAATAATGATTATTTACAATGTTTTGCTTTTACAAACAATGCTATATTGGGCATCATGGTAGTTCTTTCTTGTGAAAGTGTTTATGTATGTGTGTCTAGGGTGGATTCCAAAAACAAGAACTGTTGGGTTATATGGTATATACATTCAAAATTCTATTAGAGAGTGCAAAATTGTACTGATTTATAGTTCTAACCAGCATTTCATAAATATATCCATTTCCCATGCACTTGCCAGTACTTGATATTTTCAGACATTTAAATTTTAGGGAACACGATGGGTTAAAAAAAAAAAAAGACATTTTATTGTTTTAATTTGCACTTTCATTATTACCAGTAGTTATGTTCATTGGCCATTCAGATTACTTTTCTGTAAATTGTCGGTTTATACCCATTACTTATTTGTGTGTGTGTGTGTCTCAATTAATTGGTGGGAGTTCTGCATATATTCTGGATACCAATTTGTGCTAGTCATATCTTACAAATATTTTTCCTAGTTAGTGGTTTTCTTTTTGACCTTTGTTTATTCCTTTTACCATGGAGAAATTTTAATTGTAAATGCCAAATTTATAAAACTTTTATAATTTTTGAATTTTAAGCCATGCCTTCTCATAATCAAATGTCAGAATTATATTTCCTACATTTTCTTATAATTCTTTTGATTTTATATTTAGCCCTTCAATTACTCTGAAATTGATTTTGTGCATAGCATGAGATTGTTTTAAGTATTTTTTACTACTAGTTAATAATTTTATCATCATTTATTAGAGTAATCTAGAATAATTAAAAAAATTTTTTTGTATTTACTTTCATGAGTCTTTTACAGTAGATTTTCTGTTTAGAATAATCTTTTATTGGTTTAATTATAGATAAGAAAGGTAATTTATTAATCCATGGTAGGTTTTTTCTTTTGAAAATCGTTGCCTTAGAATGGTTAGTCTTATATGTTAGATAATAGCAAAATTGTGTAGATATGTTATTAACCATAAAATGAGTTGTTCTTAGGTTTATGCAGAAATTATGGCAGTTCTAAAGCATGATGATCAGCATACCATAAGTACCCAAGACAGTGCATCTGATTTGTGTCAACTCAGTACACAGACTGTATTCTCCATGCTTGACCATCTCACACAATGGGCAAGGCACAAATTTCAGGCACTGAATGCCGAGAAATTTCCACAAAGCAAATCACACAGAGATAAGGTAGACTCAATGGGTAAGTCATAACTTTGGTTTATGTTCTTAATTATTCACCAATTAGGTTCTTTCTGTATTAATTCTATGATTTAAGCATTATCTTCTAAAAGACCTGTATTTTCTTGTATACCTTTTTTTCCCCTTAAGGTGGCCTTTTCACTAAGAAAAGGCAGTGAATTTATAGTTAGAAAACCTCTAAATTCTCAGCCTCATTGCCTTAGGCAAGATACATACCAAATTTTTCTTTGTATAAAACAAGATTAATATTATCTCTTAGAAGATTGAGGATTAAATAAGATGAATATATAAATTGTAAAGGGTGAAATAAATGCCATGTTAATATTGTTATTAATCTACGCCTCACTGTTAACTCATTTACTCCATGTTACCTCAGTATATTGTATTTACTCTATGTCCCCTCAGTATATTGTGTGTGTACATATACATGTGCATACATATACATATATATGTAGTGAAATGTTCGTTACCTTTTTCATTTGTAAAATACTCTGCAATCTTTTTTACATTTAAGTTTTAAATTTCAAAGGAGATTTTAATTTCATGGCTTTCCCCTCCACTCTTGGCATTTTTATTTATTTTTTTGTTCAGTTTTATCCTCTTTGCCTGTCTCTGGTAGTGTTTGATATCAAGCAGCTCTTCAAATATGCATAATACATGTTAGTACTTTAATTTGCACTTTCATTATTATGAAAGTGCAAATTAAAGTACTAACATGTATTATGTTAGTACATAATATGCCCTGCTATACCTATTGTGCTATTTTTTTTTCCTATGATATTACAACTCCCACTAAGATGATTAAAAGGGGAATCTTATTAGAGGTAAACATGACATCTGCCTTGTGATATAAGCATTTGGTGAGGAATATTAAGACAATAGTGGATACTTTTAATGTCTCAGAACCTTTTTTTTCATTCTTGCGGCAAGTAGATGAAGTAAATATACTTGCTTCTGTATACTTCAGGCATTTTAATGGACATTATGTTTTCCCCGCCAGGCTTTGAAAAGGCTAATTGAAAAAACTGACTAACAGTTCTTCACTTACATAGTTCTCAATTTCTGAGCATCTCTCTCAGGTGTTCCTATACCTGTGAAAACACATACATTCCTCTTGTTAAGCACAGTAGTTTATTTTTCTAAAAATTTTTGGACTTGCAATAATTATCTCTTCAGGGGAATGTTTTTCTCTGGAATATGGCTAATATATTTTCCATTAATGTAACACTTAAATGTTTGTTTTTGTTTCTACATGTGAAAATGGTACTATAAAACAAAGCATGAACTGTGTTATCACCATTTCTACTAACATTGCAATGAAAATTCTAGCTTTTAAGAATAATATTTGTAATATTTCAAAAGTACAATACCTTTAACATTTCTCATAAATTCGAAATGATGTATAAATTGTGATGGAAGTAAAGGATTTATTTTAAATATTTCTTTTAAATTTATTATCTTAATTATTTAAATTTATTAAAAATAATATGTTTTAAATAAGAGTTTACAAATTGTACTGTCCTCATTTAGAAGTTTCCAATTTATGTCTTTCCTTAGGCTCTAGAAAAAAATTACGTTTTTAAAATATTTGTGATTTTACTTCAAAGACACTTTTACTTTCAGATTCCATTGTAATAGTTGATATTGTACATATGGCAACACAGGAAAAAAAAGATTGTTAACAAAGAATTCTAAACTTTAATAAGAAGGGTAATTTCCATAATTCTGTTCTTTTCCTACCAATAGTTACATTCTATCAGTGTTTTTACAATTATCAATAATAAACATTATATCTTTTGTTTCATGTTTATATCTTTTCAACATTTCGCATGGATTTACATTTAATGCTCACCACAACATTGTAAGAAAGGCAGAGCAAATACTAATACTTCCCTTTTATTTATGAGGAAACAAGCTTGAATAAGTTAAATGATTGCCCGAAATAAGTAATAATAATGAAGTTGGAACAAGAATTCTCTGAGCAATCATCTTGTTGATAGTTATATTCTAAATATGATACCCTAATACATTTATATTAATTTAGTGAAATAAATTGAATTTAAAGTAAATTGAAATTAAAATTGACACTTTAAATTTCATCCTCTAAATCTCTAATTACTGAATTATCTTTTATAATCTAGTATCTACTGTGGATTATGAAGACTATCAGAGTGTAACTCGTTTCCTAGACCTCATACCTCAGGATACTCTGGCAGTAGCTTCCTTTCGCTCCAAAGCCTACACACGAGCTGTAATGCACTTTGAATCATTTATTACAGAAAAGAAGCAAGATATTCAAGAGCATCTTGGATTTTTACAGGTTTGAAATTAATATAGTGAACTTAATAATGATTGCCAGTCTATTATGTTTATATTGTTCATTTTATCAAGTATTTTAGATGCTGTGCTAGGCACTAGATCTTTGTAAGCAATTTAGAAGCTTACAGATCAGTGGAGAGAGATAAACATCCATTCAGTGTAAAATCATAAGTACAGTGAAGTAGATATGCCCTGAGGAAGGACATTAACTCATCTTTTATTTGGGTTGTGGTGAGAGATAGGAGTAGGTAAACAAGGGGTCATTATGGGCTTCTTGAAGATAATATCTAAGCTGGGTCTTGAAGAATGAATAAATGATAGGTAAAAGGAGGAGGCAAGACATTCCAAGCAGAGGCTTCCCTATGGATTTTGGAGAGTAAGTACACCCATCCCTCTGTTTATGCGGATTATCTGTTCCACCCATCTTTTTTTCACTCAGAAGAAAACCACATAGAAAGAGTCCACCAGTACGAAAAAGATACTAAAGAAATAGGCCAATATAAGTCATAAAAATATTTATTTCACATATTTCCACAAAATGCTAATGAAAATTCAGAAAAACCAAAATATAGTTTATTAGCTGTCAGTATCTATACTGTAATCTAAAGCAATCAACCTCTTTAAAATTGGCACAAAGTCACTATCTTCATCACTTGAAATATTTGGAAGTACTACTTCGGTTTCATTATTTATGTTTATGTTTTTGGATGATCTTTTTCTAACCCCATCTTTTGCTAAGTTTTCATAAATTCTTCGATATTTACTACAACATTTTAAAAAATCTTTTTGAAAATTTAAGTCTTGTTGGATGTTTGGATCAATGTCTACAATTGCAAGTTTCCAGTTTTGTGGCCAGTTGAAGAGCTTTGTAAATATTTTCTGCAGTGAATGAAACTGGTTCAAGATCACTGCCGTATTCATTGGCAGGATGGGCTTCAGATATTACGTGAATTCATTATCAGTTAATTTGTTATTATCATCTGTATTCAAATTGTCATAGCATTCTTCTTGAAATTTATTTAATAAATTAATAATGCCAGTTGATTCCTCTTCACTTCTTGGAACCATATGCCTGGGTACAACCATTTCTGGCTATACTGCTTTCCAACAAACATTTAAAGGTGATGGCTTTATACCACTCAAAGCTAAAGCAATATTCTTGGTACAACTTAAAACTGTATTTATTCCAGGTTTCTGTAACTGTAAGTGATTCATTATCTTCAAGTTAATTTAAAATGTCATTAAAACTCCATTCGATATAATTAGTCTTAGTGGTGGAAATAATGACTTGATCTAAATGTTGGATCAAGGAAGTTGTATTTGGTGGCAAATATACAACTTTTATATTTGGATGCTCTCAATTATGAGGATGACCAGATGCATGATCTAAAAGTATTTTAAAAAGGAAGACATTTTTCCTTCATACAATTTTCAGCTTCTACAGCAAAACATTTGTAAAACCAGTCACAAAAAAAGTCAGTAGCCACCCATGCTTTTTTATTTGCCATACAGTGAATGGAAAGATTATTATTAATTATGTGTTCGTATTAGTTTTTCATACATTGCTGAGTTAAGCTATTGTTTTTTAGAAAGAATAATCGCCAGTGATGGAATTGAAAAAGAAAGAACTGCTTAAAATGAGACCACATAAATGGAAACTGTGTATAAAACGTCCACAGTCCACATAAATGGGGAATATTTACCGCATATTAAAAAACTTACATAAAAATTATACCATGTAAATTGAAGGACGGGTGTATATGCTAAAGAGTAAAGTGTTAGTTTTGGAATGGCAGAGGAAAGATAATCACAGAGGACTTTTTAGTTTCCCAGGATTCTTAGAGGATTTGAACCAGCGAAGTGCTTTAGTCAGAATAGCATTTTAGCTAAATGCCTATGGGAGTCATGGAGGAAAGGTTTGATTAGGGCTGTGATTTAAGGCAAACAGGCCATTACTATTGTAAGAAATGTGGCCCTGAATAGGGGATAAGTGGATAGGAGGATGTACTGATTATAACAGCAATCAGCCATGGCAATATTGGTTAAATAATGGGTTAAGTGATAATATTATGACCGTGTAGGGAAGAAACTAAGGGCAAGTGGGGCTAATATAATGGTATTAAATAAGAGGTCAAAATTTCTTGGCTTTTTCAGGTCAAACTGTAGTGAGAGAACTGGAAAATTAGTAGCTTGTAGTCTGTATAAAATATTAGCCCTCTTCTGTCTTATTTTCCTCCTTACTAGCTTTGAGTCTATTGTTCATTGTTAAAGTCATTCTCTTTCCATGGATGTTCAGTTCTCTCTTTTTCTTCCTCTGTGTTGTACTCACTTTGTAAAATCCAGCCCTGGATAAACTCACCCATCTTCCTTCCCAGTGTCTTCTTGTAAGGAGCTGAACATTGCTGGAGAAAAATCACACAATCACGAAATGAGTTTTAACTTTTTAAGTTCATAATCTTAGACATCAACTGGACTCTAACAACTGCCTCAGTCCTTCTGTGTTTCTCTAGTAAATCCACTTTCCCACTCTTCAAGGTGACTGTTTTCTTACCTTCTCTTTATTTCTTTCCTTCTACCTCACTTACTTAACTCAACTGATGATCTCGCTTCATTGGTCTTTGGGAAAATAGAAGCCAAATGTCTGCCAAATCTGAAAATACACTGGCTTCTGTGCCATATTCTTTTTCTTGTCTTCTGTTGTTTCTAAGGACCCCTTCCTGTCAAAATTCAGTCCTACTTGTATTCTCAATTTCAGGGATTTCATTCTTCAAATATTCTTGCTTTCTCTAGTATCATTAATTTCTCTTTCTCAACCAGAGTATATAGGATATATACTCTGATATCTCCTATTTTAATTTTTTACAATTCCCTTTATCTTAGGTTCTGTTTCCCTTCATAGTCAATTTTTTAAAGAATTGTCTGTCTTCCTTATATTCACTTCTTTACTTCTCATTCACTCTTTGTCCATTCCAATAAGCCTTCTTTCTCCATTTCACTGACACTATTGCTAGGAAAATCATTGGACTCATGTTACCAGATCTAATCAGTGTTTCCCAGTCCTTATTTTCTTAACCTCACAGCATCATTTGATCACTCCTTTCTTTATAAGACATCTGCTTTTCTTCCGTGGCTCCTGGGATACCACATTCTCCAGGTTTCTTCAAACTACTCTGGTTTCTCCTGTTAGTTTGATTTGTTAGTTTTTATCTATGAATATAGAATGGAAGTTCTCTCCTCTCCTTCTTCGGGTCTCTTTTCTTCTCTCTATATTCACTTTCTGAATCATGCCATCCTTTCCCCTGTCACCGAAACTTTTATCTCAAGACTGACTATCTCCTTCTAACCCAGATTTGATGTCTTGGGTTTCTTGAAGGCATCTAAATACCAATATATTAAAATGCTTGTTTAAATTTTTTTACTTTGTTTTAAAATGCAGTAAAACACTTATAAACTATACTCAGCAGATTTTATTATAAATTGGGTCAGAAAAGAGTTCAGGACCTTGAGGTTCTTTACAGCTCTTGTTATCAATAACAGTTACTAATATAGGTTCATATTTAAGTGGAGTAAGTGTTGCAGCAATAGAATGGCTGGGAATAAAATTACAATTTTATTGTGAGTCTGCCTTGAAACAAAACTTATTGCTTTGAGAAAAAATTCTCATATGCCCTTTTCACATAAACTCGTGGTTTTTAGTTTTATTTTCCTCTCTGTTTTCCCCCTCATTTGATTGCTTTTTAATGGTCGAACAAAGAAATTATATGCTGCTATGCATGAACCAGATGGAGTGGCTGGAGTAAGTGCAATTCGAAAGGCAGAACCATCTCTTAAAGAACAGATCCTTGAACATGAAAGCATTGGCTTACTGAGAGATGCCACAGCTTGTTATGACAGGGCTATTCAGCTAGAACCAGACCAGGTAAGATAATAAATGAAAGACAACATAATGAAAAGAGCCGAGCCCTTAACTCTGGAAAACTTAGTTTTAATACTGTTTTTACCAGTGTCCCAGTGTGTCTGGAAAATATTTAACCATCACTGAGCTTGAGTTTCCTGACTGATAAAATTAGAGATTTGTGCTAGATGATCTCAAAGATCTCTTCCCATACCAAATTTCTGTGACCTGAGAAAACCCTCAAATCAATGAGATTTATTGTGGAGTATATTTAGATTAAACTGTGTGTGCAATTACTCTAAAATTTCTATTTTTGTTTGCTATTAAAAATATAAGATATGCATCAATTTTTAATAATAGTAGTGATTCTCTACAGTCTAAGAAACTTTTACAGATTACCAACATCTGTGAATCTCTGAAATGAGCCCATAGAATCATTGAGCTACAATTTCTCATGGGGGTATGTTACATAGCTTTTGTTTATGGGGACAGGAAAGGAATTTAGAATCATTGATTTATAATCTTGACCTAGGTTCTCTCTAATCTTGGGGTATTGCTTTTTGCCATATTTGACATGTTCATTTCTCAGAAGCTCAATGTACAGGGCCTTTAATTTTTTACAATCTTATTTTCGGTTTTAAAGAAAATTGCATAACACTATTTAACTTTTTAGATTCTAAACCCAAAATATATATTGATAATATTGTGACCTTGAGTTTTCATTTTATATATGACAAATAATATGACAAGTAATCTTTAAATAAAATAGTAAAGAGTACTTGTTACTTTTATATTTGATCTGAACCAAACATTAGATCAAATCTAGAAGAAATAATACATTTAATGTGAGATTTTTAAGATTGTCTGCATTTAAAAAAACCTATTCAGGTGTGTGTAGGACATTGGTAAGGGACTCTGCCATATAGCAAAGCAAGGTAATTACTAACGTAAGAAGGGTAGGCTCAATGAGGTAAATAGTATTTTTAAAAATAGATATTAGTTAAACTGTTTTTGGTTCCCAAGATATATTTGAAATGACAATTGTTATTTTAAATTTTTAGATCATTCATTATCATGGTGTAGTGAAGTCCATGTTGGGTCTTGGTCAGCTCTCTACTGTAATCACTCAGGTTAATGGAGTTCATGCTAACAGGTAATATTTTTTGAAAGTATGATTTTCTTTTGTTTTATATCTTAATAGGGAATTTTTAAATTGATGAATTGGGTTGGCATAATGTTTACTAAAGTAATGAAATGTTTTTTATGTTTTCATGCATTAGAGATAAGCACCAAAAAATACATTTTCCTCTATCTGATCTTGGAAGCTAAGCAAGGTCGGGCCTGGTTAGTACTTGGCTGGGAGACCACCTAGGAAGACCAGGTGCTGTAGGTGTAAAATAAATGAATGAATGAATGATTGTAAGCTGACAAGGTCCTTGCAATCTGTGAGGTCAACCAAGGGTTGCCATGCCTAAAAAAAAATAAAAATAAAAATAAAAATTTTTCCTACTTTCTCATAGCACTTAACAGCTTATCTTTTGTCCAAAGAGTCATCTTTGAATTATATCTCCTTTAATAGAGAAACCTTCAAGAACTCACTTATTCCTGATGAGGCTCAATCAGCTCTGCCTACATTGTCAACATCAGTTTATTTTCTGTGTTGGGGAGGGAGAAATTTTGTGACTGCATATGGAATACCACTCTAGACTCTGTGGGTTGATTTTTCCCTAAAAGATTGATAAAAATGAAAGCAGCCTTCTTTTTTTTTTTTTTTAAAGAAAATGGGTTTGTTATAGCAAATCAAATGATTGCCTCTCCCCGCCCCCCACAAAAATAAATAAATAAAGTAACACTTATGTGTGGCAGATACTAACGCCAGACAGTTTTTAGTTTGGAGAATAACTGGAAGTTGGTTCTGCTCTTGAAACTGCCTTGCTCTGAGAACTGAAAGCCTTATTCCTTAATATATTTACTAGACCCCAAACGACTTTTCTGGGCAGTGAGGTCTGGTCAAAAGGGAGAGGATCTTAGTTAACCAAAAGGCACACAGGCCACCACTTTCAATTAGATTACTCTGAAAGCAGCTCTTCTAAGTACAATTTCTGTCAACTCAAAACTGTGATTTATAAAGACCGCCATTCTGTAATGTCCCAGAGCATAGAAGCTCACTGTTGGCCAGATGGTTTCACAGTAGTAGAATAAAAATGAATTATGGAGGAAACTGCAGAAGCAGGGAAAGATTATATATTTTAGATATATTTCTCCAGATTAGTTGAGAGACCTTATGAATAAAGAGATTGTAAGAATTTGGTACAGTTTGTCATGGCTCAAGCTGAGGTGTCAAGTTTTCTTATGATGCACACTGGACAGAGCCCTCTTTCATTTTCTCTTTTGATCTGGGATACATACAGCCTCCTGATCTATGAAAAGGCAAGTGTCAATAATTTAATGAATGCTGCTACATAATATTGGAGCAAATGATCATTAAGGGTATGTGTTTTCCTTGAGGAGAATATTTGCATTTAAACAAATATTTCTCCAAAATTATTAACTATGCTTGAGCTACACTGTCATTGTTTTTAATGTACCCATTTATGGGGTTAAGTTCTCAAAGCTGGATCCTCATTGCCACTTGGTACTTTTTGGTATAATGCTTGGTATGACACAGCCCCTCTGGATAGCACATCTTACTAATTCTACTCAGATTTTTATCCTAAAACTGATATTCTGGCATCTGGTGATAAACTTGTAAAGTTATTAAAAATTGTAGTTTTGAAAATTTTATTTCTATTGTATTTCTGTTAGTCTTGTTCTAAATTCTTTTTGGTGGTATTCATATTTAGAAATTAGAGAATATTCAGTATTTATGCTGCTATTTTAGATTTTATTAAATAAAAGTTTACTCATTTGTTACATTTTCTTTATGGATTTTTATTACAGAAAGAGCAAGGATAGCACTGATCCCATCCTCTTTGAGTCTGTTATTTATTTATAATTTAGGGATATATGTGCCTATCATAGTTATTAGTTAACTAAATGGAAAAATGTGCCTACCCTAGCCAAGCGTCTAGCATATAGCAGGTATTCAATTCAAATGATATGATTAATAAAGCAGACATATGGGGAAGTCTAGCTTCTTTTATGCAACCATGACCCACCCAAAATATCACAAGCCATCTTAGTGTCACATAGTAGAATACTTAGGAAAAACAATTACTTATACTGGTTTTACACATTCAAATTTTAAAGTAACTGAAAATATTTTTAAAATAGGTTTATATTTTAGATAGCTAATTTTGTATCATTGTTATGCCATTGACACATCACTTGTAACTTTCTTAAGCCCTTATTGTTGAATGTCCTCTACACCCCCCAACTCCCATCCCACCAGCTCTTATATTTTTGTCTTAAATTTAATTCAAAATTCCAAGTTATTGGAATTGCTTACTTCTGAATGCATATATGTTCAGTTGGCTTTTTTTCTTCCTTTCCCTTTGTTCAAGTTAAGCATGGAACTAATCTTATAACTATACTTTGTAATTATCCAGTTATTCTGCTCTAATACATGACACAATTTAATTTGTCCAGGAATGATATTTTAAAATGGCTCTATCAGAAGTAATTATTGAAGACATGTTTTCGGGGAATGGAAAGATTAAAATTTGGCAGGTTGTTTTGGATAGAGATAATTATTTTGTATGTATGTACAAAATATAATACAAATGCAATAAGTAGAGTGATAAATAAATACAATAAATAGAGTATCTAAACCAAAATAAAAATATTTAAATGCCACTTTAAATTTAAATAAATAAAAGCTTAGTTGTTATGGTTTTTTTTTTAATAGGTCTGAATGGACAGATGAATTAAACACATACAGAGTGGAAGCAGCTTGGAAATTGTCACAGTGGGATTTGGTGGAAAACTATTTGGCAGCAGGTAAAATTACTTCTTAAATATAAGCAGTTTTAATATGCTATAAATATTCAGACTTAAGTAGCTAAGTAACAGTCATAATTAATCTATCAGCCTGTTTTACAATAGCCTTGTTCAGTTGTTCAAGTAGAATGAAACCATCTGTTCAGAGTTTCTCCTGACCATTTTATTATATGAAATAAAGCGTTTTCTTAGACCCAGCTACCATGGTCCTTGACTCTTCATTTGTTTTTTAGATGGGAAATCTACAACATGGAGTGTCAGACTGGGACAGCTGTTATTATCAGCCAAAAAAAGAGATATCGCAGCTTTTTATGACACACTGAAACTAGTGAGAGCAGAACAAATTGTACCTCTTTCGGCTGCAAGCTTTGAAAGAGGCTCTTACCAACGAGGATATGAATATATTGTGAGGTATTTTGAAGTTTCCATTTTTATATTACTGGTCTATAACTGTCATCTGACAGGTTTAGAATTTTTTAATTAGTAAATAACTGATGATATGTCTGGTATCATACATAGTTAGACAAAATGGCTCTTTATTCTTTAATTCACATCTTGCAATTGAAAAATGTTCTAACATACATCCTATTAATTAGGAAGGCAATTATGAGATTTCTAAAAAATATCAAAAATATATTTGTCTTCATATAATTTATACTTTATTTTCTATACAACTGACCTAAATAATGTAGACATCTACTGTGCTTGGCACATTGGTGTTTTCCTTCCTCATTAAGAAATGCATTTCACATTCCTACCACCCCCCAAAAACATATAGGCATTACATTACTAGAAAGGAGTGCTAAATTTTAGAGAGAGGAAAGACCATAATGGAAAACATTTTAGGTCTGTTAATTCATCTGAAGAAAATAAACAAATGTTTTAATTGAACTATAATAAATTAAAAATATAAGTAAGCAATTTTTTCTTTTTAGTTAGAAGAATTTACTATGTTTTATATCAGCCTCTTTGGTAACATGTTCAATGAAACCAGAGATTGGACCACCGAGATTAATTCTATTCTGTAGCTACTCAGCTGCATTCTTGAGCACTTAGTCATAGATACTGACAATGCATAGGAAAAAAGTTAGTGTGATTGTTTCCTTCAGAGGGAAGCATTGCTTTCACTCTTAGGGGAAAAAAAAAAAAATTAAAAATTGCATTCATATCCCTCATACAGTGTTGGTAGGATTGCGAATCGGTACAGCCACTGTGGAAAATAGTCTGGAGGTGCCTCAAAAAATTAAAAATAGATATACCTTTTGACCTAGCGATTCAAAGTAAACCAAAACAATAATTTGTAAAGATCTAAGCATCCTTATGTTCATGGCAGCACTGTTTACAGTAGCCAAGATATGGAAGCAACCTAAATGCCCATCAACAGACGATTGGATAAAGAAGTTATGGTTCATATATGCAATGGAATATTACTCAGCCTTAAAAAAATAAATAAATAAGTGAAATCCTCCCATTTGCAATGATGTAGATGGACCTAGAGGTTATTATGCTGAGTGAAATAAGTCAGAGAAAGATAAATACCATATAATTTTAGTTATATGAGGAATCTAAGGAACAAAAAGAACAAACTAATTGAAACCAGACTTACAAACACAGAGGACATTCTGGTGAAGGCCAGAGGTGAGGTGGGTGGGGGATTGGGAGAAAGCAGTGAAGGGTTAAAGCACAGATTAATAGTTGATGAGTGGTCAAGGGGATGGGGAGCATGGTATAGGGAATGCAATCAGCAGAGATGTGATGGATATGTATAGAGTCAGAGGGAAGATAGAGTAATCTGCAGGATCGTTTCATAAACTATATAAATGTCTAACCAATGTTCTGTATGCTTGAAACTAATAATAGAATAAAATAAAATCATTCACAAGCCTATTACTCATTATATAACTACTATTAATTTTGGATATTTTCCTTTTTAGACTTTGAATTCATGTATGTGAATTTAACTTAAAAAAACCAAAAAAACCTAAAGGTGTGTTTGTAGTATATATATATACAGTATGGTATCCTGCTGTTGAATGTTATTAAAGCCTCTTAGTAAACCAAAAAAAAAGGTGCATTCATTTCACAATTTTTTACTATCATCAACTATCAGGTCCTCATATAGTATAAATCAATTATGTTGATTTATAATGGATCCATATTTTATCTTCATATAGGTGATAAAGTTTGATTTTCATACATTTGAATTGAATTTTATATACCCTTCTCCAGTTTAATAGGAATTTGGGGATCACAGCAAAGCAGTAAATATTTAAATCAACATAAATTGGTATTTATACCTAATTTGAAAAGATATAAATAAATGTTACTGTTTATATATACCAAGAATATATATTAGTTAAAGTTCTTTCAAAAGAAACTACACATTTCAGATTCTTCATGGCTAAATTAAAGTACATGCTTTATAGATCAGATTAATAAGGCTGGATATTATAATATTTTAATGTTGGCTCTGTCTGTCTTCAGATTGCACATGTTGTGTGAGTTGGAGCATAGCATCAAACCACTTTTTCACAAGTCTCCAGATGACAGTTCTCAAGAAGATTCTCTAAACTGGGTAGCTCGACTAGAAATGACCCAGAATTCCTACAGAGCTAAGGAGCCCATTCTGGCTCTTCGGAGAGCTTTATTAAGCGTCAATAAAAGGTTTTCCACACTTTTTTTGTTTTAATGTCAGTTATCGTGAATTTAGTATTATATTTGCATATTATTTGGGAGCATTTATTTTTTTCTAATTTTCTTTCTGAAGCTGTATTTTTCTGTTTACTTCTCAGTGCTACTCTGTATAGTTGAAATGAACCTAGAACTTAAGAATTACATGTATATGCAATATATATATTTTTTAATGTTAAAAACCTATCTGGGGGAGGTACGATGTAAGTCAATAATGAGGTCTTCACATACTCATAATTAATAAAAATGGAACACTCTTAAGAAAATTAAAATTAGTTTTTAAACAAATTAATCTTTGAAGTGGTATATTGAGAATGTTTCATGTTGGGAAGAGATATTTTAATTGTTGTTGAATATACTTAAAAATGCTCTCCACCTCACCCCTACCCCGTTTTGTCACATTTCTTTAGACCAGATTATAATGAAATGGTTGGAGAATGCTGGCTACAGAGTGCCAGAGTAGCTAGAAAGGCTGGTCACCACCAGACAGCCTACAATGCTCTCCTTAATGCTGGAGAGTCACGACTTGCTGAACTGTATGTGGAAAGGGCAAAGTGGCTATGGTCCAAGGTAACATCCAGGGGAATGGCATCATATATATGTATTGTGTTGCAGATTATGTACTTCCTACAAAGGCCTGAGTGAGAGATGATTCCTAACCTGAATTCAGAATCTTCTTTTTCTGTCAACTTTCTTCATCATTTATCTACCATAATTGGGAAGAAACTGTTCCTTCTGTCCTGAAGTCCCTAAATATTTTTTCGTTTCAAGGCTGAAAGTGTAGTTCTCTCATTTTTTCTTGAGAGAAGTAACCAATTTTTACTTTGTTTTTACCTTCTCTATGTATAAAGGGATCATGTAGTAAGCATTCAAAAAATACTTGTTAAATGAACACAACAATGTCCTTACATCCTTGGCAGATAATTGGTTTTGCATGGACTTGCCAGTATTACTGTCAAGATTCACTTCTAATTTTCTAGCCTGTTAGAAAAGAGCTTAGCTTCAGAAAAAAAGTCACCAGTAATCTTCAGATTAAAGCTACAATAATGATAAAAGGACTTTTTAAATATCTAAACTACTTGCAAAGCTTATGCTTCAGATTTAAATGGCTGTTACTTAACATATTTCATGCTTACCATCAGTCTAGAATTAGTCATAGGCATAGTATGTTTTGAAATTGACATTTACTAACTGTAGCTGGTTGTCTTTGATTGCACCAACTTTATAGGTGGCTGAGAAAGGACAGTGGAGGAGATGTTTCCTGGATAGGAAATGAAAATAATAACTTAGCCTGCATTAGTCAGTACCTGTCATTTTCTGAGCTAGTGCTAACCTATATATTGTAATGCCTAAAACTCTATATGTTAAAAATGCAGTTTGTCATCTAATATTTAGTACCTATTTCTCTTCCCATATTCCTTATTTTGCTGGGTAGGACTCTATTGCATTCTTTCAGCCAAGACAGAAATCTGGACATCACCCTGAACTTCTCTCCCTCACTTTCCACATCTAGTTGGAGACTAAATCCACCTTAGAAAAGTCTTTTGAATCCTCACCCTCTTATTTATCTCTGCTGCTTTCATTCATACCCTTACTTTTACAGCCTATAACAATATTAACAGCCTTTTGGGGGTCCTCACCATTTCTGTATATACTTTACTGCTGCCTGTGGTCTCTCTGAAATAATATGTTGAATCATGTTGCTCCCCTTATTAAAATCCTTCAAAATATTCTTCATGCCTTTCGAATTAAGTCTGAACTCTAGGAAGTACACAAGGCCCATTATGACTGAGTCCTAGTCTCCTTCTTCAGTCTTATTTGTCACCATCTCACAAACCCTTTAGACTTCAGCTAAAACCAGACTACTTACCCTTCTCCCAATTAAAATTATTATTCCTTCTACCAAGAATGTATTTCACTGAATTCTCTGCCATGAAAATTTATTCTCATTCTTTAAGACCTAATTCAGATTTTCCTCATTTGGTAACCTTTCCTGACTGCTGCTCTCCTCCATTTTTCTATATTTTCAGATAATTTTTAGGGGATTCCTTTTTCTTTCCTCCATAATACACATGTATATTCCTCAGTTAATAGCACTTAGCTAATTGTGTTGTTATTTTACATAGTCTATTTCCTCACTTGATTGTGAACTTTTTTAAGCCAGAGATTTTGATTTATTCATGTTTGTTTATCCCCAGTCATATACATATATAAGTTCCCTGCACTTTGATTAACTATGAAATGAATGAGTAAATGAATGAATAAATATGAGTTCTTCATGAAATGAAACACTGCTTCTTTTTTAGGATTTTCCTTTCTTAGGATGGAAATAAGAGCTAAACGTAAAATTACAAATGAATTTATACATAAAATATCTAATGAACTTTAAATCCTAACAATTTTATTTGTTTTTCAGAAAATGTAAATATGTTCTTAAATTTAAAAGCTGGTTGTTGCCATTTTTCTTTTAGGGTGATGTTCACCAGGCACTAATTGTTCTTCAAAAGGGTGTTGAGTTATGTTTTCCTGAAAATAAAACCCCAACTGAGAGTAAGAACATGTTAATCCATGGTCGAGCTATGCTACTAGTAGGCCGATTTATGGAAGAAACAGCTAACTTTGAAAGCAATGCAATTATGAAAAAATATAAGGTAATTATATCTATAATGCAGTTTTAATTAGAAACTCTTTTTTTGTTTTTGAAAATGGGTAAAATAATTTTAAAGTCCATATGGAAGAATACAGATATAAAAATAGCCAGGAAACTCTTTTGACTTTTTAGTGAGTATATAACATGAGTATATAGCTGGAAGAATTAAAGTAAATAAATTCATGAAACTACCACCTAGGTCAAGAAGTAGAATATTATTAGCACATTACAACACACCCTAATCACCCTCACTCCCCAAAGTTAACTAAACCCTAGTCTGAAAAGTTTTCAACAAGCGCAATATATAACTTCCTTATTAGTTGTTAAGCTAATACATGGATGGTATTACAAGTCAGTTATTTCTCAGTTACCCATGGGTCAAAGAAAAAATAGCAAAGGGAATTAAAAAATACTTTGATTGATAAAAATATGACATATTAAAACCTGTGGAATGCCTCTAAAGCCATTCTTGAAATGAATTTTTTATTTGCACATAGTAGAAAAAAATAGAGGCTCCAAAATTAATGAGCTAAATATCCATCTCAAAGAGTTAAAAAAGGAACTGAAAAAGAAAAAGTAAAAATAACAAAGAATATAGACTATAGGAAATAATAAAGTAATAGCTAGTAGCTAGAATTTGTGAGGCAGATTAACTAAGAAGTTAAATAGGCAAAAAGTTTTAGAGCCGCGTAGGAAGCTGCCTAAGTCTTTGAAGACAGTGGTGCACATGAATAACTCAAAACTATGAGGACCCGCTAGAGATAACTTCTAAGGAAAGAATAATGTGTGCGGGGGCGGGGGGGGGGGCCGGGGGACGTGGCAAATAATGTCCATTGATATAAATCATCAATGTCTATCTTTTGGGACACAGCAGGATAGAAAAAGGTAAAGTGTGACAAGTATATCTGGAGGGGGCAAACTGAGAATAACTAGCATACATATCAAGATTTATTATAAAGGTATACTAATTAAGATGATTTTGTATTCATGTAAGATTAGACAAATAAACCAATGGAAAAGAAGAACAGAGAATCCAGAAACAAATTCCTGATAATACTGTGGAATAGTGAGGAATAGTCTTTTCAATAAATGATGTTGTACCATTTGGATATCAGGGAAAAAACAATCAAATTGATACCTTCTTCACACCATAAACAAAAACGAACTTCATATAGATTATAGATCTAATTTTGTGAAATACAAAATAATAAAGCTCCCAAATAATAATATAGGAGAGTATCTTCAAACTAGAGATGAGTCAGGACTTCTTCAATAGACCAAGGACACTAACCGTAAAAGAAACAATTGATAAATTTGACTAAGTTAAAATTATGATTTTGTTTATCCATAGATACTGTTAAGAATGTAGAGGCAAGCCATAGATTACAAGGTGTTTGCAATATATAAGTGATAAGAGGCTCATGTCTATAATATAATAAGAACTAATAAGAAAAATACAGACAACTCAATTTTAAAATGGGATAGAAAACTTCACAGAAGTAAATATATATAGATGACCCCAAAAAAGAAAAAAGAAAATGTCGAATGTAGTAAAAAGGAATAAATGCAAATTAAAAGCATTATGAGATAACACTATATACCTGTCAAAATGGCTAAAATTTAAGATTGACCGTTCCAAATGTTAGGCTATAGAGCATTTAGACTCCCATAAAATGCTGCTGTAAGATTAATTGGTACAATCATTTTGGAAAACAGTTTGGCATTTGCTGCTAAAGATCATAGTACTAACATATAGCAATGAAACCAACAAACCAAAGTTACATGCAACAACTTGGATTGATCTTACAAACATAATGTCCAATGAAAAAAGCCAGATACAGAATAATACATTTAGTATGATTCCATTTATATAAAGTTCAAAAACGGACAAAACAAAATTATATTAGAAATAGAAATAGTGGTTGTCTTAGTCTGTTTGGGCTACTGTAACAGACATACCATATATTGGATGGCTTAAACAAACATTCATTTCTCACAGTTCTGGAAACTGGGAAGTACAAGATTAAGGCACTGACCAATTTATGTCTGGTGAGGGCCTGCTTCTCGGTTCATAGATTACCATCTTCTCATTATAACCTATCGTGGTGGAAAGGGTCAAGGGAGCTTCCAGGGGTCTCTTTTATAAGGGCATTAATTCCATTCATGAGAGTTCCACCCTCATGACCTAATCACCTCTCAAAGGCCTCACTTCCAAATACCATCACATTAGACATTGAGCTTTAGCGTATGAATTTTTGTTTGGCGGAGGGACAAACATTCAGTCTATAGTAGTGGTTATTTTTTGGGGAAAGGAAAGGGATAGTGATTGGGAGGGTGAATGGGGAACTCATGTTTCTAGAGTTCTTGTATAGGTGTTACCACTTGGTGATGACTGATCAAGCTGTACATGTAAGATTTATGTATTCTATATAAAAATTTTAAAAGCTTAAACCAGAAAGGAAGAAAGAAGGGAAGGAAAAAAAAGAATGAAGGAAGAGAGAAAGGGAAGGAGGGAGGGAGGGAGGGAGGGAGGAAGGAAGGAAGGAAGGAAGGAAGGAAGGAAGGAAGGAAGGAAGGAAGGAAGGAAGAAGGAAGAAGGAAGAAGGAAGATAAAACCAGATTGAAAAATATTTTTTTGTAAGAAATTTTAATTAGTGTTTTCCTTCATTCCCTTTATTTCTCCTGTGACTAGATGGAAGAGGCACACTGGCTGCCTTGTCCCTTTGGCTGGTTGGGCACATAAATCCAACATCTATTCCATATATCTAGTTATGTAATTTCTCTCCACAGGCAGCTTTGTATCTGCATGTTTTCCTGAATAGAATCAGAGGAAACTCAAGATAGCATTTAAGGTTTCTAGTCTAAACTATGTTCTCAAACTTGCTCAGATTAAGAATGGAAATTGATTTTAAAAGATTTTTAGTCAGCCATTCTGCGTATTTTCCATCACATTTAACATAATATTATTTAAAAATTAATAAACCACACAAACATTTAAAGGGCAAGGAAACAGAGAGGAAATGGCAAAAGAGACTGAGTAGGAGTGGCCAGAAAGGTAGGAGAAAACTTGGAAGGTTGTAGCCTCATGGAAATCAAGGGAATGAAGTGTTTCAAAGAGAAAATGGGGTAGACAACAGAAACAGATGCTTAACAGAGTTCAAATGAGATCAGAATTGGAAAGTATCTTTTGGAATTAAGGATCTGCTTTAGTGGAGTGGTGAAAACTAAATCCCAAAGGAAATAGTTTGAGGAATGAATGTAAGGTGTAAAATTCTTTTTAGAAGTCTGATTATGAAAGAGGTAAGAAAGAAGACAATAACGTTTAAGAGATATTAAAGAAAAATAAGGTGCGATTTTTTTAAAAAGGCATTTTTATGCTTTTAAAATAGTATCCTTTCGGAGTTTTGGTATTACCTCTCCTTCCTTTGAGGTGTTTTTTTTTTTTTTTTTTTACAATAAAAATACACATATATATACATACATAAAATACTTTAATCCATCTGCAAATTATTTTGATGTATCATATAAAATGGCAGTGGAGTTTTCTTTTCTTATATAGTAAATGATCATGAAATGTTGTTTAGTGGACAGTCACCAGAACCAACCAGCCATCCTGAGAAAATCTTTGTAAGAAAGTAGCTATTTTTATCATATCAAAGAGTCAGCATGCTTTGACTCTGCTCTGCCTAATTATGGGTCACATACTTTCAATCCCTAATCATCTATTCATATTTTACTTCCCTGCATAGTGGGATTTTTTTTAGGTGAGTATCCTGTGTTCTCTTTTATAGGACGTGACCTTGTTCCTGCCAGAGTGGGAAGATGGGCATTTCTACCTTGCCAAGTACTATGACAAGTTAATGCCCATGGTCACAGACAACAAAATGGAAAAGCAAGGTGATCTCATTCGGTACATACTCCTTCATTTTGGAAGGTGAGTGTGAGAACTGAGTTTGCTGATTAAATATGTCAGGGTGACTGTATTGATACTCGCATATTCAGGATGTTTTCTGCTTTACAAATGATTCAACCTATCACCTTAGATGAGATATAAATTTTTCTTTATAGAATTTTTCTTCCCTTTTAAAAATAACTATTTTACTGGAATAAGTAATACATGCATTTTTTTAAAAAGTTCAATAGTATCAAGAATATACAATGAAAATTAAGTGTACTTCTCTTTCAGACCTTCATCCCCTGAATCCCCTTCCTAGAAGTCCAGAAAACCCTAAATCTAATATATTTAGTGGCTGTATTTAATTGCTAGTGGAATCTTTTCTTCCAGCTCATTCTGCTAAGAAGTTGTATATATGAAAATAGTTTTGACATTAGTCTTGTAGAAAGAGCTTATCACTAAGTGACAGTTGAAATATAACTTAATTTCATATATTAGTGTATTATAGTCAAACAGTATATTCTCATTCGTATTGTTTATATTATCACAAATTATTAATTCCTAAGAAGTATTAATGACATTCTACTCATTCTTCTTATCATACTCATGTATCATTGCTTTACATTGAAGGGTAACTTACTTCAGAGCAGTAAATCTATTTAAGTTGCTTGTTATTAGGTACTTTAACATCTTAGTTCAATATATTCAGGAATCTAAGTGATATTTGTTCATCAGTGATGGTAGCATTGCAAGATTTGGCCAAAGCATTTCTTCCCGAAATACAATTCAAGTTTTAGAAAATTCAAACCTAATTTTATTAATGATTATTAATTGCTTGTTGTTGGCATTTTGAAATGAAGCATAAGCAGAGGACAGTTATTAAATACATTTTTCTTTTCTAAAATGAGTAATAGCTTTTATTTGCTCTTCATTATTAGCATATATCATGTTCATTGGTATATAGAATTTATTTCATACATTTCTTCTCAAACAGAGTCAAGAGTCCTTAATGCATAACACTGTTAGGCTTGTGTGAGATTTTTAAAAATATAGTTTAAGAAGGTAAGGCTATTTTAGAACATATTTTATTCATAGTACTTAAAACATTTGGAGGCTTAAAGGAATAAACTCAGCTAGCTATCTAGACTTAGATCCTGAGTGATTGAAATACCGTATTATTACTAATTATGCATCAGTATTTGCCCTCAAGGAGCTACAGTTCAATTAGATGAAGAAACCTTAAGTACTTAAAACATTTAAATAATGGTACGTGATAGAATGTGTGATCGGATCAAAATAACTGGAATAAATATCAGAAATTTCTTTTTGATATTAGGAAGATAGCAAAAATAAGCCTAATGAGTCCAACAGTCATGTATTTTGGGCAAATCTGAAGTCATAACTCAACTCAGTCATAACTGGCTTCATAATTTCAAAAGTATACTTCTTTGTACTGCAGTTGCTACATGCTACAGAAGTCTGGTAGGCCTCATAAAGAAAGTAGGATTTAAAAGATAATTAAATTCAAGAAGGAGAGGACATTCCTAACTTTTCACAGATTTGGCAGAAAAACATGGTTTGACTGGTTTTGTTCAGAGTATAGTGAGGAAATTGGACTTGATGGAAGAAGTATGCTGATGAATAATGAAAGACTAAAATTGGAAAGTTATAAAGAAACAAGATTGTGAATATTTGAATCTCTGGCAGAGCCATTCATAGTCTTAATATATAAGTAGTTGCTTTCTGTTTTTGAACAGGGGAGAGCATAAAACTAGACTTTCAGGAACCTTAGTCCAGAATTTATTGAAGGGTAGAAATGTAGAATTAAGGAGATTAAGTTATTTTAAATTCCCAGAAATTGAGTCATTGGGCCTGACCTAGGCTTATGGCCATAGAATGCAAATGAAGGCCGAGATCTTAAGGACAATTTGTAAGAAGTATTGACAGGACTTTAACTAGGTCATAACTTGTATTAATTTTGGTACAGGCAATATAGAGCTTAGTGAGGAATATAGTAAGAAAGAAAAAGAGAGAAAGGATTAAAAAATAACCTGTACTAGGAAGAAATAGTGATACCATAATTTTTGTCAGAAGGTTATCTATTACTCAGTTAGTAGTTTGAATCTTAATTTTATTTCTGTAACATAAAGAACGCTATGTTAATAATGTATTTGTATAATTGCAGATCTCTACAGTATGGAAATCAATTCATATATCAATCAATGCCACGGATGTTATCACTATGGCTTGATTTTGGTGCTAAAGCATATGAATGGGAAAAAGGTATAATTTTGTATGTAAAATTTTAAGGAACTGAGAAGAAGTATAGTTTTCATATAAAATCAGATTTGGCTTGACAGTCTAACTTATTAAAAGCTAGAATGAATTTGATAAGATTTTATAGATTTCAAAAAGTCAGCTGTAATTGAAAAATAAATTTAAAAAAGATTTTATGTATGAGTAAGAAACTGAATGCTAAAAGGGGGAAAGACTAAACATAGACTTTTTATTAAAATGTAGTTAACATACAATATTATATTAGTTTCAGGTGTACAACATAGTCAACATTTATATACCTAACAAAGTGATCACCACAATAAGTCTAGTAACCATCTGTCACTGTACAAAGTTATTATTTTATTAACTTTATTCTCTTTGCTGCATATTACATCCCTGTGACTTTTTTATTTTATGACTGGAAATTTGTACCTCTTACTCTTCTTCACCTTTTCCACCCTTCCCCTGACTTCTCTTTCTTCTGCAGCCATCAGTTTGTTGTCTACATCTCTGAGTTTGTTTTGTTTTATTTGTTGGCTTGTTTTGTTTTTTAGATACCTAAGTGTAGACTTTTTAAGTAGTTAAGATTCAGGGCCTACAAATGAAAATCTGCTCACTCCTTAATGACTTAACACATGTGGAAAAATATTAGTTTAAGCCAAATAATATATTGTAAAAATTATAATGGATTGTGGTTTGTTCTTTTTGTTTCTAGTGAAAATTAATGGTCCTTGAATTTTTCATTGCCCCTAAATATTTTTTCCTACTAGGGCAGAGAAAACTCTCTTTTCACAAATTGGCAGGTGATCTACCTTTATAACTGGGAATAACATACCATATTTCCCCCCTTATCCATAGGAGATACATTCCAAGACTCCCAGTGGATATACGAAACCATGGATAGTACCAAACCCAAATCAGCTTCTTCAACTCTAGTAGAAATGTGGTAGCAGATTTTTCATCTGCAGATATAGCCTCTCCACTAACTTATATACTTTTCAGTCCAAACCTGTTTTTGAATCCTACTTGCAGTTAATGGCTTGATGTCACTTGTTTCAGGGGATCCCTTGCTAAAGTCTTTGTTTTCCACCCACAAATTTAATGCCTTTTGCATCTTAACTAAGCATTTCTCACTTACTATGGCTGTAACTTTTGCAGCTTGAGGAGCAACAGCAAAACTAGCATGAATTTCTTTTTCCTTCTTCACAATTTCGTGGATAGAAGAATCGTTCTTACTGTAGAGTTTACCAACCTCAATATAAGATTTTTTTTTCTTTCCACACTGTTGAAAACTTTGACCTTTCCACTTAAAGGAAGCACTTTATGGCTACTCTTTTGGCATATCTGAGTTGCCAGCCTCACTACTCTTGCGTTTTGTTCAAGTAAGGGTTACTTGAACACAAGCACTGGGATACTGCAACAGTTGATCTGATAACTGAGGTGGCTACTAAGTGACTAAAGGGTAGAGAGCATGTACATCATGCAGAAAATGGATGAAAGGAGGATTCATGTTCAGGGAGGATGGAGCAGGAATAGCATGAGATTTCATCATGCTACTCAGAATGGCAAGCAATTTAAAACGTATGAATTGTTTATTTCTATAATTTTCAGACAGCAGTTGACTGCAGGTAACTGAAACCATGGAAAGCAAAACTACTATATATCTTAAAGCTCTTTTTAAAACAAGATTTTTCTTCTGTGAAATGAACCAGTATACTGTTTTATTCTTTACTATTTTTTTATTTTTGATTTTTCTTCCAGCTGCGCGCTCTGATCGTGTACAAATGAGAAATGATTTAGCTAAAATAAACAAAGTGATCACAGAGCACACAAATCACTTAGCTCCCTATCAGTTTTTGACTGCTTTTTCACAATTGATCTCCCGAATTTGCCATTCTCATGATGAAGTTTTTGTTGTCTTAATGGAAATTATAGCCAAAGTGTTTCTGGCCTATCCTCAGCAAGCAATGTGGATGATGACAGCTGTGTCAAAGGTAATATATTAATCACACAAGTGTTTTTTTCCACTTTATGTGGCATTGATTACTTAATGCTAATATGTAGATGCAAGTTCTAGGGTTTCTCATATTAAATTTTGTAGCAAAACATTTTAAATACTTTAAAAAAGACAAATTATAGTATTATGTCTCCTTTTAAAATTCAGAAATATTTATCATTAAATGAAGTGACTAGAATGTTTAAAATCAGAGAATTCAGCATGCCTTATCTTTAGGAAGTCTATAAACATTTAATGCTTGGTGTAAAATGGCAACCTTTTTTTTTTCCCCCAAGTGTTTTAGTCCAAAGTACCTGAACTATTAATACTAGAAAAATTTAGTTACATTATTAATGGAACTTCGCAAGTTTATAAATATATTTAATAAATAGAGAATTTCAAGAATACATAGAGATATAAATCACTCTACTATTCATTAATGTGTTTTTGTGTGTTTATTTTCTATGCATATTTTAGCTCTAATTTAAATTACATAGATATGTAATTTCATATTTTTACTTGTTACCATAAGCATGTTCCAATGTTATTAAATATTCTTTGAAGACACAATTTTAGTAATTGTATAAAATTCTGTAGTAGTTAGCCATCTATAATTTATTTAACTATTAATCATTGAGGTTGTTTACAGTTTTTCACTGTTGTAATACATCTAGACACATCTATATTCTCATTCCTAATTATTTCTTCAAGGTAGATCTAAGTCATAATATAGCAGTATTTTTATGGCTATTGATAGTATTGCCAAATTGATTTCCAGAAAATTTGTATCAGTATAAATTCTCATCACGAATACTTTTTAAGTTGATTTTTATTAGAAGTTTTGTTATCTTTTTAAAATCTTGTATAAAGTTGCATTTACCTTTTTTTTATGACAGTCTTCTTATCCCATGCGAGTGAACAGATGCAAGGAAATCCTAAATAAAGCTATTCATATGAAAAAATCCTTAGAAAAATTTGTTGGAGATGCAACTCGCCTAACAGATAAGCTTCTAGAATTGTGCAATAAACCGGTATTATCATAAATCTTACTACTTATAGACCAATGTTGAATAATTTTATAAAAAACTTTTATGTAATTTTGGCTGGGTTTTTCATTCGATTAATTAAATTAAAATGTTAACATACATAGGTACACACATATATCAAAAGTTATCAAATTGTATACTTTATGTGCAGTTTACCTTAATAAAACTTTTTTAAATTTCTAATACATGTCCCTCAAATATCCTCCAAATTTCTTTATTTTTTTATTTTTAATTACAGTTGACATAAAATATTATATTAGTTTCAAGTGTACAATGTAGTGATTAGACACTTATAAAACTTATAAAGTGATCACCCCAATAAATTTAGTACACATTTTACACCCTTCATAGTTATTATAGTATTACTGACTATATTCCTTATATTATACTTTACATTTCTGTAACTATTTTGTAACTACCAATTTGTACTTCTTAATCTCTTCCCCTTTTGCACTCATCCGCCCAATTCCCCTTCCATTTGACAACCATCAAAATGTTCTCTGTATCTGAGTTTGTATCTGTATTATTTGTTTTGGTCTTTAGATCCCCCTTGTGAGTGAAACCATATGATATTTGTCTTTCTCTATCTGACTTCACTTAACATAATACCCTCTAGGTCCACCCATGTTGTTGCAGATGACAAGGTATCATTCTTTTTTAAATGGCTGAATAATATTTCATGGTATATGCACCACTTCTCCTTTATCCACTCGTCTGTTGATGGACACCCAGGTTGCCTTCATATCTTGGCTATTGTAAATAATGCCATTATGAACATATGGATGCATATGTCTTTTTGAATTAGTATTTTGGGTTTCTTTAGATAAATACTCAGAAATAGAATTACTGGGTCCTTCTTTATCCCTTATTATAGCCTTTGTTTTAAAGTCTATTTTGCTGGTATACATACTGCTACCTCAGCTTTTTTGTTTGTTTGCTTCTATTTTCATGAAATATCTTTACATGAAATATTTTCATGAAATAACTTTTAGTCTGCATGTGTCTTTCGATATGAAGTGAGTCTCTTGGAGGCAGCATATGTAAGGGTCTTGTTTTCTTAACCTTTTAGCCACCCTATATTTTGATTGGAACATTTAATCAATTTGCATTTAAAGTAATTGTTGATAGATATGTAGTATTACCTTTTTATTCATATTTTTGATCCTCCTTCCTCTCCTCTCCACTTCCCTCTCTTCCTTCTCATCCTTCTCTTGTTCCTCTACATTTCTTATAATACTGATTAGGTCATAATGAACCCCTTTAGCTTTTTTTGTCTGAGGAGGTCTTTATCTTTTCTTGGAGTCTAAACGATAGCTTTGCTGAGTAAAGTAATCTTGGTTGTAAGTCCTTGCTTTTCATCACTTTGAATATTTCATGCCAATCTCTTCTGGCCTGCAAAATTTCTGTTGAGAAATCAGCCGACAGTCTTATGGGAGTTCCCTTGTAAGTAACTAACTGCTTTTCTCTTGCTGCTTTTGAGATTCTCCTTATCATTAACTTTTGGCATTTTAATTATGCTGTGTCTCGGTATGGGCCTCTTTGGGTTCATCTTATTTGGGTTCATCTCTGCATTTCCTGGGCTAGTATGTGTATTTTCTTCACCAGGTTAGGGACGTTTTCCATCATTATTTCTTGAATAATGTACAATTATTCAATTCCTTACTCTATCTCTTCTTCTGGCATCCCAAGATGCAAATGTTGGTAAGCTTGATGTTGTCCTCATTCTTTTGGATTCTTTTTCCTTTTTGCTGTTTCGATTGGGTGTTTTCTGCTACCTTATCTTCCAAATCACTGATTCCGTCCTCTGCGTCTTCTAATCTACTGTAGATTCACCTAATGGATTCTTCATTTCTAACTGGTTCGTTTTTATGCCTTCTATCTCCATTTTTATGTTTTCTGTTTCTTTGTTGAAGTTCTCACTGAGATCATTGAGCATCCTTATAACCAGTGTTTTGAATTCTGCACTTGGTAGATTGCTCATCTCCATTTTGTTTAGTTCTTTTTCTGGAGCTTCGTTTTCATCTTTCATTTGAGACATGTTTCTTTGTCTTCTTATTTTGGCTGCCTCCCTATATTTGTTTCTGTGTATTAGGTAGGTCTGCTATGTTTCCCGGTCTTGGTATAGTGGCTTTATGTAGTAGGTGTCCTGTGGGGCCCAGTGGTGAAGTCTCCCTGATCATCCGAGCCATATACTCCAGGTCTGCCCCTTGAGTGGGTCTTGGGTGCCCTCTTGTTTTAATTGAGGCTTGATTGCTGTTGGCACGCCAGTGGGTGGAGTTGACCCTTGGGCTGATTGGTTGTGAGGACTGGCTGTTACTACAGTGCAGGAGCTGTTGTTTAGGGGCTGACCCATGAAGCAGGTTTCATTTTAGCTGGGCTCTGGTGCCTGCTGAGTCTGCCATTTGGGTATGTTTGTTTTTGTGGAGGTGGTTGATTCGTGCTCTAGTGTGGTCTGAGGCTAGCCGCCAGGTGTATTGATTCTGGGGCCTCTTGGGAAAGGCTCTGGTCTAAGCCAAGGTCAACTGCTGTGTATATCCTACCAGTCTCCACATGGCTTCTTCTGTATATCCTTAGTTATTGTACTTATGTTTAGCTAGACTTTAGGTGATTCTCAATGATGGTTGTTTTGTAGTTTAGGTGTAATTTTGATGTGGTTGTGAGACGATGCAAGCTCAGAGTTTACCTACTCCACCATCTTGACCAGAAGCTTCTTTGAAATTTCTAAAAGTTCTTAATGTAAATTTTCTGAGAGGAAATTATCCATATTTATTAAAAATAATTTTAAATAGAGGATATGAAATAAGACAAAAATATAAGTATATAAAATACTCAGTTAATTAAAGTTGTCTGATTTTTTCTGTCATATCTTTAAACTTTCATAATTTGTATACATTAACCTGCATATATGAGAGGAGAGATGGAGCTTTGGTTTTTATTCTTTTAGTATACATTTCATTACCTACCATGAGACAAGCACTGTGCTAAGGTAGACAAAGATGAATAAGACTTGTTCTCCTGCCCTGAAGTGCCCATAAGTCTCATAAGAAACTAAGCAGGTGGTTATTATTAGTGTAGTAACTACTTTTTTCATTAGATGTGACTAAAATATGGACATGCTTGTAGGAGTGACTCACTATTCTACTAAGGAATTGGAGGGGAAAATCCCCTAAAGAATGTCCAGGAAAGGTAAAGGTGGGGTAGGCATAGACATAAGGAGGAAGAAAGAGACTCTATAAGTTAAAAGCTAGATTTCACTTTGCAGATACTCTATTAACTGTTTATAAGTTAGAAAGCACAGATCATCTATTTCTTATCTTCCCTTCATCAATAAACATCTTGAAAGAGTAATCTATTTTTGCTATCTTCATTAATTCTATTTAACCTTTCACATACTTGTCAAAAACAGTGTTATGATAATGGCTAACATTTTTCTGGCACTTTTCTAAGTGCTTTACATGTACAAGTTTCTAATTCTGAACTGAAACCTTTGTGGCCAGCTACATTTAGGAATTCAGAATTTTTCACTTTTTTAAAGATCATACAGTACATTTGCTTTATATCGAATATCATAATCAGATACAATAATTAGTTCTGTAGTGAAATATTTTAATCCTTGCATTGATAAATTTAGGTATCATTTTGCTGCCAAATGAGATGTGGTATAAAAAACAGTTTGCTTTTATAGAGCTCTCTGGATTTTATAATATCTGATCATTGATTATAGGCCTCTAAGTGTCTCCATTAGTCATCTTAACAATACTATAATGTAGGCATCAGTATTGATAAGGTGAAAGAGTACAGATAGGTTAAAATGAGATGATGTTTAAAAAATACTTAGACAACTATAGACTGCAGAGTCATTTTAATTAAGATATTGTAGAAGTGAAATTTTATTTTGGGTGAAATTAAGGGTTCCATAATTCAAGGTAAACAGAAATTAAAATGTGCTTTTTCTCCCCTCCAGGTGGATGGAAGTAGTTGCACATTAAGCATGAGCACTCATTTTAAAATGCTTAAAAAGCTGGTAGAAGAAGCAACATTTAGTGAAATCCTCATTCCTTTACAATCAGTCATGATACCTACTCTTCCATCAATTCCGGGTACCCATGCTAACCATGATCCATTTCCTGGGCATTGGGCCTATATTTCAAGCTTTGATGATATGGTAAACTTCAGTTTTGTGTGACTGTAACTATGTTTTTTAAATTTAGTTAAATTAAAAATTTCAAATTAAGTTTAAAAGTTTTTTTAAGAGACTAAATCAATTTTATTTGCAAAGAAAAAATTATTGGTAATACAGAAAACTAAAACTCTTGTATTGATGAGACAAAATTAAGTGATAAAAATCCCATATTCAGTGTAGTATTTTGATTTTTCATATGCTCATATTTGTTTTAGTTGACTATAATCTTTATTTTTTTCATAATTTAACTTTTCCATACTCATCTTAAATATGGAGAACAGAAAGAGAACAGAATACAATGTTTTGTTTGTATTTTGAAAGGAAGTGGAATTTAGTTAGGGAAGAGCTTGATTCTCTTTTTGAAGTATGATATGACTATTTTAAAGAAATGTTACTAGAGCACTTCTAAGTAAATACTTTAGAAAACTATATTTATTCCAATATATCTGTGACTCAAAACATTTGTTTAACTGCTTCAGAGCCAGATACTAAGCCACATAATGAAATCATTCTTATTACTTATAGTCATGCTTTGTTTTTTAACTTAATATTATCCAGTGTATTTATTCACCTCATTAGATAGACTTGATTTTTAGGAGTTTCTTTTTTCAAAAATCAAGTTTCTTTCCGTTGATAACATTAAAGCCATTTAAAAACAGTGTCTCAGTCTCTGAAGAAAAGTCCTAAAAAGTATTTCAAAAATATTTTAAAAATGTGACCGCTTTAAGGGGCTCCCTGAATATGGATGTGTATTTTCTTATATTGCTGAAAAAGTAATCCTTTTACTTCATAGTCATTCCGAATGGATGAAAGTGTGTCCCTACTCATGGGCAAACATTCTTTTCATAGATCATAGATCATTAAAAGAAATTGTTAAAATAATAAATATACTGCATAATATAGGTTATTATATCCCTTTTATCACATTAGTAACAATATTTATAATACATATGGAAATTTAAACAAAGAATTTTGACCTTAATTTATATATAACTCATTTTTTCAGGTGGAAATTCTTGCTTCTCTTCAGAAACCAAAGAAAATCTCTTTAAAAGGATCAGATGGAAAGTTCTACATCATGATGTGTAAGCCAAAAGATGACCTGAGAAAGGACTGTAGACTAATGGAATTCAATTCCTTGATTAATAAGGTTTGGAGATAGTTTTATTTTAGAATTACCGTAATTACTGTCAGTATGATATAGGCTTTTCAGTATGCAAATAGGTCACTTTTAAAAAGAGCGAATAAAATGTACAGCCTTTCATTTCATTTTCAATTTTTTTGAGATAAAATATATATAACAACATTTGCCATCTTAATCATTTTTAAATGTTCAATTAAGTTTAGTGGCATTAACAACACATTGTTGTGTAACCATCACCACCATCTCTCTCCAGAACTTAATGCATCTTTCCAAACTGAAGCTGTATCTGTTAAACAATAACTCCTTATTCCCCTTTTCCCCATGCACTGCTAACCACCATTTTCTACTTTCTGTCTCTATGAATTTTACTACTCTAGATAACTCATATTAGTGTAATTATACAGTATTTGTCCTTTTCTATTTGCTTATTTCACTTAGCATTGTTTTCAGGGTTTAAGCTGAATAATATACCATCGTATGTATGTTCATACCACATTTTGTTTATTCATTCACCCTTCAGTGGACACTTGGGTTGCTTCTACCTTTTGGCTATTATTAATAATGCTGCTGTGAACATAGGTGTGCAAATACCCGTTTAAGTCCCTGCTTTCAATCTTTTGAGTATGCATTCAGAATTAGAATTGCTGGTTTCACTTAACTTTTTTTGGTTGACTTTTAATTATTTTATATTAGTTTCAAGTATACAGTACAATATTTATACATTTATATAATTTATGAAGTGATTCCCCCCAATGACTCTTGTGCCTATCTGGCACCACACCCAGCCATTAAAATAATATTGACTATATTCCCTATGCTGTACTTTAAATAAATCCCCGTGACTGTTTTGTAACTACTAATTTGTACTTCTTCATTCCTTCACCCTTTTCACTCAGCACCCTAACCTCCTCACATAATTTTTGAAAACTAAGGTACTTTTATTAAAGTGAGAAAAATGTTTAAGACATATTAATGAGAGAAAATATTTTCTACTGAAATGTTTAAATTATCTATATTTTTTATCAGATTTATTTATGTTTTATGTTTCAGTGCTGGAAAGAAAGTTAGGTTCTGTTTTTAACAACACAGTGTTTAAAGGTGATCATTAGTATTTTTTCTTTTTTTTTTTTTTTGGTTCTGTTGGTAAGTACTTGATTTCTAGCTCAGAAATAAGAAATCTCATTAAAAGGTTATTATAATGTATGGTCCTAGGTGTTTTGAATTATTCTGTAGCCAGGTATTTATAAATGCATAACATGTTTTTTCTCTTGGTAAAAACAAACCATACTCTGGAAAGATGAAACCTTATTCTTTTTCTATACGCTTTGTGTCTCCTCTTCAACCTCCTCCCACATTTCACCTCTTTTATTAGCTGGAAAAGTTATGGACTTTTAACGTAGAAAAGATATAGCAGTGAATGAGTTCATTTTTTAAAAAAAGACAATTATGATTTGTGCTTAGTTTAACCAAAAGTAAGTTAAAAGTTAATACCACATTAAAAACTCATTTCAAAGGCAGTGTGAAGGGAAGGAATATTTTTAATTTAAAATATTGTTTGGTGAATTCATAACTTAATTTACTGATTATTGAACTATTAGTATATTCATCCTAAGCTCCCTGAGTGTTTTTCTGGTTTGGAGTATCAAGTGGCCTGGCTTTAGTTTATAAATTTATCTTAATCAGCTTTGTTACTAACTGAATTATTTCATTACCGATCCCCCACATTAACATGGTCAAATTAAGTAGCCTTCTTATGGAAAACTAGAATCTCACTATGTTGGTCTAGGAGGCCACATATTGATCTTTATATGTGATTCTAATGCTGTTTGCTGACATTTATGTAGCCTACTTATTCCTAAAGTTTAAAATGTGTTTTTGGTCAGTGATTGTGCTTTTGAATTGGACGGGTTACAAATATAGATGTGTGCTTATTTTATTCAGTTCTAGAATTAAACAAAATACTGTTTATCTTTACTTGTCATGTTTCAGGATTAATCAGATGAGATGTGAAAAACTTTTTTTAGGCTAGAAGAGAATTTTTCAAATGAAGCTGTAATATTAAATTGCAAAAATAAGAAATATATTTTGGAAACACCATAAAACTCATACTGTTTTGTTCATGCATTTTCGAGATAATAAAAATAAACAGCAGTGTCTGTGCCTAAGTACTTAATGTTTTGGAAGGAATAAAAATAAAGGAGCATTTTTGTCATTGTTAAATATACAACTGTAATATTTTTGAACATGATATTATTGTCACATTAATAGTTCATAATTAAAAACAAGGACTTCCCAAGGCATTTTTAATGATTTTGAAATAGATTAGGTATGCTATTCCAGTAGTTTCCTGGCCTGTCATCCTGAAGGATTGTTCATCTTCACTACACAGCAAGCTTTCATTGACATTCTTTTGCTATGAAATAAACAATCTCTAGATATATTTGACATAACATAAAATTTCTAATTTTAATTTTTGGGGTTTTTTTTAACAGTGCTTAAGAAAAGATGCAGAATCTCGTAGACGAGAACTTCATATCCGAACATATGCAGTTATTCCACTGAATGATGAATGTGGGATTATTGAATGGGTTAATAACACTGCTGGCTTGAGACCTATTCTGACCAAACTATACAAGGAAAAAGGTACCAAAATTAATGCTTAAAATATAACTATATAATATGGTATAGTAGCTGCTACCATATATGATTGTAATTATTAACATTTATTGTACATTTTTTGGGTATAAGCCATTATGAAATTTCTAGTCAAATGAGATTCTTTATACAGAGTATATATCTACAACGTGTGTATACATGTGTGTGTATGTGTGTGTGTGTGTGTGTGTGTGTGTGTGTGTGTGTGTATTTTCCTTGTGTTTTAACTCCTCTACTTCATCTCTAAAGGATTGAGATAGTTTATAAAAATGTATATGAAAATTTGTTTTTCACACACGTAATGGATAGTAATTCTGAAGCTACTTTATGTGTATACTAGACTTTAGCAAATAAAAAAATATATTGTGGCTAATGAGAGCTAGTTTTTCACTGTCAGAGAAAGAAAAGGAAAGGGAAGGCTAGAATGAAACCAAAAGTGTTAGATTAGTAGTAGAGCACTTGCCTGCTGGCTAAAACCTGGGATAATTTGAGGACCAAAATAAATAATGATAGTATTCAATTATAACCCATGGAATAAAATGAATAGACGTGAATCTACACTGATGTAAGTAAACACTTGAATAAATAAATAGGGAAATAGGAATAGTTCTTCCTTACGGTAGAATTGCAATGAATAAATGTAGAAGAAATTATAGAAATAGAAAGTCACCAATTAGCAAATACCATAGTAGTAATTGTTGCAGGCAGTAATATCAATGGATCCTAAAATTAGTAGGAAAAATATGATGGGAAACAGGTTATTTACAAAGTCTCATAGTTTCCACAGAATAACTGATTAATTACAAAGGGGAAAAATGTTAACTTTACACCAGAAAAACAAAAATATAACTGCTTAGAATTCTTTAAAAAAATGTCAAAGTAATGAAAGACAAAGATACAAATTTTCTAGACTTGAGGACATTGTGGAAACATGACAGCTGTATGCAATATGGGATCCTGGATTGGATCTTGACCCAGAAAAAGGATGGTAGTGGGACAATGGGTGAAATTTGAATAAGGTCTGAAGATTAGTTAATATTATAACAATATTAGTTTCCTTGTTTAGATGATTGTACTACTATTATGAAAAAGATGAACAATAAAATCTGAGTGGTGAATAAATGGGAACTCTTTGTATCATTTATGTAATTTGCAATACAATTAAAAATAAATATATTGCTATCAAAGTGAGGTAGGTAGAAAATAAGTGTATTAGTTTCATAGGGCTGCTGTAACAAAGTACCACAAACTGGTTACAAACAATGGAAATTTATTCTCTCATAGTTCTGGAGGCTAGGAGTCCAAAATCACCGTGTCAGTATGGTCATGATATCTCTGAAGGCCTTAGGGGAGAATATGTTCTAATCCTTTCTCTTAGCTTCTGGGGTTGCCTGCAGTCTTTGACATTTCTTGGCTTATAGTTGCATCACTCCATTCTCTGCCTCAGTCGTCACATAGCACTAACCCTAAGTCTGTGTCTCTGTTATCTCTTCTTATAAGGACACTAATCATTATATCATGGGCCCACCTAATGACTTTATCTTAACCTGATTACATGGACAAAGACTCTATTTTCAAATAAGGTCACATTTATAGGTACCAGGGGTTATGACTTCAGTATATTACTTTGCAGGATACAGTTCAACCCATAACATTAATATTCATAAATTACTGTATTATGGCTATTGTCATAAGTATGTTATGTACTACATTATTTATTATTGTTGACAAGCCTAATTATCCCTATTTTATGGACAATGCCAGAGAGGTTAAGTTCACATAACCAATATGTTGCAGAGCTGAAACTCAAACACACTTGAATCTGATTTCGAGGAACATACTATTGACTATTTTATTTAGAAAGATGAAATATAAGTTTTAGTTATTGCCTTTGGGTTTTTAAAAATAAATATATTTTCTACCTTATCATGAACACAATTGAACTATGCAACTTTTGAGTCTAAAAAATCTCAAATCGCAGACTTGTCCTTAAAACTTTTAGCTGTGTCTTCTTTACAAAAAGCACCAAACTAAGGTAGGCATAAAAGTCACTTTATAGACTGGAGTAATACTCACCACCTAAAACACGGTCACAAATCTATCAGAAGGAAAAGTTCTTCTGCTTCTCCATTTGTGTTATACAAGATTTAAGAATTGGGTATATTATGAATCTTATAGGCTAGCTTTCACACAGTAAATTTATTCAGAGCACCGTAGTCACGTTTCTTAATTTAATGTGGACCTGTACTACATGCTTATAAAGAGAGAGGTCACTATAATTTTAGTGAGAACTGCAGTATTTTTACAATTTCAGGGGCACTATTCACATTCTGAGTACTATGATCTGGTGTTATTTGATTCCACAATATTGGTTTTAGTTTGCATTTATTATCATCAACAAGAAGATAAATTTACCTTCTCGTAATTGAAAAATTTCCATTCATGCGTTTGAATAACAGTTTGAATAAAAGTAGATGTTTCCTGTCCTATTTTAACAACAACAACAAATGCCCCTTTTCTCATTTGGCTTGTGTTATTAATGGAAATCATTCTACCTTGTAGGAGTTTATATGACAGGAAAGGAACTTCGCCAATGTATGCTACCAAAGGCAGCAGCTTTGTCTGAAAAACTCAAAGTATTCCGAGAATTTCTCCTACCCAGGCATCCTCCTGTTTTTCATGAGTGGTTTCTGAGAACATTCCCTGATCCTACATCATGGTAAGTTTTCAAGAATATACATTATTATGGTTGGATTTTAAAAACTATTTTAGATTTATGTTGCCTCATATGCATGTGGATATTTGGTAAGCATTGTATTTTCTTTAGGTACAGTAGTAGATCAGCATACTGCCGTTCCACTGCAGTTATGTCAATGGTTGGGTATATCCTGGGCCTTGGAGACCGTCATGGTGAAAACATTCTCTTTGATTCTTTGACCGGTGAATGTGTACATGTGGATTTCAACTGTCTCTTCAATAAGGTATGACTTACTCTAGTAAATCATATGTTTTCTCCTAATTTTCTTTCTTCAACAACTGTTCTTCTTAGACATACCTATTTGTAGCAGTTATAGTCACAGTTAAGTCACATTGAGAGTTTGTTCATTGGTTTTGATCTGTGGATCCCACAGCCCTCAATAAAGCAACTTAGGATGTAGAGAACTCAGAAGAGTGATATAGTAAAATTAGCAGCAAACTTGAATTCCAAAAGGTTAGGTTTAAGTTTTGACTCAATTAGTTCTTAGTTACATGAACATGGACAGATTATTTCATTTTACTGAGACTCATTTTTAAAGAAACAGTGTAGTTTAATGTGTTGGTTCCCAAACCCACCAGCATATCAAGAATCATCAAAGAGGTTTTTTTTTTTTTTAAGGTAGTCACATAGGAAACATCCCAAGAGACTCAGATTCTGTAGGTCCAGAGTGGGGGGCCTGGGAATAAATTAAGGTGTTGGACTCTGAGGCCTCCTCTGATTTTCCAGTGTTATCATCCTGGGAGACAGACTGGTAGGTAGCCCCGCTTTTTTCTTCATCCCCATTCTCTATGGGTTGCCTTCTGCTATCACAGGGAAACAAGAAAGGTCACAGACCAAATTGAGAACAAATCAGAGGTAAACCACTAGTATAGGTTAAATCATACAAGAGAGGAATTTGGGGAAAGTGATTAGAGGGATTAAAAAACTCTAGGAAAGAAAGGTTAGAGAATGGCAAAAAATAAATGAGCCGAACTTCGTTATAGTACATGTTACATTTCCTGTCTGAGGAATGTGAGCATCTAATACTTTGCTTTATCCTTTCTCCTCCTATTTTAAAGTGAAAGTCCTAAAGAAAATATGAGAATATTTATATGTACTTTATATTATTCAAGAGGGACATTAAGAAAGTTAATATGACTAAATATTGAATGCATAAATATTTCTCTATAATGCTATTTACCATAGTAATTCAATAAAAAGGTGGGTCTATTCATCCTCTAGATCTTATTCAAGGAGTTGCATTTGAGTTACCCAAAAGCAAAGATAGAGTTATATGGATCCTTTATGATATAGGCCTCTAATGCAGTTACAAATATAAATATTTTGAGGGTATGTTTGCTCTTTGTTAAAGAGTCTAAACATGAAGTTCTAAATTTTTTGGATAAATATTTTAAAATTTTAACATTATTACTTTTTGATAAAATGTATTATTTTAAGGGAGAAACCTTTGAAGTTCCAGAAATTGTTCCATTTCGCCTGACTCATAATATGGTTAATGGAATGGGTCCTATGGGAACAGAAGGCCTTTTTCGAAGAGCTTGTGAAGTTACAATGAGGCTGATGCGAGATCAGAGAGAGCCTTTAATGAGGTAATCATCTGTATTTTGTAAACAATTTAACAGTAACTTTGAATGCAGTTATTGGTTTCTAAGAATGTTTTTTTATACAGAAGCCACTTTGCATTTGTTGAAGTGGATTTTTTAAAATAATAGCTTTATTAAGGTATCATTTACATACCATAAAATTCACTCTTTTAAAGTGTACATTACAGTGGTTTTTAGTATATTCACAAGATTGGGCGACCATCACCACTATCTAATTATAAAAATTTCATCATCCCCAATTGAAATTAGCAGTCATCCCTACTCCCCCACCATTGCCCAACATCTACTAACCTACTTGCTAGCTCTATGGATTTGCCAGTTCTGGACATTTCATATATAAATGGGACCATAAAACATATGGCTGTTAGTGTCTGTCTTCTTTCACTTAGCATAATGTTCTTAAGGTTTATCCATACTATAGCAGTACTTTATTCTTTTTTATTGCCAAATAATATTCCTTTGCACGGGGCCACATTTTGTTTATACATTCATCAGTTTGGATTAATGAACATTTGGATTTTTTCCCACCTTTTGACTATTGTAAATAGCGTGGCTATGAACTTTTGCATATAAGTTTTATGTGGATATATGTTTTCAGTTCTTTTTGTTATACCTAGGAGTACAATTGCTGGGTCCTATTTTAACTCTAAACTTAACATATTGAGGAACTTTCAAGCTGTTTTCCAAAAGCAGCCATAATACTTATAATCCCATTAGCAATGTCTAAGGGCTCCAATTTCTCTACATTCCTACCAACACTTGTGATTATCTGTCTTTTTAATTTTACCTATCCTTGTGGGTGTGAAGTGGTATTTCATTTTGGTTTTAATTTGCATTTCCCTAATGACCAATGATGATGAATGTTTTTTCATGTGTTTCTTGTTCAGTTGTATATCTTCTTTAGACAAATGTCTATTCAAATCCCATTTTTAAATTGGATTATTTTTTGTTGAGTTATTAGAGTTCTTTACATAATCTGAATACTGGACCCTTATGAGATGATTTGCAAATATTTTCTCTCCTTTATGGTTGTTTTTTCCCTTTCTTGATGATGCCTCTTGAAGCATAAAAGTTTTTACTTTGATAAATTCCAGTTTTTGTTATTGTTATTTGTGCTTTCGATGTCATACCTAAGAAACTACTGCATAATAAAGTCATGAAAAATTATATGTATGTTTTCTTCTAATTGTTTTATAGGTTTAGCTCTAATACTAGATATTTGATCATTTTCAGTTATTTTTTATATCTAGTGTGAGGTGGGGTCCATATTTATCCTTTTGAATATGCATATGCAGTTGTCTTAGCACTTTTTTTTTCCTTACATTTGTATTTTTTAATCAACTAATATAAGAAGGTCAGCGGCATCTATATTCCCTATATTGTGCTAGGTTTTCTAGAGGTAAGGAATAAATATTGATTCAGAGTAGTGTTTCTAATGAAATGGCCCTTGGACCCTGGGAGAGTCAGAGTTGGGGAGAAGAGGTGCAGAGTCAGCAGAGGTACTAAAATTTGGTATATGAATTGGAAATAGATGTAAACTATTTACAAATTTGGTCACTGTGGTGGAGGTCTAATTTACCAGCACTGTTTTTTAAAAGGATTATTTTTCTTCTTCTAATTATCTTTTCATTTTTGTTGAAAATCAGTTGACCATATATGTCCAGACTCTGTTCTGTTGATCTTTATATCTAACCTATGCCAACAACACACTGTTTTGTGCACTGTAGCTTTGTAGTAAGTTTTGAAATCAGGAAGTGTGAATGCTCTACTTTTTCATTTTTTTCCCAATATTGTTTGGCTCTTATGGGTCTCTTGCATTTCCATATGAATTTTAAGATCATTTTGTCAATTTCTGCAAGAAGATAGCCTGGATTTGATAGGAGTGGCATTGAATCTGTAAATCAACTTGGGAGTATTGCCATCTTAACAATATTAAGTCTTCTGATCCATGAATGTGGGATTTCTTTCCATTTATTTAAGTCTTCTTTAATTTCTTTCAAAGTTTTGTAGTTAATAATTTGCAGGTTTTGTATTTAATTTTTTTTAAAAAAATGTGTTTTTTAGCAGTCGCCAGAGGGTTGGGGGAGATGGGGAGAGGTAGATGGGATAAAAGGGGTCAAATATGTGGTGACATAAAGAAATCTAACTATGGGCGGTGAACACATAATACAGTATATATATGCCTTACTGTTGAATTGTACACCTGAAACTCACTGGATTTCATTAACCAATGTCACTAATAAAAGAATTAATTTTTTAAAAAATGTGTTTCTGAGTACTTTATTCCTTTTAAGGCTATTCTAAATGGAATTTTCTTAATTTCATTTTTGAACTGTTGATTGCTAGTGTATAGAAATATAACTGATAAATTTGTGTATTGATCTTTTATCCTGCAACCTTGCTGAACTTATTACTTCTAATAGTTATTTTTGTAGATACCTTAAATTTTTTTCTCTACAACAGCACGTTATCTGCAGATAGAGATAGTTTTACTTCTTCCTTTGCAATCTCAATGCCTTTTCTTTTTCTTGTCCAATTGTCTAGCTAGATCAATGTTGAATAGACTTGGAGAGAAGTCTACATCCTTGTCTTGTTCCTGATCTCAGGGGTAAAGAAGTCCTCTGTCTTTGACCATTAGTATCATGTTAGCTGCGGGAAGTACAGTTGACCCGTGAATAACATGAGGGTAGGGTTACTGAACCCCTGCACAGTAATAAAATCCACGTATAACTTTTGACTCCTCAAAAACTTAACTGCTAATTGCCTACTGTTGACTGGAAGCCTTACTGATATCATAAATAGTCAATTTACATGTATTTTGTATGTTATATGTATTTTATACTATATTCTTAAAGTAAGCCAGAGAAAAGAAAATGTTATTAAGAAAATCATAAAGAAAATATATTTATAGTAAAAAATATGCACATAAGTGGACCCGCTCAATTCAAACTCATATTAAGAGTCAACTGTAGTTTTTAAAAAGGATTTATAAAGCTCATTTATTCATCTTTTTATTTAAAAGCTGTCTACCAGACATTATGGTAGAATATATTGGTTAGTTAGACATAGGCCTCTGAAAGAGGAAGTATAGCATATTGTGAAACTTAACTAGTAGCTCCTATCCTAGTCCGGAAGAAGTCAAGAAATAATTTCTAGAGGAAGTAGCTGAGACTTTAAGATAGAGTTGACTTTGCAAAAGGGAAGAGAATGTTCTGAGTGATAGAAATATCAGTGCTATTGAAGGCATGGCCTACCTGAGAAATGCAATACTGCGTTGTGGAGGGTGGACTGCAAGAGGGTGGTGCTAAGATGATGCTGGACAAATGAGCAGAGCTATATTCTAAAAGGTCCACATGAAGCCAGTTTACACATTAAACTTTACCGTGAGCAAAACCAGAAGTCATTAAGAGTTTTAAGAAGAAAATTTAAAAAGAAGAGGAAATGAGGTCATCAGATTCGTACTGCAGGAAAATTGCAGTTCCAGTTTGGGCTGGAGGCCAGAAAACTAGTTAGAGAACTGTTGCAGTAACCCAGGAAAAAAATGGTGCACTGAATGAAGTAGTGATGGTAAAGATGGATATAAATAGAGAGGTGGAATTGGGTGTTTAGAGGAAGAGGAGGCAAGGATGATTCCTAGATTTTTGTTCAGGGCCAATGGGTAAATTATGTATGTTCTTTACTGATTTGAGGAATAAAGGAGTAATAGTTTGGGTGAGGGTTCATGAGTTTTGTTTTGAAAATGTTGAATTGAGGTGCTTACAAGATATCTAAGTGGGTTTTTCCCATCGGTAATTGGAGTTCATATGTAGAGCACAGAAGAATAATTCTGGGCTGTATCTATATGGTAGCTATAAAATTTTATGGTCATTGTGGAGACATGACAGGGGATAAAATTCACTTATTCAATAAATATTCATTAAACCAGTTAACAGTATACATTTAGAGATGGCACACAGAACTCAGCTTACTTTACTCTTCAAGAACGCCTCTGTCCCTCCCGTCTCTTTCTTCTTTCCCCTTTCCCTCCCTCACCCCAAAATGATTTCATGTGTTTTACTGAAATGGTAATAATGCGTAAGAGTATTACTATTAGCTTCTTGCCCTTCATTTATTCTTCCCCTACGTATTGACTTTATCAAGATTTCTTTTTACAAAGATAACATTGTATTATTACCATAATAATTTTTTTTTGTTCCATTTTAGTGTCTTAAAGACTTTTTTACATGATCCTCTTGTGGAATGGAGTAAACCAGTAAAAGGGCATTCCAAAGCACCACTGAATGAAACCGGGGAAGTTGTCAACGAAAAGGTTAGTAGAAGGTTTAACTTGATATGAATGAATATTGTATATCTCTACAAATGAGAACTGATTCTAAATATCATCAGTGACTGATCATTGAATACTCTGAAATCTAGTTCTCTAGTATGTTAATGCCCTAAGTTTTCTTTATTGTCATTACTATTGTTGACATTATTATCATTTGTGTAATAAAAGCAGAGTTCAGGATACATTTGTTTAACCATAGACAATTCACAATTATGAGATAAGAGCAGGAAAAACTTGAACACAAACTATGTGGACTTATAAAGCAGGTCTCGGCCTTAATACGTAGAATTCACTCTTTACTAATAGCAGTTGAAGCATCAAAGTTTTCAGATAGTCATTTTTAATAAGTTAGAATAAATCGAAGATTGTTTTTCTAACATCATTCACTCTTGCATTCTGATATGCTTTTTTTATAGAGAAATGTGTAGAATTCCAAGTACTTCACTTAGAACTCCCATTTGCATATACTAATAATCTAAATATTAGGCATTAGCATATTATTGCTATTATTAGAATATTCATTCAAATGTTTAAGTACTAAACAGTTTCAGAGTAGATTTTTTAATGTTATTATTTTCCTAGAATTATGTGGAACAAATTCCCCTGGTAGTTCACAAGTTCAGAATAATGTCTAAACTGTTGATGTTGGATCAACACTGAAAGCCTTAAAATCAGTATCTCAAATTATTGTACTTTTTTCATTTCTTCTGAGTATTTGCTCTTAACAAAAGGGGTAATAATCAGTAAAATGCATTATTGTTTGATAGAAAGGTAGTAATTCGAAATTATCAACATGCACATATCATTGAATCCTTAGCCCTTATGATTTTCAATTACTTCCTTTTAGGCCAAGACCCATGTTCTTGACATCGAGCAGCGACTGCAAGGTGTAATCAAGACCCGAAATAGAGTGACAGGCCTGCCATTATCTATTGAAGGACATGTGCATTACCTTATACAAGAAGCTACTGACGAAAACTTACTATGCCAAATGTATCTTGGATGGACCCCATATATGTGATAAAATTACTTAAAGGAATATACTAATAACTAAATTAATGCATTTGGTATTAATCTGTGGTTGTATCTGTTCAGTTCAAAAGTACAACATAAGTTGCTTTATGTTTTCAAAGCAACTGGTATTATTTCTCCCTCATTAATATTTAAAATAATATATGCTGTTATTAAGAAATAAACTGCTTTCTTAATATATGCTGTGTATTTTAACCAGAGAGATGGATCATATGTTCTTATGCTCTAAAAATATGTATGTTCAAGAAACAAGCCAGCTTAATTTCATTTTACAACTTTTAAGTACTTGCTAGCATAAGGATTCATTTGAAGAACAAAAAAATTATACTGAATAAATTCTGTGGACAAAGCACTGTGCTAAATTTGTACATAGAGCTTAGGTCTCCTGCCCTCTAGGAACTGATAGTCTAGAAAAAAGAAACATAAATAGAACATCATCCAGTTCACTTAATAAAACTTTTTTTTTTGTATGGTTGGAAATGTGATAAGGAATAAACCATATAAGTCAAGAAGCATAACTATGAAAACCATATACATTCTGTAATTTTAAAGATGCTGAAAATGTACCAGAATGCAGAATCCAGTAGTCTTGGAAGACAGCAATACTTGAAATTTCATGAGATTTTAAAATATAAAAAAAATTTAATGTGGTTAAATTTTTATTTTCCTGCAGAAAACTTAATTCATAATAATTAGAAAGCAATGAGGTTATTACATTCAAATAAATGGAAGACCTTTTATAATATGATTTTACTTAAGTTCACTCGAGAGAACTCTTTTTGGCACGGTTGAAAGTGATGGGGGAAAACACAAGAAGCTAAGAGTATTAATGTGAAAACTGAACAATTTCCTATCGAATGCCTAATATTAAGAGTTAATGAGGAAGCTGGTTGGGGCCGGGTGGAGGGAGTTAGGAAACTTTCTTCAACACGACTTGTTAAAGAACGTTTTTAAAACAAACTTTGCTGTAGGTATATATCCCTCAAAGGAAAAAAAACTCCCCCTCACCAAACAAAACTAAACCAAATAAATCACCAGAACTTTACAAGTCCGTGTTGAAAAATGCTGAGATGAGAATCCCAGGGGACTAAAAACAACCACGATAAAAATCAGTGTTCGGTACTCTTCCAGCAGTCTGGAGAACTTTTCATACCACTTGCAAATCAACTTATGGTCTGTGAACTGGCATTTTCAGAACTAACCTTAACACACATACCAAACGCCTCGGGGCTCTTAAATGTAACCAGCGAGCACGGCGGCGGCGAGTTACAGCTGGAATTAGAGCCCCGCCGCGTGGTTGTGGCTGGAATCTGGCCGCTCTAGGCCTAGTGGGCGCTCTCTATGGTCGGGCGGGAGGTGTGTTGTCATCGGCGGAGCGACGGCCGGAGGCGGCGGCGTAGGCCCCGGCGGGGCGTTTGGTTTCGGTTTGGCCCTGAGTGGAGTTAGTATTGACAGTCGAAATGGGAGTCCCCAAGTTTTACCGATGGATTTCAGAGCGATATCCGTGCCTCAGCGAAGTGGTGAAAGAGCATCAGGTGGGTGAGCGAGGGGCAGCGGCTGAGAAGGCCAAGGACCGGGGACTCTGCGGCCCTCTCCATCCTGGGACTGGGGCTCCCCAGCTTCCTCTTTCTGCGCGTCGTCTGCGGGATCAGTGGGAAAGGAGGGAAACAGAAAGTTTGAGGACACCCGGATGATCTGAATGTGACGATCTGAATGGGGGCGAAGACAGGTTGCGTTTCTGTTAGCAGAGCCGCGGTGATCGCGGCAGTTCTGACAGCTCCCTGCCTGGTGAGGGCCTTCCGCGATTCCGAAATTAAGCCCTGCGGTGGTACGCTTTAGTGAGTTCTTTCCTTTCCTCCCCGGTGAGCTGTAGATTGCATTTTCCCTTATAGAGCCCGAGTGGAAGTCCTCTCAACCCCGCCCAAAGCCACAGACCCTTATAGAAACAATTACTCCCGCCTCCGCAGTCGAGTCCCCTTATTTACTTATCGAGAACTACAGCCTTTCCCACCCCCAACGCCTAGACTTTTTGACGTGGTTTATGGGTCATATTTATGAAACCTTTCGTTACTCTTTCCTATTCGGAGGCGTGTGTGTGTGTGTGTGTGTGTGTGTGTGTGTGTGTGTGTGTGTGTGTGTGTGTGTGTGTTAGAGAGACAGAGAGAATGTAAGAGCACTAACATAGGTAATAACAATATTTTATATAATGACTAATGACCCCAGGGCGACGTGTAGATTCCAAAAAATGTAATTTACATATTGGAACTCTGGAAAGAGAATAGAAAAACGATTACCTAGACTGCTAGACTTTGGGTCATACATGTTTGTCACATGCAGTGACTTTAGTAGATCTCTTGTTCATTTTATATTTTACAGGGAAAAAAATCAGTTTTGAAATGTGTATAGTTAAATTGATTGTGATGGATAGCATTATATTCATAGAGGGAGTATTAATCCAGCGAACACCATCGTGCTGTCTGTTAAATTATGGTTTAATCTGTTTTAGAAAATACCATAAGCATGTTTGAAGAGTAGGGTTAAATTTCTAGAAAGCGTTCTTTGTTGTTGGATCACAATCAGACTTGGTATATGAAGAAAAGCTTACAAAAAAATTCTAAAATGGAAGTTTATTTGAAACATGGGTTGAGTTAGATTTAGGAAGATATTTCTTTCCAGAGAAGAGGGTTAAAAAAAGTTTACTAGTACATTTCAGAAATGGAGACAACTAACTTTGGCATTTCCTGGTCCTTCATTCAAAAAATGAGTACCTGCCATGAGTCATTCGCTTTATCTCTCAAGTGAAAAAAAATGTGATTGTTAGTCAAACTGACTTAATAATACATAATTTGTTCAATAATATTTTACTCTGTACTATTTGACACAGAGTTTGTTTTGGTGAAATTATCTCTGATTCTCTCCATCTTGAGGATTTGTTATTGAAGAACAAAAATAATCTTTTCAAGGCAGTTTTATGATATGACCATTAAGACTAGGTTTAAACTTGGTTCATCAAAAGTGATATGTTTCAAAAAATGTTTGATTCTGGTAGTTAACAACAACAATAAAAAGCAAATGTTATAAGGCATTACCTTGCTGCTCTCTCAAGCAGTACTTAAAAGATGGTAATGCCTAAGTCACAATGATTCAAAAGCAAGTCCTGGGACGAAGGAGTTGGGAAGAGGTTTGGAGGAAGATTGAGTTCTGGAAAGATGGTGGTGATGATGGTAGTGATGATAGCTGCGTAATCTAAGGTCTCTCTGAATCTTTACATGAAAACGAAAAGAGCAATTAGATAGCAAAATGTAAAGCCCATAGAATGATTATAATAAAACCACATAGAAAGGTATCCCCATGAACCCCCAAATAGAAGAAAGTAAGGAAAAATTACCAATAGCCCATAGACCCAGTCAGTATTGGCATCTCTGCAAGAGATAGAAGAACTCCAGAATATTCATTAAAAGACCAGGAGGGCCAGTTAGATATCGGTAGCTTTAACTGAGGGATTTTAAAGAGTAGAAGCAGTCTACATCCTATGAACTCTCAAAACTGACTTGCCAAGGCACTATTCTAAGGCAGAGCCCACCCTAAGGAGAAAATGTTGGGAGTGAAATAAAATTTTATCAGAAAAGGGACAATAGAAATAAGAGAAGAAGAAGGCTCAGAACAAGGAGGGTTAAAGAGAGTCAAGAAATCTTAAAAAACAACCAACCAACCAAACCACCAAATTTTTAAACACTACCCCTAAATAGCAAAGGGGGGAGCTCTGTGAAGGAAAAGCTTTCTTGAACACTTCCTCATTCTAAAAGTTCAGGAAAATTAAATTTACATAAAAATAAACAGAAAATTATTAAAGCCAAATAGCATACAAAGTTATTATAGGGAAAAAAGGGATCAAAATAAAAGCTTGCAATAAAAACATGCACACAAAACAGACAAAAATACAACCTACTATTTCAAAATAAGCTAAAAGGCACTAAGAAAATGACAAAAGACTTGAAAGAACAACATATTATCAATTATGAAAATTCAGGAGGAAAGAAGAGGAAATTTAAAAAGAAAAAAGTTTCAAAAGAAAATAATAAGATAGGCAAACAAGACAAATAATAGCAGTTCTTGAAAAAGGAAATCAAAACAACATAAATACTAAAACTAATTAAAAACTTTCCTGAAATTAAAATAAATATTTGAAACTGCATGTCGAAAGAATATTACCATGTGCCTAAGAATATTGATTCAGATGACCAAACACAAAGAATTAGGAAAGTTACTGGACTTTAAAGGAAAAAAAAAAAGATTTTGTTATTTAGAAGTAAGGAACACATGACTTATAAGAAAAAGAAAATTGGATTTCTGTCACAAGTTTTGACACCAGTGCTTTATGCCAAAAAAAAAAAAAATGGAATAACATAAAATACTCAACTCACCGACTTTTGAATATAAAGGATAAGTTGATAAACTGCTATCGGTTTATAAGAATTCAGGAAATATTGTTCCTTTGAGCACTTCCTTGAGGAATCTACTAGAGAATGAGCTCAGACAGAATGATGAGAGAGACATCAACATAAGGACTAGTGGTGAACATTAAATATAGTTACTTGTAGAATGAAACAAAATGAGTTAAAAGAGAGTAAGTTTAGTATATAATAGCTATATGCTCTGACAGTGTATAGATAGCAGAATATAAAATGGGAATGGGGAGAATGGGGAAATCTTGTGGAAAAATATTTTTTATGTTACCAATACTCAGTATTGGTGGTAATATTAATATTGTTTTTCTGGAATCCATGTCTGTGATATGATAAATGCCTAATATAGGGTATTTTAATTTTATCATCTCATATCCTTGAGAACCAAGATTCTGGGCGTGTAAAAGCGGAGTTACAGATGTAAAAGAGAAAATGTTAAGTAAAAGCTCTATAGTCTTGAATTTGAATTGGAAGTATCAATATGAACTTATGAGACGCACACACACATACACAACGCATGTGCATAAATTTTCTAGCTCTGTCCATGAAACAGGACTGGAAAGAATGATCAATCCAGTAGCAAAATTTAGTGCCTAGGTTATGATCTTGAAATATTCTTACTCACTCAGGATTTCTTGGAGAAATGACAGATTCCAGGTCCGTCAGGAGGTATTCTAGATGAGTCTGGAAACTTTTGTCATACTTTATAGCAAGGAAGCTACTGAAAACTACCAGGGACATGTCAAAGGATTTGAAGAGACATTTAGAAAAGGCTGGCAATGGCCTCAAATGGAATAATTTGAGCCTCAGTAATAATCTAGTGGATTAAAATCCGTCAAATATGCTTAAGTCTTTGAGTTCATAATGGTACTTAAAAAAAGGGGGCGGGGGGTACCCTTCCAAAGGTGATAGGGACTGTTCCTAATCTTGAAAACTGTTAAATCAAGGGAAAAAATTAAGCATTTTGTTTTACCTTGTACCACTTGGTAACCAAATGGTAAAATTGTGTCTTTATAAAAGTATTACAACTGATAAAAAAAGAAATGATAGAATATCATCATTTTGCAACCTCAAATGAATTATTTCTATTAATTCATTAAGCATCAATGGATGCTAATATTAGAAAAAAGAAAGAAAGAAGGTGAGGTGACCAAATAGAGCTTAACTCTACCTGTTTCAGAGAATTCTTGACATGAATAATGTATACAAGACTTATATTTGTGTTTGAATATGTCTACCTAGGACTGTTTTTAATACCTGGTTCAATCGAGTGGTCCAGTAGTTTGATGGAAGTATATTATGACTATATAAAATTAGTTATTTTAAAAATCTGCACTGAATATAAAGTTTATGTACTATAGGATTGAGGAATACAGAGATAAACAATAGTATTTTATGCTAGTGTTATATTATTGTAAGTATATTTCCTGTTCAGTGAAGGGCTGGGAGTGAGGAAGGAGTTAAGTAATAATAATGACACAAAACAACTACAAAATAAAACAAAACAAACAAAACCTCCTTTAAAAGAAAGGCACTTTCCTTGAAGTTGAGGACAATAGACTAGACCAGTATATAGAAATTATAAAGTAAACAAGAAAAACAAAATCCAGGAGAAAGTTGCACATCTACTGTATGCTTAAGCAATGTCCTAGATACAGGGAGTGGATAGGGTAGAAGAATAAAACCTCTGATCTGTAACATTTATGATTCTATTGACTGCAGTTATAAACTCTTAGAACATACGCAGTTCTTTTTGTGATTATAATTCAGTACAGAACTATTTATTACAATAGCTGAGATTTGTTAAGCACTTGCCATGTACTCGACAGTGTGTTGTGTTTTATATACATTCACTTATTTAATCATAACATTCCTAGAATTATTATCTCCTTTTTGTAGCTGAGTTATAAAAAAATTGAATTATTCACCCAAAGTATTTTACTACATAGCTTAGTAAAGTAAATGTTGGAGCTGAATTTGAAACCAAGTAGAGTTGCTGTGGAGTAGTGTTTCTTATCTTTCTTTCATTATTGCCCCTTCCAGGTGGCTCTTTAGACTTTTTTTTAAACTTAATCACGCCCCCTCCATAGAAATTTAATACTACAGCTATACTATCTCTGTTTATATACTGTGACATTTCATTATGTCCCTGCCCCCCCAAATTTTGACCCCTCAGGAGCTATGTTGTTCCTATTGATAACATATACTCTAAAGTATTGTGTTAAAATATATGTAACATAAAATTTGCCATCTTAACCATTTTAAGTGTATAGTTCAGTAGTGATAAGTGCATTCACATTGTTGTGCTAGAGCCTGCAGTTTTAAAACCAATCTTCTATGCATTTTGCTAAAAATTGCTTCTTGGCTATGGAAACCTAAATTTTCTAATTGTAGAGAACATAAGCAGACATTTATTTCTATTTCCAAGTGTTTGCTCCTGTGTAGGGAGCTTATCTGTCTTATCCTTTACTGTGTTTGCTGTACTACTGCCTTTACTATATTTCCCAGCCCCTAGCACAATGTGTGGGATATAATAGGTCTTAAGTAAATATGTATTGAGTAAATGAATTTATTAACTTTAGCATTTTATAGTCTATAAAACATACATAGTATATAAAATATTGTATATTAAAATAGTTTATTAAAACATGTATAGTATATTAGTATGTTTTAAAACATGGAATATTAAAAATGAATTGAAGCAACGAAACTTTGGGGTTGTTTAAGGTAATAGTATTAAAGAACTAGAGAAAAATAATAGCTCCAACACTCAAATAGATATTGTTTTTATGTAAAAGGCATTTTGCAACAACACTAGGATACAAAGTTATACTAAAAAAAACTAGTGTTTTGAGAAAATTAGATACTAAGATGTTAAATACTTACCCACATTTTAAAGCAGTGTGAATGTGTATTCCAAGTGACTGGTATAGGCTACATGGGCTATCACATTCAATAAAGGGAAAGCTTTGTTTGTTAATTTATTCATTAAATATTTTTGGTTTGTTGCATTGTGTCAGGCAGTATGCCAAGAGTTCTAAATATGACCAGATCAGACACCTTGCTTTGAGGAACTCATAGTTCAGCAGAAAAGGACAGATATTACACTTAAGCATTCAACATAAATGTATAGAGCACCTAATATGTACCTGACATTCTTGTATTTATTGGGAACACACAAATAAAATATGACATAAAGAAAGAAGCATCATTTCCCCTTAGGTGAGGAAGGAAAAGCTTCCAGACAAAGATTACCTGGGCTGGATCTTGAAAGCTGAGTCAGAATCTATAAGATCAGTGAAGGGAGGAGCAAGAAGGAAAGAAAGGCATTTCTGGAAGTAGGAACAACATCTGTAAAGTCACAGAGGTTTGAAACAGTCCAACACATTTAGGACTCTCTAAGTAATTTTCTGTAGTTAGCTTGTGATATATGTGGAAACGGAACAATATGGAATTGGTGGGAAATAGAGCATCCAAATCATACAGGACCTTTTATGGTATCAAGAACTTGTAATATTGTATGGGTTTAGGTAAAAAGCAATATGATCAAATTATGTTTTAGAAAACTGGCTAACCTGTGTTGAAGGAGAAAACTGGAAGCAAGCAGTCCAGTAGGAAAACTAAGGCACTCAGGATGAAGGAAGATGAGATTTTCTGAAACAATGGTAATGGATAGGAGGGTAAGGTTCTAGAAACATTTTGGATGTTAAGTTTAAAAAAAAAAAACACATCAGTGACTAATTAGATATGGGGTTGAGAGAGAGGAGGAAATATAAGATAATCTTGCAATTTCTTTCATTACAATTTCTAGTTATTGCAGATGCAATAACTCAGTATTACTTATTTGTGAAGGAACAAGATTCTGCTGTGTGTTCTCATTTTCTTTACTGCATTGGCCGATGATTATGTAATCATTCCATATCTTTCTTAATTAATCTGAAATCTCAGATAATTTTTTAAATTTCTTTTCTAAAAGGAAAAATACAGGTTTTTTTCAGGTTATAAAGGTAATATGTGTTCATTGTATAAAAATACATATAATACAGAAAGATGTAAAAACTGTTATATAGTCTAGAGGAAAGTAGAAAGCAACTGAAATTCTATCATCCAGGGTTAACTAACAGTAACATCTTGTTTTTATATACTCCTAACTTCTCTATGCAAATAGATATGTAGCTAAATATTTTCTACAAACGGGATAATAATAGACTTGCTATTTTATAACCTGCTTTTGTTACTTTATCATATGTATTATACACATTATCTCTTGCCAAATATGAATATATTATAATTTGTAATTGTGGAGTATTTCATTGTATGAATGTACCATGATCAATTTTCTATTATTAGGCATTATGATGGTTTTCATTTTTTATCTTTTCTGAATAATACAGCCATGAATATTTACTTAACCTTTGTGCCCTTATGTGATTATTTCCCAGGATAAGTTTCCAATAATAGAAATCCTGGGTCAAAGATGTACACACTTCAAATTTTCATATATACTTTCATATTAGTTATACCAATTTATTATTCCTATTCCAGACTACTGGGTGTAAATGCCACCTCTTTCTCTTTTCTAGCTCTGTGATTTTCCTCTTCTGTAAAATGGGGAATCTGAATACTTCTCTTTTAAGATTGTTAAAATTAAGTGAGAGAATGAATAGAAATGTTTAGCCCAATGTTTGATACCTAACAAGTGCTTGAAAAGTGGCAGCTATTGCTTTTAGTAACATGAAATATGCATTTCCCTCATGGGTAACATCTGTCTTTGTAATCTTTGCTAACATGATGGGGAAAATGATGTGTCATTTTAATTTGAAATTTGGGGATGTTGAACATCTTTTCATATGTTTATTAGACTTTTGTGTGTCTTCTTTTTTGAATTACTTTGCATTTTCTATGCTTTTAAGTTTTGCTCTTTTTTTACTTACATGTGAAGAATTTTGTTTATTAGGAATATTGACTTTGTCCTAATTTTTCCAAGCATTTCCCTGCATTTTGTTATATTCAGTTGAACTTGTTTGTGGCACTTTTTTTTAACCCTAAATAGATTTTTAAAAATACATTTTTAGATAGCCAACTCCATTTGTTTGGTTTATGATTTCTGGCTTTCACCACCTTAATATTACCAAATATTTTATATAATTTTTTATTTACATTTCTTACATTAAAATTTCTAATCTTTCTGGAATGTATCTTGTTATAAAATGAGATAGCTTTGTTTCGTCTCCAAATAGGTACCTCATTCCTTTCTTTTACTGACTTGAAATGCCTCTTATACACTAAATTTCTATATACACTTAGACTACTTCTAAACTATTTGGTTCAATCAAACAGTTTTATAATTTTAAATATGATATAGGGCAGATTTTCCTTCATTACTCTTTTTAGTATTCATTGTATGTTTATTCTCCTAGGGAAACTTTGTAATCATTTTATAAAGTACCTCCACATTTAGATTTTGATTGAAGTTTTCAGATTTCTTGGAATAAACAGTAAATCTTGAATGTACTTTTAAAATCTCAGGGTCACAGTTTTCATTTCAGTTTAGTCTGTTATTCAATAAAAGCATCTAAATTTTTTATGTGGTACTTCATACAAATGGGTATTTTATAAAAATGTTTTTATAGTGTTGATTGCTTCAAAACCAAAACTTTTCGCCCCCAAAATTAAAGACATGCCATTTTCTTAATAATAGGAAGATATATTGTTAACTGTAAATGTAGTAAAACTTGAATAATTGTTTCAGAAATGGTTTTCATTAAGTTTATACAAGGAAAGCCCATTATGTTTTTATGTTTAAAAATTTAAAATATTTTAATTAGTATGTAAGGCAGACTACTCAAATTCTTTAATTATACTAGATACTGTAACTATTAAGTTGTGTCCATTTCAGTTAATGTGTATTTGTTAATGTGTATTTGTTTTAGTAGTGTTTCTCTTAATTGCTCACAAACATTTAAACAGAGGAAAAATAAATTACACCCAGAGCTGCTAAGGTCTTTTTATAAAAGCGGACACCTGTTAGTTAAAGTTTAGAAATAATTTAATTCACATATCAAAAATAAACAGTTTTCAAAGTTTCATAAATTACTTGTCATAATCTAAGCTTTTAAAATTAATATAACCGAATTAGACTCTCTTTCCATGAAACCAAATATACAGCAAGGCTTTAAATCATTTGTAAAACTTTTTAATGAACATGTACAAATAGCCTTTTGATATAAATGGGCATTATGTTACCCATTTATAGAGGAAATTGAGGCTTTGAGAGTTATTGTCAAATAGTAAGAAGAAAGGAAACTAATATTTTGAGTACCAAATGAACCAAGCACTGTATTTGGTGTTTTCTCAGGTCCTTATTTTAAATAAGTAGATAATTTTCTGACAGAAAATTTGATCAATCTGTTGGTACATTGTGTAACCACATAATACATCTCTGTCTTACCAGCTGTTTCTGTTTTTTTTTTTCTTTACTTCCTTTATTCAACTGTGATTGTTCACTCAGTTTTTATCTAATAAGAATGCCCTGATAACCTGCTTTTTATCATGTGCTTTGCCCAGCTGCTTAAATATCTATGGTTGGTCATATAATAATGATCTTGGTCTTTTTTGTTTGATTTATAGATTCCTGAATTTGACAACTTGTACCTGGATATGAATGGAATTATACATCAGTGTTCCCATCCTAATGATGATGATGTTCACTTCAGAATTTCAGATGATAAAATCTTTACTGATATTTTTCACTACTTGGAGGTGTTGTTTCGCATTATTAAACCTAGGAAGGTGTTCTTTATGGCTGTTGATGGTGTGGCTCCTCGAGCAAAAATGAACCAGCAGCGTGGAAGGCGGTTTAGGTAAAACATTTATGGTTTATTTTAGAATACTATTTAGATTAATAAAATATATTATTTTAACAATAACTGACAACATAATGCATTGTCTGCTCATGTTTCTTTTCTGCTTAAATTCTCCCAGAAAAGGAAATATCTCATAATGTCACATTTTATCAATCAAGTAAACAAATTAGTAATTCAAGCGAAGTGTTATTTCTCAAAACAAATATTGGGCTATATAAAATTACTCTTTATCACAAATTTTTCAAACATCTCCTTGGATAATTTGAAAATAGTAGTGGTAAACTCCTATAGGTAATCTGCCCTGAGCTAGGAAACTGCAGAGTAAACTGAGAGATTGTTCTAATGAGACATCATTAACTTTTAATTTGACAAACATTTGTTGAATACCCAGACTCTAAACTGGATGCTCTCTGATTGAGCATGGGTCCAGGGCAGGTGAGACTAGAATGTGATTGCTAGAGTATGAGAAGAGAGCTGAGTTATGATACTCAATGTATTATCAGCTGTGCAATTTGGGTAGTAGTAGAAGTAAAAGGATAAGAAGAGGTTGTACAAAGAGGGTTTTAAAGTCAAAATTCTGGTCATATGGAATATTTCTGAATAATAATGATGGCATTCTGTGTCCTTGTTTATGAGTAGCAGTGGTAAAGTTAAGAGGGTTGTTAAGGGTGAAGGAAAGAAACCCCAAGTCCAGCATGTTTGATGGGTCATTAGTATAATGAATCCTTTCACCACAATACCAGGTAAAGTAATGGAAAGGGCATCTGTGTATGAAATGTAGAAATCATCAAGGAAAGTAGGAGAGTACATTGAAGAAGGCCAGCAGTGAGAATGGGAACTGGATGCTCAAAAGTACTGATTTAAATATCAAAAGAGAAAAGATACTGAAGTTATTGTAACTTCTGTGAATTCTTTAAAGACAAGGACAATCTCTTACTAAAATTTAGATTCTCAATTACTACCCAAGACTTATTTAATCTGAATCTCTAAAAATTTGGGCCCTGGAAACTTCTTTTCAGACTCCCTTGGTATTTGTTAAACTAGTTTGGGGGAGCTACTGGGCTAGAAAATCCAGTGTTGAGAAAGGATTATATAAGCCTGTTGTATCAGTCAGTATTCAGTTGTAGGTAATAGAAACCTAGCTATTTTAAGCGTAAGTGTATATAATAGAATTATGTACGTGTAAAAATTGTAAGAGCCAATAGGGTGGGAATCTAGGTGAGCCTGAATTCAAGAATGACCTTCAGAACACACCGTACAACTGACCTACCAATAGGTGGCACTGTTCCTACCACATTCAAGAAGATGAGAAGTTCAGAGACCCCCATCGGAACGGGTGGTTCCAGGAACTTATTCCTTTAGCTGTGATGCAGCTAAACTGTTGGTTCCAAGAATATATCACTTTAGTTAAAATTCAGCAATCGAGAAGTTACCACTCTTGTTAGCCCTAGAGCCCCAATGCACCTACTCAGTCTGTATCAGAACAAACAGATGCTTGGTACCTTGCTTCTCAATACCTACAAAGCTGCTGAGTATTGAGATCTCTTCTACTAGTGATGAACCCCCTCCGCCGACCCCCACAACCCCAGTGCCTCAGCTGTCATGTAGACTTTACATACCTCTACATTCCAAACCTTTTATGGAGGCGTCTGACAAAATCTAAGTCATATCCAGAAACCTAGCGACAGGAAAGCCTGAGAGTTTAATTTTTTTTAGCTTTCTAACCTCTCCAATATCAGAAGACGAACTAGGAATGGAATGTATGTTGGGGGCCAATTCACCATAACCACCACAACCATTTTCTAAATACTCTGCTGACATCGAGTACCAGTCAGCTTTTTCTCATTCTCCACAGCAACTATTTTCTCTATTCATAATCTTTAATTATAATCTTTATCTCTTACTCATTTTAAAGTCTCTTGCCGTCTGGCTTTCATCCCCATCATGCTGCTGAAACTTCCTTACAAGATTACAAATAGATTCCTTATGGCTAAATATAAAGAATAATTCTGTCTTTATATTACTTAATTTATCTATGGTATTTTAATGTTAACTATTCTTTGTTTCTTGAACCTCCTTTCCTTGGCCTTCATGTAACCACACTCTCTTTGACAATACCTTTTTACTCTACTTGTTATCTTCCTCTGCTTTTTCTTAAATACTGATGTTTCTTAAGTTTTTATCCTAGGTCCTGAGTCATCTTATTCAATGACTAATTACTGTATCTGTATTGATGACTCCTAAATTTATCTTTCTGATAGATATCTCTCTCCAGAGCTCCTGTATAGCCAAATCCCTGCTAAATGTCTCCTTTTGGACACCACAAACCCATTTCAGGCTTAACATGATGAGAGAACTGAACTCATCTTTGCCTCAAAACTGCCTCCCTTCTATTTTTCCTACTTCAGTGAATGACAACACCGGCAAATAGCTGGTCAGCCCCAAAGTCCAAAACTAATTTGAACTTCTTCCTCTTTCTCATTCCTCACATCTCAGTCCTATTTATCTAGTCTCTTAAATTTCTCTTATCTATTTACTTCTTTTCATCTTTATTGCTACTATCTCAGCCTAGGCCACCATAATCTTTGACCGAGATTACTTTAATAGTTTTACCTTGTCCCTGTCCCAAACATTCTGTATTGTGGCCTCATTAACATTATGGCTGTTTAATAGTCTATCTCCCCACTAGAGTTTCTCTTTTGAAGAAAGAACTTATCACATAGTAACATGAAATAATCATTTGTTCAATCAAAAAAGGGGGGGGGTGTGGAGAAAGAAGGAATGGCTTTCATTGGAGAGATTACAGAGTTGCAATCTTAAAAATTTTTGTTATATTGAAGAGATTGGTAAGATAGAAGGGTTAAATATGAAGAAAGTTTATCAAAGAAATGGAATTCCACAGGGAACAGTAAGTAAAGCTATTAACAAGGCTGTAGAAAATAGACATAAAGCAGAGCTTCCTAACTTGTATGCCATGTGGCATGCTGATGTGCCGCAAATGAGTTAAAAGAAAAACTGGACAATAATTAGGATGTCTATATTCAAACCTAGATCCATCTGATACTAAAACTTTCGTTCTTCCTAGTGAATCCTATTGCTACGAAACTGATTTTACCAACTGATGCCATTAATGTTATTAAGCTTTTATTTTACATGTTTTTATAAGGAAACCCAGAGGTATACATTATAATTTTTTTTAATTTATTTTTTATGGTGACATTGGTTAACAAAATCCAGTAAGATTCAGGTGCACAATTTAACAGTAAGGCATATATATATAGTGCATTGTGTGTTCACCTCCCATAGTTAGATTTCTTTATATAACCACATATTTGACCCCTTTTACCCCATCTACCTCCCTTCAGCCCCGCCTCACCCCCCGGTTCTCCCCCCAGTAACCATTAGTCTGTTGTCCATGTCCATGAGTCTCTGTTTGTTTGTCCTGTTTATTTGTTGCTTTTAGGTTTATATCCCACATATAAGTGATGGGGTTTTCACCTTTTCTGTCTGGTTTATTTCGTTTAGCTTGGTTATCTCAAGGTCCATCCATGTTGTCACAAATGGCAGTATGTCTATTCTTCTTATGGCTGAATAATATTCCATTGTTTATATGTACCACAGCTTCTTTATCCAATCATCTGTCGTAGGACACTTCAGTTGCTTCTATGTCCTGGCCACTGTGACTAGTGCTGCTGTGAACATCGGTGTGCCAATATCTTTTCAGATATGAGTTTTCAAGTCTTTGGGGTAAATAACCAGTAGAGGGATTGCTGAATCATATGGTAGATCAATTCTTAGTTTTTTGAGGAAACTCCATACTGTTTTTCATAGTAGCTGTACCAGTCTGCAGTCTCACCAGCAGTGTATGAGAGTTTCTTTTTCTCTGCATCCTCTCCAACATTTCTTGTTACTTGTCCTGTTGATTATAGCTATTCTAAGGTGTGAGATGGTATCTCATTGTAGTTTTGATTTGCATTTCCCTAATAGCTAGAGATGATGAGCATCTTTTCATATGTTTTTTGGCCATTCGTATGTCTTCTTAGGAGAAGTGTCTGCTCAGGTCCTCTGCCCCTTTTTTGATTGGATCATTTGTTTCTTTGTTGTTATTGAATCGTATGAGTAATTTGTATATTTTGTATATTAAGCCCTTATCGGAGGCATTGCTTGCAAATATATTTTCCCATTCAGATAATTGTCTCTTTACCTTGTCGATGGTTTCTTTTGCTGTGTAGAAGCTTTTTAGTTTGGTGTAGTCCCATTCATTTATTTTTGCTTTTACTTCTCTTGCCTTTTTAAGGGACGTAAATCCTCTTTAAGTCCAAGGTCCATGAGTTTAGTTCTTATGTGTTTTTCTATGCACTTTATTGATTCTGGCCTTATATTCAGGTCTTTGATCCATTTTGAGTTAATTTTGGTGTGTGGTGATAGACAACAGTCTAGTTTCATTCTTTTGCAGGCGGCTTTCCAGTTTTCCCAGCACCATTTATTGAAGCTTTCTTTTCTCCACTGCAGGTTTTTGGCTTTTTTGTTGAAAATTATTTGCCCATATAAACATGTGTTTACTTCTGGCTTCTCGATTCTGTTCCACTGGTCTGTGTGTCTGTTTTGCTGCCAATAACATGCCATTTTGATTACTGTCACTTTGTAGTATAATTTGAAGTTGGGCAGAATGATGCCTCCAGCCTCGTTCTTTCTTCTCAGGATGGCTTTGTCAATTCGGGGTCTTTTGTGCTTCCGTACAAATCTGATGATTTTTTTCCTATTTCTTTAAAAAATACCAATGGGATTTTGATGGGGATTGCATTAGAGCTGAATAATGCTTTAGGTAATAAGGTCATTTGAACTGTGTTGATTCTTCTAGTCCAAAGAACGAGGAATATCTTTCCATTTCTGTGTATCTTCTTCGATTTCTTTTAATAGGATCTTGTAGTTTTCATTATATAGGTCCTTCACTTGTTTCATTAAATTTATTCCTAGGTATTTTATTCTTTTTGTTGCAATTGGAAAAGGAATTATTTTTTCCACTTTTTTCTCTGACGCTTCATTATTAGAGTATAGGAACACTATGGATTTTTGAACATTGATTTTGTATCCAGAAACTTTACTGTAGTTGCTTATTTCTAGTAGTGTTCTTGTGGAGTCTTTAGGGTTTTCTGTATAGAAAATCACGTAATCTGAAAATAGCGACAGTTTGACTTCTTCGTTTCCTATTTGGATACCTTTTATATCTTTCTCTTGTCTGAATGCACTTGCTAGGACCTCCAATGTTGTACTGAATAACAGTGGCGATAATGGACAGCCTTGCCTTGTTCCTGATCTTAGAGGGAAGGTTTTTAGTTTTCCACCATTGAGTATAATATTGGCTAACAGTTTGTCATAGATGGCCTTTATTATGGTAAGGTAGTTTCCTTCTTTACCAGTTTTGTTAAGTGTTTTGATCATAAATGGATGCTGTTTTTCGTCAAAGGCTTTTTCAGCATCTATTGATATGATCATACAATCCTTATTTTTTAATTTGTTTATGAGGTGTATCATATTAATTGATTTGTGTATGTTGAACGATCCTTGTGCCTTTAGGATGAAGCCCATTTGGTCATGGTGTATAATCCTTTTAATATGTTGCTGTATTTGGTTCTCTAGGATCTTATTTAGGATTTTTGCATCTGTGTTCATGAGAGATATTGGTCTGTAGTTTTTTGTTGTTGTTGTTGTTGTTGTTGTTGTTAATGTTATCTTTACCAGGTTATGGTATCAGAGTAATATTGGCCTCATAAAATCAGTTGGGAAGTATTGCCTCCTCTTCGATTACTTGCAAGAGTTTGAGGAGAATAGGTATTAAATCTTCTTTGAATGTTTGGTAGAATTCACTGGTGAAACCATCTGGTCCTGGACTTTTACTTTTTGTAGGTTTTTGATGATTGTTTCAATTTCCATACTGCTGATCAGTCTAGTTAGATTTTCCAGATCTTCTTGATGCAGTCTAGGAAGGCTTTATCTCTCTAAGAACTGGTCCATTTCTTCTAGGTTATTAAATTTGGTGTTATATACTTTTTCATAGTATTCTTGTAGAATCTTTTTTATTTCTGCATTGCGTGTCATAATTTCTCCTCTTTCATCCCTGATTTTATTTATTTGAGTCCTTTCTCTATTTTCTTTAATGAGTCTAGCCAGAGGTTTGTCAATTTTATTAACCTTTTCAAAGAACCAGCGCTTTGTTTCATTTATTTTTTCTATTTGTTTGTTTGTTTGTTTTCAATTTCATTTATTTCTGCTCTAATTTTGGTTATTTCTTTCCTTCTGCTGACTTTAGGCTTCATTTCCTAGTTTTTTAAGATGAAGCATTAGGTTGTTTATTTGCACTCGTTCTTGTTTTTGGAGATAGTCCTGTAATGATAGAACTTTCCTCTTATGATCACTTTTGCCGTGTCCTAAAAGTTTTGATATGCTGTGCTATCATTATCATTCATTTCTATGTCTCTTGATCTCTCTATTTATTTCTTCTCTGACCCAGTTATTCTTCAGTAGCATGTTATTTAATCTCCATGTATTTGTTCTTCCTTCTTTCTTTTTACACTTGATCTCCAGCATCAAAGCGTTATGATTAGAGAATGTGGTTGGTATGATATCAGTCTTCTTATATTTGTTGAGGCGATCTCTATGTCCCAGTATGTGATCAATCCTTGAAAATGTTCCATATGTACTAGAGAAGAATGTATAAGCAGCTGTTTTGGGAGCAAGGGCTTTGTAAATGTCAGTTATGTCCAGTTGATCTAATGTGTCCTTTAAGGGGAGAGATCTAGAGACATCTCTCAATCTGCCATGTTTCTGACTTCACTCTCTAAAATTTTGTAATTTTTTTATATAATATTATTAGAGACCATTTTAATAATGTACTTCTTGTTTGATATTATTAAAGTATGTATAATGAACATTTAACGCTATTCTTTTGAACTTGTTTCTAGAATCAATTTGCTGTATACTTGTGATAAGAAACAATAACTTTATAAGTATTTGTAATGTTGTCAGTTTTATACTTTTATAATGTTCTACTTCTATAATCGTTATCTGAAAAAACTCAGTTATTTAAATAAATAAACGTCCTGAGGCTCATCTTTATCAATTTTGATTCTTTCAAAACTTGTTTTATGACTTGAATCTTAAAATTGATGAATTAGTATTTTAGTTATAAAAGCATCTAATTAAGTTTACTTTATCTAAAGATCTCCACTTTTTCCCAGAAAGTTAAGGTATTTTTTCCCTTAATCTTTAAGGTCAGCAAAGGAAGCAGAAGACAAAATAAAAAAGGCAGTAGAAAAAGGAGAAACTCTTCCTACAGAGGCCAGATTTGATTCCAACTGTATTACACCAGGTAAATTCCCTGAGGAAAAAAATTGAGAGATTTAACAATGCAAATGTAAATTTTTTTAAATGTGTTTTTCTTTTCTAGTATCTACTTATTTTTGTCCCTAAGATTCCATTTGCTTTATTTTTCCAATCTTGTCTCCTCATAAGATGGTTTGGTCACCTTGGTAATAAGTGCTCCTATGAAGACCCACTGTAGGGAATTACAGATGTTGATAAGAGCAGCTATAGATGGAACTTCCCAGCTGCACAGAATTATAGACCTAAAAAAACTTGGAAGACCTGTCCTACTCCCGCCATTTATTTGTTTGAATACTGACTCAGTGAGGTTGCGGCTTACCCAAGTTTATGTAGCTATCTTGTTGTGTTCAAAATAAGAAACCTATTCTCCTAGTCCAGAGTGCTTATTATTCTATGTCTCAAAGGCAGTTAAGATTTCTGTGACTTTAAGGTTAAATGGATTTATCAATATTATGTTTAATTTAATTTTATATGCAACACCATACTCTGTACTTCTTAGAGCTTTATCTAACATCATTATAATTCTTTACTTTGAAAAAAAAGTCTTAAAATTTTACTTTTCGGTGAATTCTTTACTAACTCTGATAATTTTTTTTTTTTCATTAAGTGCCCTAATCACACAGTGCTTGATTTAATAACCAGTTTTATTTTTATTATGGTTTAAGACTCTATTGCCTTGACTATTGACCATCTCAGCTTTTCATAAACATAATCAGTTTCCAGATTAATAATAATATTCCAGGTTAACAGTAGAAATAATAATAGTTGCCTTTGTTGTTTTTATTGGCAACCTGATTGAAGGTGCATGCCTTAAAATAAAAACTTTATAATCCAGCAGAGGAAATAGAAGATTGAGGTTCATTAGATAGTTGAAACTCTGTCCTTGTGTGAAAATATTTGAAGCATAGTCCTGAGGCAGTAGTAACATTCCTTTACTTTTGCTATGTGATGTTAACTTCATTTTAGGGTAACCAGTGAAATTAGAAACAGTTGTGATATTTGCTAGTGAAAAGTACGACATTGCTTTTCTAGATAAGTAAAAGAGCTTTTGACCTTTGGAAACCTTGCACCTGGCTGTTGCGTGGATACCCAGATCTAATTCCATGTTGTCACTGAGAACTCACTGTTTTTATAAACTTTTTATTTATAGGGACTGAATTCATGGCCAGGTTACATGAACATCTGAAGTATTTTGTAAATTTGAAAATTTCTACGGACAAATCCTGGCAAGGAGTTACCATCTACTTCTCAGGCCATGAGGTTATTATTATTATTATTATTATTTAAAGAGGTTTTTTAAACTTATTATTCTGATGCATATTCCATTACCGCATTAAAAAAAACAAAAAACATTGTATTTAGACTCCTGGAGAAGGAGAGCATAAAATCATGGAGTTTATCAGATCCGAGAAAGCAAAGCCAGATCATGATCCGAACACCAGACACTGTCTTTATGGTTTAGATGCTGATTTGGTAAGTATAATGTTTGTGGTTATTATAACTTTATGCCATTATAGTTAAATACCTAAGATTCTTAATCATATATAAGAAGCTTTTTGGATGGGGAAACAAATATCAGAGATATACTAATGCTTGCTATTTCTGCCATTACCAAAGCAATTGGAAAATGAGTTCTTTTGCCATATGTTATGATCAGCAGGTCTCTACAATCATTCACACTTGACTGACTCTACTGCTATGAATGATCTGCCGAGGTCAGGGTAGAGGGCCCCTTTTTACACTCAATATATAACTTTCAATACCACCTGATTTGATAACTCCATGACCCAAATAATTTTACTAGATTTGTTTTAACTTTGTTATGGAACTTTCAACATAAAAGTAGAGAAGATAGTATAATTAACCTACTTGTGTACTTTATCCACTTTAAATAATTTTCAACTCTTATCCCTAACCTTCTATTTCCTTTCTTCTTCTCTTGATTCTTGAAGCATATCCCAGATTGTATTATTTAATTTATAAGTATTTCATAATATTTTTCTAAAGGAAAGGGTTATTTAAAAAAAAAAAACACAACACCATTATCCCACATAACACAATGTTAACAGTCACTGTTTAATATATAAATAACCATTTAGTATTCTTATTTCCCTGATTGCCTCCTTCATTTCGTTTTGTTTGAATCAGTACTAATAAACAACATACATTGCAATTGATTGATATATCTCACTAGACTATTTAACTTACTTTGGAGATTAGACTACTAAATGAGTAGATTAACTGAAAATGCCTTTTCCAGCTTTTTCTGAGATTTTACATACTGGAGGTATCGTGGCCTCCAGAAGAGTTCTACATTCTTCAGTCAGAAAAGCTGCTGCCTTTAATTTCTTCTCTGTTCCCCTCATGGCAAGTTGAAAGGTGTGAAAATCAAGAGAAAGTTTTCTGGATTTTTTTGTTGGGGGGGGGCAGATGATGATTATAAAGGTCATGTGAGTGTCTAAGGTAAACATTTTTTTTCTTAGAAAAGTGCACTCACTTTACCCCATTAATAACCTCTAAATGGATAATATTTTGATTTTTGTATATTTAATGTGCTAATAAATTGTGTCATTTTCCTTAATCACATTTGTTATATGGAAATGATTTTATTTGATTGCTTTTTATAAACCTGATAAAAAATGAGAATAGAAACACTTTTTAATCATTTTTCATCAGATTATGCTTGGGTTAACAAGTCACGAGGTACAGTTCTCACTTTTAAGAGAAGAAGTTCGGTTTGGTGGCAAAAAGACACAAAGGTAAATCACATTACATATATTTTGGAAGGAAAAAAAGAAATTAAGAATAGTAATCCCTAAACAGATTAGGATCTGTAAATATTTTCTCACATTCCATGGGTTGCCTTTTCACTCTGTTAATAGTGTCATTTGATGCACATAATTTTTAATTGTGATGATATCCAGTCTATTTTTCTCTTTTGTTTCCTGTACTTATCGTGTAATGTTCATGAAATCACTGACAAATCCAATGTCATAAAACTTTTTCCCATTTTATTCTAAGAGTTTATAGCTTTAGGTCTTATATTTAGATCTTTGATCTGTGTTAATTTTTGTTTATGGTATAAGGTAAGGGTCCAGCTTCATTCTTTGCATGTGGATATCTGGTTTTCCCACCAGTATTTGTTGAAAAAATTGTTTTTTCTCAATTGAATGGTCTTGGGACTCTGGTTGAAAATCACTTCACCAAATACATGCAAGGGTTTATTTCTGGGCTCTGTAGTCTATTCCATTGGTCTATATATCTGTCTTTATGCAAGTACCACAGTATTTTAATTACTATAGCCTTATAGTAAGTTTTGAAATCAGGAAAGGTGAGACCTCCAACTGTGTTCTTTTTCAGGATTATTTTGGCTATTTTGAGTCTCTGAAGATTAACAGTTTTTAGGATGGATTGTTTTATTTCTGTAAAAATACATCCTTGAGATTTTGATAGGGATGGCATTGAATCTGTACATCCCTTCGAGTGATATTGACATCTTAATATTAAGTCTTCCAATCCATTAACATGGAATGTCTTTAATTTCTTTCAGCAACATGCTGTATTTATAGTGTGCAAGTCTTTTGCTTCTTTTTTTCCTTATTAAAAAAAATTTTAATATAGTTACCATGTTATACATTTATCCCCAGGACCTATTTAACTTATAACTGGAATTTGTACCTTTTGACCACCTTCACCCATTTCACTCACCTCCCACCCCCAGCTCTGGGAACCATCAGTCTGTTCTCTGTATCTATGAGTTTGGTTTTTTACCTCTGGTTTTTTTCTTTTGCCTCCTCGGTCAAGTTTATTGCTAAGTGTTTTATTCTTTTGGATGGTATTGTAAATGGAATTGTTTCTTAATTTCCTTTTGGGATTCTTTGGTGTATAAGACTCTGGTGTATAAAAACAACTGATTTTTGTATGTTGGTCTGCAGCTATGCTGAAGTTGATTTTTAGCTCTAGTAGCATTTTTGTGGATTCTGTGGGATTTTATATGTATATAGAATAATGCCATCTGTAAATAGAGATAGCTTTACTTCTTCTTTTCCAATTTGGGTGCTTTTTATTTGTTTTCTTGCCTCAGTGCCTCCACTAGGACTTCCAGTATAATGTTGAATAGCTATAGTGAAAATGGGCATCCTTGTCTTGTTCCCGCTCTTGGAAAGAAAGCTTTCTGTCTTTCACCATTGAGTATGATGTTAGTTATTTTTTTTAAAATACATTCTCTTTATCTTATTAAGGTGTTTTCCTCTATTCCTACTTTGAGGAGTATTTTTATCATGAATAGGTGTTAAATTATGACAAATGCTTTTTCTGCTAAATGATTGTGTGGTATTTTTTCCTTTTTATTAATATGGTATATTACATCAATTTTTTTTCTTATGTCGAACCATCCTTGCATTCCTGGGATAAATCCCACTTGGTCATCATGTGTAATCCTTTCAAAATGCTATTGTTAGCTTATATTCTTACCTGTAGTTAAAGTTGGAGTATAGGCTAAGAGCCAGGAAGAATATAGACCCCTATACCATACCAGGGAAAGATAAGAGAAAGAAGTGATAGTACCCCACCATTGAAGTCTTGGACTGTACTCAGTAGATATAAAAGTATGTACTCACTTATCTATTTGCTTTCTGCTGGTGGACAGCCTTAAATGGGTCAGATCCCACTGCTTTATTATATCTATTACATATTATTTATGCTTTCTCACTTCTGAGAGTCCTTCCACAGATGTAAACCGATTATTTCAAACTTCATGTTATATGTATTACAATTGCTGTTATATCTTTTATCTTTACATTACCCTGTGGCTTTTATATAAATTACATGCCTTGATTACAAGAATTAATTATCTTCTAATGATAAGTTTTTTATTTTAAGCTTTGCTACATTTTAAATTTGAACCTTAAAAATATAATTAACTCTATGTTGATTATCTAACTAATTACAGAGTATGCGCACCAGAAGAAACCACATTTCACCTCCTACACTTGTCTTTAATGAGAGAATATATTGACTATGAATTTTCAGTATTAAAAGTAAGTATTAATGTAGCTTTGGATCGACGATGTATATGCAGATATTTCCATAAGACTTGATTTTTTTTCTCCATTTTACTGTAGGACAAGATCACATTTCAATATGATATTGAAAGGATAATAGATGATTGGATTTTGATGGGATTTCTTGTTGGCAATGATTTTATCCCTCATCTACCTCATTTACATATTAATCATGATGCACTGCCTCTTCTTTATGGAACATATATTACCATCCTGCCAGAACTTGGGGGTAAGAAAAGTTTACTATTCATTTTAGGTTACTTTAAGTTAGCACTCAACTAACTCTAAAAATGTCACTCAGTTTATTAGATTATTGCATACACAACTAAAGTAGGAAAAAATTGGTGACTTCTTTTGGTCCAAAGCACCAAGCTCTGAGGTTATAGTTTTCAATAGTTCACAAGTAAAGAAAATGATCAGAATTATGCAGTGTCATTTATTGATACCTAACTAATCTCTGCCTTTGTTTAAGAAAGTCAGTAGAAGTTATTGGTTTTACTTAGCTCCTTTCATATTTAAGCATAGAAATTCAGTTTTTTTGAATGGGTAGGTGTTATAGTATTTAATATGAGGGAGAGATTTTTTCAATTAAAATAAGAAATTAACAAACAGTGGTGATGCTGAATAAAACAACAGAGTAACAGGATATTAGTCCTTTTCAAGGTAACATCAAATGAATGATCCTGATGGAGTCTAGAACATATTTAATTTAATTAACTGTTACTAAATGTTGGAAACGTGAAAGGATTATTATTTTGTGAACCTGGAATTTCTTATATTTTGCTTCAGCTCTTACTTATTGCGTATTATAGGAATATCAAGTTCAAAGAAATTAGGACCAGTTATGTAGCCCAACACTAAGTGTTTTTCTTTGATTAGTAGAATGTCAATATTCAACATTTTATTAAAAGAATTTTGTGGAGTTGTTTAGAATAAATAATATCAGCTCTCAGTACAAATTTAGATTTTGTTCCTTTTAGGTTATATTAATGAAAGTGGCCACCTCAACTTACCTCGTTTTGAGAAATATCTTGTAAAATTATCAGATGTAAGTAACCTGAAGTTTTTGTTTTACTATCCCAGAGTAGCTATAAATGGTTAGTAACCAATTACATAATATCAGAGGAAAAAAATTTTTTAATTCTAATCCTATTCGTCATTCTGTATAAATAATTTCACCTAAATTATTTTTATTTTTATTAGTTTTTTATTTTTAATTTTCAGAATAGTAGATGAGGTCTCCATGTACATAAAAAAGTAAAATCCTCTGATTTTCTGTGCCCCAGAAGCAATCTCTGTTGTAAAAAGATTTGGGTTGTATTCTTCAGACATACTTAAATTATTTCTAAATGAATTTAAATATTTCTGTACAGTTCGATCGGGAGCACTTCAGTGAAGTTTTTGTGGACCTTAAGTGGTTTGAAAGCAAAGTTGGTAATAAGTACCTCAATGAAGCAGCAGGTGTTGCAGCAGAAGAAGCCAAGAACTACAAGGAAAAGAAAAAATCAAAGGTGTCCATTTTTTTAGGTGTCCTTTCATTTTTTTAGCTGTAAAGGTAAAACAGATATTTCTGGTTTCTTATATTCTTACGATTTTGGGATGGCCTCATTTCATTTTTATTTCTTCTTCTTTATGAACATTTAAATTTTTGTTTTGGTTTCTTTTTCTATTAGATCCTATCATTTAAATCTGTTTTTAAAAATCAGTTTCTTATTTTTACCCTTGAAGAAAAAAATTGTGTTTTCTTTGCTCTTGTGTTCTCTTAATAGGTGTAGAAAACATTTTTAAATGTAAGAGCCCAGAAAATTAGTTATCTTTTTTTAAAATGTGGATATTTATAGCATTTAATGTTATGAGACATTAACTAGATCAGTGATTTTTCTCTGAAATAATTTGTATGTAAAATCATGCATATATATTGCAGCAATAGGCCAGGTTAAGAGTTGATTAATAGCACAATATCTGGTAAATGTTAGGTGCTCAATAAATGAATAAAAGAATTAGTTATAATGTGCTAGTACCCTGCAAAACATCTCTAATAAGCTCTTAAGGAATGTCTGAATATGTGTTAGCTTGTAAAGTAAACCTCTTCTGGAATTTTCTTCAGCTTATCTATAATTATTGGATTCTGATGAAATCGGTGAGTTTCTTATACTCTCCTTTCTGTACTGGTTCTATTTAGGACTTTTGCTCTAGGAAGGGCAACTATCTTGATTTTTCTCTAGTAAAGTCCTTTTAATTGCTTAGCTTTTTTTAGTGGAACTTAGCAGCAGTCATTCTGTGTTCTACTTTGTGTTTTTTCTCTTAAGAAAACAGCCTCTGCAACTTTTGGAGAACCCATACTCACAAAACTTACATGTCAGTAATCCCTGGCTCTGCCCATCTCATCTCAATCTTTAAGCTCCACAAATCTTTCAGGTATATTTAGTTAACATTAGAGACACTGATAAAATGAGAGGAGCTGGAGTAACAACCCAGGCACAGAAAGTTGGCAGAGGCCCTAGTTTGGATAAAGAAAAGGAAATGATGGGAGAGAGTAGGAAGAACCAAAGAGAGAATGAGAGTCACTGGCAATAGATAGGCAGTCAGAAAATAGAGGAGAGAAAAGATGAAATCACAAGGAAGGAAAAACAGATGGGCAGGATAGGAAGGATGTGCTAAGATGGAAAAACTATAGAAAAGCAAATGAGTTGCCTGGAAGAAAAATTTAAAAGTGGAGGATAGATAATAGAGTCATAAAAATAATGGAATCCAGAGATACAGACAATAGGTAATTATAATTATTGTATTCCATCATAACAAATATATTGTGTTAACAGTAGCCCAGAATTTGAAACATAAAAATGTTAAACTCGATAAATTATAAAAGGCTTTGATATTGATCATATACTTTTCTCTGAGTAAATGAAATATTCTGGAAGTGTTTATTCTTGAAACATATAATTATATTTCTCTTTTATATTGATGAGAATTATATATTTTGGAGGCCTAAATATTAAGTTCTACACATAAAAATTTATAGCTTTAAAAAACAAGAGATATAAAACCAAAAAAATACAGTATTAGAAGTTTATTTTTAAAATAAACTTTTACAGTGTGTCACTTATGGATCATTCAGTTATTTTTAGTATTTTTTAAATCTTCCTGTTAAATGTCTCACTTTGAAATATACCTTGCTATTAATTTTATATTGATTTATAATTTTTATAGAGCCAGGAAAACTCCATATGTTGGGCTGCATTAGATAAAAATGCACAAGTGGTAACTTCTAAGGGTGAGTGTATTTTAATGTTATTTTTTGGATAGAATAGTTCTATCTTTCCTTTATTAGTACTAATTCAGTAATACTAGATAACTTATAAGCATCTGCTTTGATATGTATTTATCAAATCTTTAGGTGGAAAAACAGAATATTCATAATTGTCGGCCACTATCTTTCTGGCTTTTTTTTTTCAGACAATTTAGAAGATGAGACTGAAGATGACGACCTATTTGAAACCGAGTTTAGACAATATAAAAGAACATATTACATGACGAAGATGGGAGTTGACGTAGTGTCTGAGTATGTTTTTGCCAATACTTATACTTTAAAGTAGAAAAATTAAATTTTGCAGTTCTTCATAAAACAGTATAATTTTGATAGTTAAGATAGTGGGAAAGGACGATTTTTTGGTTTCATGAATGTTTCTAGATCTTTTAACTAGCCTGGTTTTTGAGAAGGTGATATTAATTGACATTGTTGAATTCCTATGATAAAAATTGCCAAATGGAAAATGATTACTTTTTGGCTTCTCATCTTCTAAAGCTCATATCACACTTACTTCAAAGGCCACTTGGCTCAACTCCGGGTTAATAGCTAGTCCAAAATTTTCTTAAGAACTTGATCTCTAGAATGTTGGCTTTTATCCTTTTAGATTGCATCCCACAATATGAATTACATGTTTGCATTTTATTTATTTTTATTAACACACACAAGGTGCTTACCAAGTGTCAAGCACTATTCTAAGTGCTTAAAATAACTCATTTAATTCTCACAGTTCTTTAAGATAAGTAGAATTATTATTTTATAATAGAGAAAATTAAGGAATGGAGAGATTCAAGTGATTTGCTCAAGGTGATGTGAATGGCAGAGCCAGGATTTGAACATAGGTATTCTGGCTCCAGATCATATGCTCTTAATCACTAAATAAGACTGCTTCTCTATAGAGTAAAATAAGAGTTTCAGGACATGCTATGTTCCCTTGTTATATGCAATATACTTAGATACATTATCAATACTATTATTTTTACTTTTTTCAAAAATATAATAAAGCACTAAGTATTAGATCTTTTTTAATGTATGCCTAGGTTTAGACCCAAGCTTTCAGATGTTGTCCTATACATTCTCAGTCTGTCTTCAGAATTGAAGGGTCTGTATTCATACTGATCTCCAGTAACTAGAGATACAGAAATTCTAGTACAGTTCACCAGCTTATTTGAAGCTTTATCCAGTGGCATTAGCATGTAGGACTTTTGAGATTTGAGAAATAAAATATTTAAAATAGTTATGCTTTTAATCTTTTATTCTTTAGTTCTTATAATTCCTTGATTACAGTTATATAGAACTATAGTACCTGCAGGAGGCACTAAATGCTTAATTTCATGGGCAACTAGTCTCCCGCTTTATTTCCCTTCCTTTTATATAGTCAAATATAGACTTTTGAAAATGAGATACTATTTGTTAGCCTAGCAAAGAGGCAGATATTTTTAAATTGTTATATTTGCTGTTGGTCCAGGGTAGTGGTAGAGTTCTTCCCTTAATTACTGGTGAGAATGTAAATTAGTAAAATTATTTTGGAAAGCACATATCCAGAAACCTTTAAAAGATTTATCCTTTTGATCCAATAATTCTAATTGTTAATCTGTCTGAAAAATATAAATTTAAACACACAAGGATGTTTATTACAAAGTTTTTTGTAATAGTAAAAAATTAGAAATCTACATTTCCAAAAAGGAGGTTTGTCATAATCATGTCTACCTCCTCCTCATCAATCACCATCTCTGCCATCTACACCAAAAGCTGCAGAACTGCTAAACTTGTACTTATAGAAAGTCCATAACAACTTAGAAAACTTGTATTAAATACAAGTTTTAAAAGTAAGAAACAAAATTATATTTATATATTGTATATTCTCCTTAAAGTAAACCAACCTGGGCATGTAAAAAAGACTGAAAAGAAACATACCAAATATAATAGTGATTGCTATAAGGTGATAAAAATGCTTTTCTTCACTATCTAGATTTTTAATACTAAGGAACTATTTATTTTATAATGAAAAAGATAACACACTTAATTCTCAAAAGTGTACCTCCTAGAAAAATGGAGACCTGGAATATCTAAGTTCATTTCTCCATGAATTTTGGTAACAGACACTAACAGGTTGATAGCCACTTTTGGCTTTAGCTCAGGGCTCTTTTTGTTTGTTTTATTTATTTTACCTTAAATGACAGTTTTTGAGATAGAAGGGATTAGAGGGAAAATTGTCAGTGGATATAGCACTTTTCAAAGTATGTTCTAGGGAGAGTTGGTGCCAACTTTATAGAAAGCTTCATTGGCTAAATCCTCAACCTTTAAACCAAAGCATAGTATATTGCACAGCGGGTTTAAATATTCTGGTAGTCAGTTTAGGAAAACTGTAATGCAGACCTTTAATCTGACAGTAAGGGATTTTTTAAAATAATATTTTGGAGGTTTTCTGATTATAATTATTTAACTTATTTATTGATTAAATAAAACATTGAGGCAGACTATAATATCAGCAGATAGCATGCTCTAAAGACAATGACCTGTCTTCAAAAAATGATGTTATAATTAAAATATTTTCTGTTTTCAGTGACTTTCTGGCTGATCAAGCTGCATGTTATGTTCAGGCAATACAGTGGATTTTGCACTATTACTATCATGGAGTTCAGTCCTGGAGCTGGTGAGGGAATAAACACAAAAATAAACGTTTTGTTTTTTCACAATGGTTCATTCTACTGTAATATCATTTGGGAATCTCTTTACCTTTTATTTCTATTTATGGAGATTTTTTTTTTTTTTTTAAAGATACATGCAGCCAAGTTTAAATAAAATACAGGTAATCTCTTTTTATATGAAAATACTTTAAAAAGACCTTTGTATAATAGAAGATACTTCCAGCCCTACCAGATAGCCCATAGCAAAAGCTCTTTGTTAATCTAAGGATTTAAAATTCTCTATCATGATGAGTCAAGTGTGACAAATTCTTTATAATTATTGGGTCTGAGTGACCCTCATATAGGATTGTTTGGTATATTCTTTTCTACATTTTGTATGTTTGAAAAAATTTTTCTCTCAGGAGTAATTATTTGAAGAGTCAGTTATTTGAATGTTAGACTGGGAAGGCTAAAGAAGAAAAGAAAAAGGAATTATTTGCTTTTCATGGTAATAGTTATAAATTTCCTTTTCTCTCATATTTCCTGTTCTAGCAAGTTCCATCTACATTTTCACATCATCCACCAAAATCGAAAAATAACAAACCAAAAAATGATACAGAGAAAAGTAGAGATTTTTAGGCAACGAAATAGCTTATTTTGTTTTCATAGCACCTCAGCTAGGTTTTATTTTAAAGCACCACAGAGCAAGACAAACCAATGTGAGATAATGTGGCATTAATTTTATAACTTTACATACTAATAACTTTACATAATAATTTTACATACTAAATCTTTGCAATGACTAACCTGATTCTTAGGACCTGTCTGAAGAGTGTTCTAATGATAAAAAATCTTTGATTTGCCATTTTTTAAGAGGGTGAGTATAAGTTATTCCTATTATACTACCAGACAGTAAGGCCAGGCACTTAAAAAATATGTTGTCATATAGTCCTCACACCTATTTTAAACTAAGTTGTATTCTCTGCCTTTTTCACATGAGGCTCAAAGAGGTTAAGTAACCTTTCTACAGTCATATACACTCAAGAATCAAATCCAAGCCTATCTGATTTCAATGTCTATATATTTTCCGTTATTCCATATGCCATTCTACCTCCTGAACATTTCCATTCTTTTGAAATATGCCGTAATTGTGGAATATAAAAATATTTCTTCATTTTTTTGGCACCCTTAGTCAAACATTAAGAACATTGAAATTTTCAAAAATTGTATGTGCGAAGCTTCATACAAATATTTATACCTGTAATTAAAGATGGGGAGGTTAAAAACAAAAATAGTGTGTATGATTGATAAATGGTTTAATCCTATCACAAACATTACACACACACACACACACACACACACACACACACACACACACACTTAAATATAAAAGTTCTTAGAGCTGACTGGTAAGAGCCGTATGAGCTCAGGTTCACTGTTCTCTCTGTCCTCACGGGAGAGGCCCAGGCCCATGTGAACTTACTGAGACTTCTGAGTACCTCATTACTTCATTCTAAGAATCTATTAATTGGAAGATACACATCAACATTTTGGGAACTAAAAGAACTATTATGTTATATACATCCTTCAATTACATTATACATCCCAATGTTGGAAATGTGAACCTCACTTTAAAAATTAAGGAAATAAAGCATTTGTTTCCATCACATGACCTAAATTTTCCAACACTGCTGATTTCTTATATTCAAGTAGTAGAAGTATAGGTGAATTTTTTTCTTTATAATTATTGTCATGTATCATTAAAATAGAATATGGAAATATGTATATTTAATATTGACCTGTTTCATAAAATTGTCAATTGTTTAAAACTCAGTTTTGTTTTATAGGTATTATCCTTACCATTATGCACCTTTCCTATCTGATATTCGCAACATCAGTACACTTAAAATCCATTTTGAACTAGGAAAACCTTTTAAGCCATTTGAACAGCTTCTTGCCGTACTTCCAGCAGCAAGCAAAAATTTGCTTCCTACGTGCTACCAGGTGGGTTTTAGAATTAAATGTTTTCATGTTCTTTTTGATATTTGGGAGCTCCTCCTCCAAACCTAGAAACAGTACTCAAATTTCTTTACTAGCTAAATACATTTTTTATTTTCAAATGCAGTAGTTCTTAAGTTCCTTGAGAAGTAATTTTCTTGATTTAAAGTTAGCTTTGTTTTAAAAATGCAAACTCCACAAACTGTTAAAAGCATAGCTTCTTCATTTTCAGCACCTTTATGCACATCTTCAGTTTGTCTCTGTGCTAATGAAAGTAAACTTGAGACAGGCAAAATCCGAAGCCATCTACTTTGTCCAAACATTTACAGGATCACTCCTGTTCTCTTTTACTGTCTATTAGAATAGGGATTTTTAATAAGTCATTTATCTCAATAGAACTGTTACTTCATTTACATTTGAGTTTTAATCATTTTATTTATCGAATTGTAGAATGAAAGACTTTTCTCTGGTTAATGTATTTCACATAACAAGAGGAAGATATTTCATGGACGATTGGATCACCAAAATTACACTAAGCCTACTAAACTGATTCTGAGGTTAAATTCATTTTGTTCTTCTAGATTATCAATCTGTTCTTCTAATTCCATGGTCTGGCCCCAGGCATTGGAATAGACAGACAGAAATGTGCACACACACACACCACACACACACACACACACACACACACACACCCTCCCCCTTGCCGATTGAAAGTATCAGGCTCCCTTCTGCATCTTTCTGAAACAACCTGTCATGTATCCTGGCTCCTCTGGCCTCCCTTTCTTCTTAAGTTTCTTTGATTCCTTTTTCCTACCTTTAGATACATTAAGGATTGATACTCAGTTACTTTGAAGTGGTACAACCATTCAACTGCTTTACAGCTACAAATGTTTTGGCTGTTCTGTGCCCTTGCCATGCTGGTTATTAAATATTTTTGAGTATTACCCTGAGAAATATGCTGTTTTATTTCTTTAAATTTTTTTATACATAACCTTTCATATTCATTTCTTAGAAGACATTTTTATGCTTTCATTATCTAACTCTGTTATAAAATCTCTAATAAAAGCATGTCTTTTTGGACTTTTTATCTTTACTATTAGTGATGAAGAGATTCTTGAATTTTCTGGTTTTATTTTTAAATTATTTTAGATGACAGTTTTTATATTACTTAATAAAATCAGTTGGTTAAGGTATGAAAATAAATTGTTTAAGGTTAAAAATGGAGGACTATTAGAAGCCTGTGAAATAAAGTCTGAATAGGAAAACAGAATTTAAGGAGGCCTTGTAGAGTGAAAAGAATAAGATAGAAAAGATGAAATTAAATTTCAGAGTACAAGTGGTTTTGCTATATAACTAGTCAATGAAATGGGAAAGTAATGAGTAGCAGTGAAATTAGAAGTATAATTGAAAATCAAAGTATTGCAAGTATATTGCAACATATCTAAGATGTAAAAATTTAGGATGTTATTGCTTAGAAATTTTAAACTGTAAATCTGAGGAAATGTAACTATATTAACAAAAAGCTATATTGATATTAGTTCTTATATTTCTATTACACTATTTTATATTTTTACAGCATTTGATGACCAGAGAGGACTCACCAATTATAGAATATTATCCACCTGATTTTAAAACTGACCTAAATGGGAAACAACAGGAATGGGAAGCTGTGGTACTAATACCTTTTATTGATGAGGTCAGTATATGAAGTATTTATATATACACATATATTCTTAATCAGAAATTATTTTACATAAGTTAATGATCAATGGGTTTAAGTCTTCATTTTTTTTGTTAATGGAGTTTAATTACTCTCTGCTTCATTTTGTGTATCGAAACTTCTAGGAATTTTAATTATAGAAAGCTGGAGTGTTCTCCTTTCCTCCATGATACACTACATTTTCTCAAATATTAAAAGGCAATAAATACCTGGAGCGGGATGAGGATTCCTTGCCTGTCCCTTCTCTCTCTGTCTGCTTCCTCTCTTCTCAAGTTTATTTTTCCCTCATGGTCCTTGAGAGACTTCGAGCAAATCAAAGAGCACCGGTGACCTGAGTCTCCTGAAGGCGTGGGGTAGAAAAAAAGGAAGGAAAAAAAAAAGCTGGAATGGCTTTACTAATATTAGACAAAACAGACTTTAGAACAAATTGTATTACCAAAGATCAAGAGAGATATTTTATACTACTTAAAAAGTCAAGTCAGTTTATCTCTTGATAACATAAAAATCCTAAATATATATAAACCTAATAACAGAGCTTTAAATACATGAAGCAAAAACTGTCAGAATTGAAAGGAGAGACAGGCAAATCCACAATTATAGTTGGAAATTTCAACACCTCTCTGAGAAATTGGTAGAACAAGAAGACAGAAAATCAGTGAAGATGAAGGCTTAAATAACATTGTAAACCAACTCAACTTCATTCATATTTATAGAACACTACACCCAACAACTGCAGAAGACACATCTTTTTTAAGTGAATTCACCAAGATTATTTGCTAAAATGTAAAATATTACACAATTAATTTATAAGGGTTGATTATAAAAATAATGTTCTCTGACCACATGGAACTAAATTAAAAATCAATAACAAATATCTGGAAGATCTGTAAACCTTTTGAAATTAAATAACACACTTTGAAGTAAATAACCTATGGATGAAAGAAGAAATTAGAAAAGAAACTTGAAAATATTTGATCTGAATGATAATGAAAACACACCATATCATAATCTGTGTGATAAAACTAAAGAAGAGCTTAAAGGGAAATATAGGTTCCAAATGCTTATTCTAAACAAGAAAAGGTTTTAAAATAAATTATGTAAGCTCCCTACCATAAGAAGCTAGAAAAACAAGAGCAAATCAAACCCAAACTAAGCAGAATAAAGGAAATAAGATAGGAGCAGAAATACATGGAAAATGAATGAACAATAGAGAAAAATTGAGACCAAAAGTTTGTTCTTTGAAAAGATGAATCAAATTTATAAATCCTAGCTACAGTGATCAAGAAAGATGGGAGCAGGGAAGGAGGAGAGAGAGAACACATAAATTGTCAATATTAGGAATGAAAGAGGAGATATCCTATATGTTCTACAGATACTTAAAGTATAGTTAAGGAATATTATAAATAATTTTATGCCAACAAATTCAACAACGTAGGTGAAATGAACATATTTCTTTAAAGATAATTTAGCAAAGCTGACAGAAAAACATGTAAAAATCTGAATAGTCTTTTATCTTTTAAAGACATTTAATTCATAATTTAAAACCTTCCCACAGAGAAAATTCTAGGCTCAGATGACTTCACTCGTGAATTCTAACAAACATTTAAGGAAGAAATAATACCAATTTTTTACAAACTTGCAGAAAATAGAAGAGGGAAAAATCACTTCCTCACATATTTTATTAGACCAGCATAATCCAGATACTCAAATTAGACAGGGGAAATATTATGAGAGAAGAAAATTAAACTAAATGGGATCCAGTAATATATTAGGAGGATTATACTCATGACCAAATGGGATTTATTTTAGAAATACAAGGTTTACAATGTGATTTACTACATTATCAGTATTTAACATTCAATTTTAATAGAAATGTTCAACAGACTGGAAATAAGAGAAAACTTCCTCAGCCAGGTTAAGGGCATCTAAAAAAACTTAGTGCTAACAACATACTTAATAGTTAAAGATTGAATGTTTTCTCTGTAAAGCCAAGGATAGGGCAAAGATGTCCATTCTAAAAACTTCTCTCTAATATTGTCTGGAAGCCCAGTGTATTAAGTCCTGGAAAAGAAATAAAGGTGTGCAGATTAGAGAGAAAGAAGTAAAATTGTCTTTATTTGCATGTGGCATTATCTCATATGTAGAAAATTCTAAGGAGTCTTCAAAAGAGAAACTATAACCAGTAAATAAATTTATCAATTGATCTTCAGAGTCAACATAATCCCAATGAATATTCCAGCAAATTTTTGTGTAGAAATTTGAAATCTGATTCGAAAGTTTTTATGAAATTGCAAAGGATCTGGGATAACCAAAGCAATCTGTAAAAAGAAGAACAGTGTTAGAACTTTGCTTTTCTGATTTCTTGACTTAACCATGAAGCTGTAATAATCAAGGCAGTGTGTTACTTGCAAAGTAATAGATAGGTCAGTGGAACAGAATAGAGTCTAAACATAGAGCTATACTTGTCCAGTTAATTCATTTTCAGTTAAGCCACCAAAGCTATTCAATAAGTAAACAAAAAAGTTGTCGACATTTGGTGCTAAAACAACGCTCCATATATGTGGAAAAAATGGATCTTGATCCATACCTCATACCATACACAAAACTTAATTCAAAATACATCATAGCTCTAAATATAAAAGCTACAACTCTAAAAATTTCTTGAAGTAAACATAGTAGAAAATATTAGTCAAGACCCAGATGACACTACCCATAAAAAAAAATCGAGAAAATAGATTTCATCAAAATAAAAAAGATTGCTTTTCAAAAGACACTTAAGAAATGAATAGGTAAGCCACACGCTGGGAAAAATACTTGCAAAACATTTCTGTGCTTAGTACTGGTATCCAGAGTAATAAACAACTCTCCAAGTCAATAGTAAGAAGATAGAACCTAGTTTTTTAAGTGGGCAAAATATTTGAAGGACCATTTTACAGACCGAAATATACAAATAGCCAATAAGCACATGAAAAAGTGTTCAGCATCATTAGTACTCAGGGAAATATAAATTAAGACCATAATGAGATAACACTGCACTAAACTCTCAGAAGGGAGAAAATTAAAGAATTGAAACAATACCAAATATTGGCAAGAATGTGAAGCCATTGGAATTTTTATACATTGATGGTGGGAGTGTAAAATAGTACAAGTAATTTGCCTATCTATCTAGCAGTTTCTCATAAAGTTAAGCATAAAGCTACCCTAGAACCCAGCAATTCTATTTTTAGGTATTTACCAAGAGGGGGAATGAAAAAAAGGATGTTCACAAAAAGTCTTGTACAGAATATTCATAATAACTAAAAACTGGAAACAACTCACTCCGTTTACAGGTAAATGGGCAGGCAAACTGTGGTGAACCCAAACAATAAAATACTACTCGGCAATAAATAAGAATGTACTGCAGATACATGCAACAACATGGAAGAACTCAAAAATATACTAAGCAAAATAAACCAGACACGAAAGATTTCAAACTAATCTTTGGTGAAAAAAAGCAGGACAATGTTTGCATAATGAGTTGGGGAGGAGAAAAAGATAAACTGGGAAGGGACATGCTTTATCTTTCTGAGATGACGAAAATGTTCTGTATCTTATCTCATTTGGGTGTATGCAGTTGTCAAAATTCATCAAACTGTAAACTTTAGGTCTGTGTATTTCACTGGGTATTAATTATGCCTCAGTAAAATAAATTCCTTTTCTTTTAAAAACATTGTTATTGAGTGAAGGATAAAAATGTTTATTCACATTTTATTTAATTTTTAAACAATGGTGTTTATTACATGTGAAAAGATACTAGCCAGCTACCAGAGGATCAGGTTGCTAGATAGTCATCATATCCTGCACATATGCAAATTTAGTTTCAGGTAAGCAATCACTATTGATCATCCAATTATCACTTTAGTTTATTGAGGTTGAATTTTAACTTAAGTTTGGACATCTCAATGAGGTTTTAAATGTTTTCAACAAGGTTGCATTATGATATGCCACTGAAACAAAACTTGTAACCAGCAGAATTACCCCATTCTTAGATGTTTTTTTTGGAAGCAAAAGCTCAAAACTTAAGAAGATACCTGAAAATAGGTATGTAAAATGTGAAAAGAAAAATTCTTGTTACAGGATAGTAAGTGAAAATAATGATGGTGGAAATTACTAAATTGGAATACATGAAAGAATTTTCAGAACTAATAGGACCCATTTGTGCCTCACAAAGGATTATTACACAGACTTTAGTGCTAGGAACAGGATTGAGCTGCTTGGCTCTCATGCATTTATAGTCTCTCCTCCCTTGCCCTCCCCTCCCAACTTTCTATCAGAATGTTCCAGCTGATTGTGTGTGTGCAAAGTAAAGGGATTGTAAGGGGTGGGAGGTAGGTATGGTTTAAAGACATTTTATTTGCTCACAATTCTGAATCAACAATTTGAGCTGGGCTCAGCTAGGTGTCTCTTTTGCTAATCACACCCTGAGGTTAGGTAATCATGTTAGTCATCTTGTGGCTCAAGTGAAGGTGGTTATCTGAGATCGCCTTACTCATGTGATTGGTAGTTGGTGTTAGTTGTGAGGCCTCTATGTGATCCCTCACATAGAGGTTTATTCTCACAGTAATCTTGGGTTCCAAGAAGGCAAGAACAGGAAGTACAAGGCCTCTTGACCTTTGGAATTTGTATAGCATTACTTCTACTATATTCTTTTGAATAAAGCAACTTATAAAACCCACTCACATTTAAGGAGTGGGGAAATAGACTTCACCTTTCGATGTCTAAAGAAGCTTATGTATGGGGATAGGAGGAATTCCTTTGGCCATCTTTGCGAATCATCCACTACAATCTGCCCTTTGGCCAAAATAATTTATATCCCATCCAAATATAAAACACACTGACCTCCCCCCAAAATCTCATATCATTACACATCAAGCTCAAAGTCCAGAATCTCACCTTTAAATCAAGTCCTTATATGATGAAGCTCCTCAAATGCAGCTCCTCAGAACAGCTCCCTTGATTCAGAGACCTATGAATTTAAAAAACATGTTATCCACCCCCTCCAACATTCCCAATTTTATAGTGAAGAGACAAGGACAAGATAACCACAATAAGTCACTCCTATCAAAAAAGGCAGGAAAGGGAGGCACGTAACAGTCACTGAAGCATAACAGTTCTAAAATCCAGCTAAGTAGCATTCAGTCAAGTCCCTGTACTCTAGGAGCAGAGACTGTTCCTTTACTAGAACTAAATTTGTTCTCTGGGAGTGGCTCTTTAGTCTGTGTTCTCCTAGGCTTTTTGCTCCCTGCTCTAGGTTCTTGATGCTACTCTCTAAGATGTTCGGAAGAGAGACAAAACAGGGTTAGTTAGAAGGACAGGCTGGATTACCATGCTGTCTCAACAAAGGCATTGGCTGACCCCATAAGTCACTCTGCAACTGGAATTGTCCATAGAGTTCTTCTAATTTGCTATAAAGGGTCTGAGACATTACACTCTTCATCTATCAGTCTTGGATGCAGGCTTCATTTTGGAAAAGGTGGGTGACCTTCTGTGAGATTACTTTTCACATGAGGGTGTTTTCCAGAGAGGGTGGACAGCTGAAGGTTGTAAGCCAGTAGCACCTTCAGCAACTGGGCAGATAAGTCCTTCTCTACTAAGGGGAGATCACTGCAGCACATCACAACATCCATTGCATTATGATACTTGAATGTTATGTTGTATCGTAAAGATGGTAAAATGTTCAAGATTATAAGGATGAGATGCTATGCGTTTACAGGGCCAAATGACCTAGAAAAACCTTTATATTTTGAATGTGAAAAAGGATTAGACTCAAACTTTGAATGTGATACTGGAGAAGAAAATAGGAAATAAGTAAAAATAATTATGAAAATTCAATTTAGTGTTTATTTCTTGAAAGATTGTTAATTTTATTGTATACCTTACTATATCAATGGTATCTTAGAATCAAGAAATTATGATACAGTATTATCTGTTTTACTCCATAATCTCTTTCAGATTTTGCTACTTTCTACCTCTGTCTACAACTTTTTCTATAAATGCTTTGAAAGCGGCATAGATAATTATTGGATTAAAAGTCTAAGAGGCTATCCTAGAAAATAATTCATTTCTTATAAAGTTAAACACAGACTTACTATTCAACCCAGTAATCACACTCTTAGAGTATAATTTTTAAAATTTATCCTAGAGAAATGAAAACATGTCCACACAAAAACCTGTGTATGAATGTTCAGAGCAACATATTTGTAATAACCCCAAAGTGGAAAAAATTTAAATTTCCTTCAGCGAGTGAGAGGATAAACAAACTGTAGTGCATCCATATATTGGAAAACAACTCAGCAATAACTATTGATATAAACAACTTGGGGTGAGAAAAGTTTACTTGAATGAGAAAAGTCAATCTCAGAAGGTTATATATTATATGATTCCATTTATATAATATTCTAGAAATGGCAAAATTATTGTATTATAAAATACATCAGTGGATGCTGGAGGTTGGGTTGGGGATGGGATGCGATTATAAAGGGATAACATGAGGGATTATAAAGGGATAACATGATGGTGTAACTGTTATGTATTCCAGTTTTAGTAGTGCTTCCATGAATCTACACATACGATAAAAATTCCATAGCACTATACACACAAAAAAATCACCTATAAAAACTAGTGAAATCTGAATGTCTATAGTTCAGTTAATAGTGTTGTGCCAATGTCAGTAGCGATGTACTGTGACTATGTGTAAGATGTTATCATTGGAGAAAGCTGGGTAAAAGGTACATGGGAATGGTTCTGTACAAATTTTGCAACTTCTTGTGAATCTGTGTTTTTTGCCACTATACACAATGCTGTGATAAAATTAGTGTTGTATTTATGAGTTCATTTTGTTTGTTTATGCATTTTTATGTATTAAAATCTTTATTTTTATAAGGTAGATTCCCAAAAGTGGATTGCTTAATTAATTGGAACGTATATTTTTAGTTTTAATGAATATTACTATATTGTTTTTCAAGAAGACTGGTCTAATTCACACCTGTAATATTTGAGTATCCACTTTTTGGCTTTTCTAATACTGGATATTATTGCTTCATTTAATTTTGGCCAATCTGTTGATGAAGAATGCCATTTTATTATTATTGTTCAAATTTGTTTTTCCACAACCCTTAATTTGAGTATATTTTTATATATGTTTGCCCTTTGCATTTTCTATATCACATTTTGTATATTGTTTATTTAAATCCTTTTCCTTATTTTCTTTTTTTGGTTTTTAGCAACTCAGTGTATTAGGCATATTCTTTTCCAATATGGCATTTGTCTCTTGATTTGTTTATTGTATCTTCTGTCTCATACATTTTCTTTCACTTAAAAATGTCTTTTCCCTTAGGCTATTAGGTTTTTTCCTGTTTTAAATAAGAGTTTATCACTCCAAATTATCAATAGTCTCTTAGATTTTCTCCTAATACTTTTATTGTTCTATTACTCTGATACTTGTTTTCGCATATAATATGTAGTTGGGAACTGTATGTACTTGTTTTTTTCCAGCTGCATCAGTAGTTATGACAGCATCATTATTTAAATACCTGAATACTACGTTTTTTGATACAGATTTGGATTTATTTTTGAACTCTTTATTCTATTCTTCTGGTTTTTGAGTCTCTTGTGATATCAATACTAAAATGTTTTGATTATAATAGCTTTATCAAAAATGATAGGATCTAGTAAGACAAGTCCCCGATATTTTTTGCAGTTTACTCATTCATTCTTCCATATGAACACTGACATCATTTGGTCCTTTAAAAATATTTTAAACAACTGTGATTCTGATTGAAATTATGTCAAATGTAAGATAATTTGGGAAGATGAACATTTCTATACCATTACAAAATTTTTAAAGTAAAAGATTAATGCTCTCTGAATTACGGTAAATTATAATTATGATAAGTTCACATTTAAAAAATTATTCTTTGCTATTCTTTTCCACAGTTTAGTGACTACTATTGGAGTAATAGGTTCAGAGGAATTTGCAGTGGCAAGCAATATTCTAACAATATTCAAAGCCTTTGAAACAATGAATAATAGCATATCAGTTTTTTATATAATGAAATGGAAAGGAGTTCCATTACTTAAGTTTTTTTTTTTCAAGAACACATATAATTCTGTATAGTGAGGGAAAAGATTTATTCTATATGTTGAAATTAGAATTTTTATACTTTTAACTCCTCTCCTTGATCTTTACATTCAGAAGCGATTGTTGGAAGCCATGGAGACATGTAACCACTCCCTCAAAACAGAAGAGAGGAAAAGAAATCAACATAGTGAATGCTTAATGTGCTGGTATGATAGAGGCACAGAATTTACCTACCCCTCTCCATGGCCAGAAAAGTTCCCTGCCATAGCACGATGTTGCACAAGGTAATGTTATTTGTTAATTTCAACAACCACAAAGAGTCCTCTCTTCCGCCAAAGATAAAAAGCTTTTTAATATCTAGTTAGAGAATTAACAAATAATTTATGACAGTTATAGTCAATTTATAATGAGTTACATCCAACTTGCCAAAGACCGTAGCATCTCTGTCTCACAATTATTTTTATTGTTCTCTGCTTTAGTCAGATTATGCCTCTCTCTTTCTATCTTCTGCTAAAGTTGTTTTTTTTTCTTAATGTATATCTGTATTAACCCTCAAAAGGATGTGTGAATTTTTGTTCCCATTGCTAGTGTCTGCTCCCAGTGTTATTTGACATGCTATAACTTTGCCTCTTGTACTCCCCAACCACCTAACTAGAAAGAAGAAAAAAAAAAAGAAATAAAAGAGCTCCTCTATTTTATTGGCTTAAACCCATTTCTTCTTTAGCTTTCTCATTAAAATGTCATCCCTGTTTTTTCTCTTATCTTCCTTGCAAATAATGTATTCAGATGGCAGTTGAGTTGCAGATAAAGTGAACATCTTTTACTTATTATTTTTCCTTTTTTAAAACAAAGAGAAAGATGAAATAGACATTGAAAAATGTTTATTTTCCATTCTGGGTTTTGAAACATGGAGGATATGGAGATTTATAATATACTTTACACAATCCTTTATTTTTTAAATTATGTCTATTTGTTGTTTTGTTTTAAATGGATGGGAAAAAACTTCCATTCAGTAACCTACATGCATGGTTATTTCTGGACCAGTAACAACAGGGAATCTGGGTTGTCCTGCTCTATATTTCCTTTGTTTTTAGGGATGAATCATCATCGCCTTCTTTAAAAGCAGGGATGACTCATGCTGAAAAACTGCGATTGCTTGTAATGTAAGAATTTTAAATTAAATGCCTTGATTTATTTTTTAGGTATAAAATAATATCATTAGATGCTTGGCGTGTAGACATAAGCAAGAACAAAATAACCAGAGTTGACCAGAAGGCATTCTATTTCTGTGGATTTCCTACTCTGAAACACATCAAACACAAAGTCAGTGACTATTTAGTTCAGATTTTTTTTTTTTACTTTATTGAATGTGAAGTGATTACAGAGAAAGAATTAAAATTACATTCTTTGAATTCTTTTAAAGTTTTTTTTGAAGAAAAGTGGGGTTCAAGTATTCCAACAGAGTAGCCGCGGGGAAAACATGATGTTGGAGATCTTAGTCGGTGCAGAGTCAGCTGAGCTGGTAAGTATTTTCTTTATTATATATGTATTAGGCACTTATGCATAAAACGTCTTAGCTGCAATGCGTTTACCAAAGAAGTATAAGGTAGTGACTCCAAAAATTCATGGTAAATAAGGATGAAGTAAAGAAACATTTGCACAAATTAAAGGATGTGTGAAATTGTGACATAATGAGCAAAAAATGCTCCAGGAATTTTGAAAAGGAGATGAGCCGTGTGAGCTAAGTACAGACTTGTAGACGAGAATAGGCTTGAGCCGGATGCTAAAAAAGATTATCACCAAGAAGAGAAAAGAAGGGGAAAGATATTCTAGGTAAAAGAAATAACATGTGCTAGGAATTGTAATCAAAAATAAATATGATACATGATCTTATTTTTTTAACTTTTTTGTATGTCTGAAATTTTTTAATACTTTTTTTTTTTTTTAGAATAAATATGTATGTTAGAAGGAATAGATAAAACTGACTGAAGTAGAGGATTTGTGTTGGGAAATAGTAGAAGATAAGATTGAAAAAAACAAGAGACCAGATTATGGAGGATTTTGAATACCAGGCTAAGGAGTTTGGACTTTTTTTTTTTTCATGATTGTTACCTTGAAATTGGTGTTTTCATAAAGATTAATTTGGTGGCAATATAGTAGATTAAATAGCACAGAAGAGAAATAAATGGAAGAAAATGGAAAAGGCTACAAGTTCAGAGGTTGTGGTTGTAGAAACATTAGGCAATAAGGACATAATCTGTAGAATTGATAGTAGATCTAGATGAACAAGACTAAATAAAATTGACACTTCATCAGTTATTCAAATCTTGGAGATGAAAAGAAAGAAAATATTAAATATGACTCTCAGATATCCGGCTAATTAACTAGAAAATAATTGGTGTTTACTGGAATAAAGAAGTTGAAATGAGAGAGTCCTTAGTTTGAGAAGATTAATGATAAATAATGATGGAATTTTAAGGTGGTGCTAGGACTTTTAACTGGAGCTGCCCTGCCAGGCTTTCTCAGTAAGGGTTCCACAGAGATTTAAGCCCTAATGCCCTAAGTCATCCATTTGTATATAGATTAATTTATCTTCTGTGGATTTAGAATGGAACTACTTCTGACCAGCCTTGAGAGGACTGAGAAAATAGTCAAATTGTTTTTATTTAGTGTTTTGTGCTTTCAATGAAAAACCTCAATTGAGAAAGCTGCTTATATACAATATAATAATACCTGGGGTTAGAGCTTAGAGGAGATAGGTATATACAAGCCATCAGAAAGGAGGTGATGGCTGAGGCCTTGTAGCTCAGTTACCTGAAGAAAAAGAACTCTGAGGGTTCAAGGTCTCAGCATGAAGAAATACTAACAGTCATAAAGAGTGGAAAAAGAATAATAAAAGTGACAGTGTTTAGAAAGGTAAGAAGAATTGATTCCCAAATTAAATAGTATCACAGAAGCATGGAGAAGATGCTGCATACAGTTCAAGAAGAATACAATCTAAAACAAAGCCTGTGAATTTTTTCTTTAGGCAGGCATCATTAATGGTCTTTGAGAATTTTATTCCAAAAGGTTGGTCAAGGCTGAAGTCCAATTCCTAAAGACTAGTCTGTGACCATGTAGATGGAAAGCCAAGGTAGCAAGTATTAAGCCATTGGTTAAGAAATTTATGATTTGAAAGAAGACTAGAAACAAAACAGTAGGTAGAAAAGAGGCAGCTCATCAAGCAAAATCCATACAGAAAAGAGGTAGGGCTAGTGGAGAAAGGCAGTCTTAAAGACACTGTAGAGGAAAAGGACGTTGATGATAACAAGAACCAAGTGCAGTACTGAGGGATTTCATCTAGGGTTTAAATGAAAGGATTATTCTGGGAAAGAAGGACAACTTTTTCTTTGAAAACTAAAGGAAAGATTGGGAGAATGAAATTAGAAATAGATATATAGAAAGGAAGTGGATAATTAATGGAGCCTAGTTCTAATGTTGAAACTTGTTTTATTTATGAGAATAGTCTATTCTTTTGTATATTCGCATTAATAAATGTCTAAATATAATAAATAAAATTAGAAGCAACCCTTCAAGGTCTAAAAATAATCATCTCTGATTGTTAAATAAATATTGCTAATAATGAGTAAGCATAATAAACAGAAAAAAGTGAATGAAAATTTGTAAACTTCAGTTTCTACCATAATGTTGTTGTCTAACCAATAGCAATAATAATGTTTCCTTTTAAAACCAGAATTTTTAAAAATATTATTTCATGTAGAATATTTGTATTAGCATTTTATAGTTTATAAAAGCTTTTGTGAATATTATTTTATCCTCAAATAAATATCGTGAGGTAGATGTTATTCTTTCTTATAAAAGAAAACTGAGACTCAGTGGGATTAAATGATTTGCCTAAGATTTTATAGCCAAAAAGAGGTAGAACCCAAATTTGGACCCATGATTCCTTACTTAAAGGTTAGTGTTCTTATTTTATTATATCAACCACAAAGTGAAAAGAAACTAGATACTTAGATTCTGTTTTATACTACCTGGCTGTTTGATATGGAACAGTGAATAATGATAGCTTTTCTAGACATTTCTGCTGCTCTTTTTTTCTCAGTTTCTGTAAGAAAAATATGCAACATAATCATGAAAGTAATGGAATTATAGAATTTTACAACTGGATAGAATTTCGTAAAACAACTAATCCAACTTATTAATTTTACAAATTAAAACAGAAAAGGGACATTCACTCAACTAGTTAGCAGCAGAACTAAGAACTTAAGTTTCTTGCTGAACATTATTTCTGCTACTGTTGGCTGTTACTGTGGACAGTAACACATTATAGATCAGTGCTCTTCTGTTTGATTTTACTGAAATTTATTTTCTCACCAAGTAATTTCATTCAGAATTAAAAGCAGTGAGCCACTTTTTACCAATTGCTGGCGCTGTTGAGAAAATGAGGAGGCAAGCTTCCTAGTGTCATGGGGTTTATACTGCAGAAGAGCACTCTTAAGTTGGTCATACTTCCTCTCTAATAAGAAGAGGCTGGCAGAGAGGGAGGAAGTTGAACTTGGTTAGCTTTCACAGATTCATACTAAATTAAAAGGTAAAAACAACTGAAAAATATTTTTTAAAAACAGGAAAGGAAAAAAATTAAAACTCAAAAAAACAGAAATCCTGGAAAATGTACTAGAAAGGAAAAGAGCAGTTAGCAATTAAACTACAATTTAGAGAAGAGAAATTAAGAAAACTGAGCTTGAGTAGGTGGAATAATTAAGTTGGAGTAAAGTCGAGATCAGCAGAACTAAGAACTATAGGGAATAAGGTACTATAGGAAATAATTGGTTCAAGTGAGCAAATGATATATCTGTTTTAATTATTAATGTGGGGTTTTTATAGATTTTAAATTCATAGTTATAAGTTTAAGCCAGTTTTTAATTATTTAATTTTGCCTGTAAAATTTTCTCTTGGACCTGAAACATGAATAATGAACTTATGCTTTTTCTTTAAGAGCATAGAAAATGTAGCTTCATCAGTGCTTGGAAAGTCTGTCTTTGTTAATTGGCCTCATCTTGAAGAAGCTAGAGTTGTTGGTATATCCGATGGAGAAACCAAGTAAGATATGATTTATAATTTTTAAAATTTATATTGCTTTGCTATTTAATGGGTTTTTGATTCATTTTAACTGATATAATTACTGTAAAAATATTTAGACTCTATAGTGAAAATGAAAGTCCTCTAATCATACCACTTGAAGTTCAACCACTATTGACAGTTTGTTATATATCCCTTGAGATATTTTAAATGAATATATTACTTTTTCCTTTTGCCTTCTTTTCTTTTTGATAGCTTGGAAGTTCTATATCCTAATTCTTTTTTACCAGTTATCATTATATTATTTAGCAAATATATTTCTCTTAATGATAAGAATGAATAGCATATATGTATATGCTATATAATACATATATGCTATTTATATATATATAAATAGCATATATGTATTATATAGCATATACATATATGCTATTCATTCTTATCATTAAGAATGAATAGCATATATGTATATGCTATATAATACATATATGCTATTTATATATATATAAAACCTTACCTTTACCATACCCCTCTCAGACTTCATTTAAATAATAAATTAATTTTTTAAAAATAATTTAACATTTTATTCAAGTTCACAATCATTTTATCAATGATTATTTAGACAAGTTATTCTCTATCATCTTTTATCTTTATTTCATGTAAATGTGGTCTGATTTCTTGTTCTTTGTTATTTTCAAGTGTCTAGAATTTTCTAAAGTAATTTTTTTTTCAGAGAAAATGAGGGGATGTTACGTTTTCTGAATTATTATGTGTCCAAAAGATCTTTTTTGTTTTCCTCACATATAGGTTTAGAATTTTAGAGGCCCAGTTATTTTTCCTCAGATTTCTGCAAACATATCTTAATTGTGTTTTGTCATGTAATTTTCTTGATGTGAAATAAATACCAGTATGTTTGTTTTTTCCTTTGTGGGTATCTGCTTCTCTGTATGACATTGTGAGGATTCTTTTTAATCATCAGAATTCAGTTTCACTACCTTTTTGATGAAGTTTATCATTCTTTTCCTTTTATGGATCATACGTATAGTCTAAGAACGCTTCACCTAGCCCTAGGTCTCTAAGATTTTCTCCTATATTTTCTTCAAAAAGGTTTATAGTTTTACCTCCTACTTTTACATTTAAACCCATGATCCATTGTGAATTAATTTTTACATAAGCATGAGGTTTAGATCAAGGTTAGTATATTTGCCTATGAATATTCAGTTGCCCCAGCATTATTTATTGAAAAGACTATCCTTCCTTCATTAGATTACTTTCACACCCTTGTCAAAAAGCACATATATGTGGGTCTCCTTCCTAAAAGAAAGTTCTCCTTTCTTTTCCATTGACCTATCTGTTTTTTATGCCAGTACTACACTGTCTTGTTACTGTAGCTATATAAGAAGTCTTAATCTTAAAGAGTGATTCCTTCTATCTTATTTTTATTTTTCAAAATTGTTTTAGCTATTTTTGGTCCTTTGTCTTTCCATATAAATTTTAGAACAAGTTGTTCTATATCTATAAAAACTATGGAGAAATTTCGATAAGAATTGTATTAAATCTATAGATTAATTTGGGGAAATTGGCATCTTTATTATGTTGAGTCTTATGATCCAAATGGACCTATTCATCAGTGATTTATTATTCAGCATACAGATCCTGTACATGTTTTGTTAGATTTATACCTAAGTATTTAAATTATTTTGGAGCAACGATAGATGGTTTAATATTTTAAATTTCAGTTTCCCCAGCTACAATTGATTTCTGTTGATTTTATATCCTAGGACCTGGCTGAACTTACTTCCCTGCCTTTTTTCTTGAAGTGTCCAAACCAGTTCTTCTGTAGAATTCTGGATTTATCTGTTCATTTCTTCTTAGTGTCATTTAAGTTGGTTCTCTATCCCACATATTTCCTGTAAACTGGAGTTAGGATAGTGGCTTATAGAATCAAGTTAAACTTTTTAAGCAAAAATACTTTATTGAATTTGAGAGTATTTAATCTTTATATGTTATATATTTAGTTTAGTTTCTTAAAAGAGAAAGAATAGTAATTTGTTTTTAAATTTTTATTAAATATGTTACAAAGTTATATTAGTTTTTTAAAAGTAGGCTTTTTTTTTTTTTGCTATTATACAATGTAGAAACTTTTTCACTTTGAAGACTTACTCTGCTAGAACTCTAAATTAAACCACAGATTTTGGGGTAACAGAATTTTTATTTTAATTTTTAAGGTTTTACTTGGAAGAACCTCCAGGAACACAGAAGCTGTATCTGGGAAGAACTGCTCCTCCATGTAAAGTGGTCCTTCTTGGAGACAAAGAACAATCTAACTGGATAAAAGAAGTACAAGGAATTTCAGAATAGTGAGTGTCATAAAAAGTATTTAATTTCTAGAACTGGAATGTGATTTAATGTACTTGTCCTCCAACTTATTTCCCGCTTAACATAGTAATCACTCTGAATACTGACTACATCTTCATTTTATGTTCTTAAGAAAGTAGTAAGTTATAGTTTAAAATAGTATCTGGTTAGCGGTGGTTATATCCTTGCCCTGTTCATCACGAAAATACCGCATGATGTACAAAAAAGAAAAAAGAAAAGAAACAACATGATCACTTAATACTGTGAATAACAGTTAATAAGTTGTTGCCTGAATTCAAAAGTTATTTTTACTAACCATAAAGCCATTGAATTTCTTGACCACATGTAAATAATGAAAATGGAAAGGAAAACTGTCCTTTTTTTCACCTTCTCCCCTTCCTTCCCTATACCCAAACCCCATAGGCTCCTAAATTTAGAAATGCAAGGTCTACCAACCAAAAAATTAAGAATCTGACCCTCCTCTGAATGCTAATTTTCAGAGTCACCAGAGCCCTTCGTGTCCCATGATCCCACCTTAACAGTACCTCTATTCATCCAAACACTAGGATTTCCTAAATTAAAACAGAATAATAGAGATTGGCAGTGGGACATGAAATAGTGTCATAAATGTATATCCATCAGCCCTCCTGTTTAAACTGTAATAACATCCATTGAAAATTGGGGAATTCAAGGAAACATCTCTTCTACAATTTTGGAGTTAATGCCAGGCTTTAATATCCTTATTCAAAGATTAATAAGCAGGGAAAATCTAAAAAGGCTATAAAAAACCATCTGCCATAAAAGGAGATAAGCATAGCTCTCAGAGGGTAGAGGTAAAGCATATTTTTGCCTCCCAACTACGTAAGTCAGATACCCCTGTTATAGCTCATATTGTTCTGAATTTTCTTGTATAGCACATTAACAAAATTCTAATAATAAATTTGTTTGATTACTTTAATAACTCTTTCCTCCATAAGGGTAGGGAACATGTTTTTGTCACCACTCTATTCTTATTCCTTGGCTGGTGCCTAGGCACTCGGTAAGTATTTGTTTTAATGAAATAGAGATTGTTTTAGTTAAGACTCTTTTAATTGAAAATAAAACCCTCATTCAAAATACTATGAGTTCAGTCATTTGTTCATATATATTCAACAATTATTTATTGATACCTGCTAAATACAGTAGTTGGCACTGTAGATGTCATAGTGAATAAAAATCCCCAGTCCCTATACTCATGTAATTTATGGCTGGTAGATGGGAGATGGACATTAATGTCTTGTGTGATTTTTTTGATCAAACTGAGCAATGATATTGCTCCGAAAGAGAATGCTCTGAAACCGCTAATAGAGGGGTTTGACCTAGAGAGGGAGGAATTTACCATAGTCAGAGAAAACGTTCCTGAAGAAATTTGACTAAACTGGTATCTGAATGTGGAGTAGGAGTTAGGAAAAGAGTGAAAAAGAAGCATATTTTAGAATGAGGGAAGAGTTACATGCAAAGTCCCTGTGGCAAGAGGAAAAGCAGTATGTATAATGCTAATGATAATGGCCAATGTGACTAGAGTATTCAAATCAAGAAGGAACCCTATTGAGGAAGATGAGGCAAGCTGAGAGGTATTAGATTTACATGTTACATCATGTAAATTGAAAAAAAGAGTGTTTCAAAAATAAAGGGAATAAGCCATGTAAAACGTTATGAAGAGATTAAGCAAGAGCTATTTTGACTGAGCAATAAGTCTGAAAGCCAGATTAGGGTGGATAGAGGAATGATTGAGAGTAACAGAAACAGACACAGTAAGAATAGACAACTTCTTTAAAGGTTTAGCTGTGAAGGAAACCAAAAGTTCCTGACCCTTTACCTTACGATATTCTTTCCCATTTAGATGTGCTTGATGTTCTATGATGGCAGCAAAATACAAAGGGAACAATCAAGGCAGCAGACTACTGAAATTGATAGTAACGTATGCTGATTCATAGAAGAGAATGATTTCTAATACTTGCCAGTTCAGGATCTCTTGTTTAATCTTGTCAGCCAAGAAGAGTAGATGGGGTTATGTGGATTCATGAGCACTCAACGTTTATTTATTCTGACCACCATTCTCTTAAGACTGCTTTTCTTTACCTCCCTCATATCATCTCACATTTTGTCCTCTCCTCCCACGCCTCCCAAACTATTCAGAAATCTGTCTTCCAAGATGAAATTCGTAGGACCACTGTTGCTCTGCCCCCGAGGGTTTACTTTATTTATTTGTGATTTTACACATTATGTCAGTACAATGAGGTGATGATCTCATGGCTCTAACGAGTAGGAATAATGCTTGTACAGACCATTCTTTGTTCTGAGACTCCTACAGCAAGAATTTAGAACCTATTACTTATCTCAGTTAGAGCTATGTATCTTATTAAAAGACATGTTCTTGGTTTTCTGTGAACATAACACATCAAATATATGAATACCACATTATGTGATTTTATTTTTAGGAACCCTTTAACTCTGCACATATGATATGTCTGATAAATTTCTGTATTCCTGTGTAACAGATTCCCTTTCTGATGAAAACCACCATTAAGAGATAGCTGAAGTATATAGCATTGAATGGAATTGGTTTTTGGTTTATTCAGGGAAATTTGATCATGTGTTAAAACAAATGAGAAGAGAGGTGCAATATTCAAAAGAGAAAAAACAATACATTTGAAGATGGATTTTTAAAGAAGATGAAGGATGGCTCCTCTATTTTAACAGGATGTGATGAAACTGTAGGTTGGCTTGTGTGTTTGGCATGGGGAAGATGAGGAGCTCTCATCTGATGCCTTCTGTTTTCTTTCTAAAGTAGATGCTGAGTTAGCTATTGAGGATGATGTGGGGGAAAGACAAGTTGGTCTTAAGTTTGAGTAGAATGAGGAAGGTTTGAAAATAATCCTTGGGGGAAATAGAAAAATATCAATTGATCAGAAAAACATGGTAGAATTATAGGCAGCATTGAGGGCTTTTTTTGAAGTTGAAGGTCAAGAATTTATAATGTAACAATTGCTCTGTCTTTTGATAGTAGAGTTTATCCGATCAGTCACAGGCTTAGAAAAAGCAGATCATTAGATTTTAACCAGCACTGGATTTTGCCAGATGAGTACAATGGAAAGACAAAGAGGCAAGGAAGTTTATGTTACTAGCAGAAATGTTACTGAAATGGCGGATAATGGAATCTAAATGGGATAGAAAGAGAAGTGAAGAAAGTAGAGGATTAATAGTTTGGGAGAAAGTAGGATCAGTGGACTGGAGATCCCAAATTAAGTTGAATAAGGGTCATAAAGTGATTGAACAAGCAAGTTGAATGGAGACGTTTTTAAACAATAAGATGTTCGAGTTAGTGATCTTGAAGGTGAAGCCATTATATGGGTGATGTCATAGCCAAGAGAATAGGTGACTGAAGTGCCATGGAGGAGAATGTTATCAGAGATAAGGGAGTTGTATAACTACTGTGGTCTTGGGTAGATCAGGTATGTAAACATTGAAGTCACAAAATAGTATGGTAGTTTACTATTAGGGATTTGGATATCACACTGGGTTGTAATGAGAACACCAGCACTGCCTCTTAGCCCTGAAGTACATAGTATGAAAACAAACATTGAAAGGCTACTGCCTAAAACATAGGAAAGTGATGATACCTTCACTTAAGAAGGTAGATATTGAGAATATAATGGACTGAAACAGAAATTGAAGAAGAAAAGAAGACTGGAAGAAGGGAGCAAGGAAATACTTTATGGGATGTTATGGAGAAGATGCATTTAGAGGAAAATTTCGAAAGAGTGCCAAAACCCTTTATTTCAAATTAAAAAAATAAAAAATAGGGTTATCAAAAGATTGGTGATAAATACTGAAACCATTAAAATACAGAATTAATTTTCAAATATTCTCATTTTACATATGATAAAGTTACAAGATAATTTGTTTATAGTTTAGAAATTCAGAGAAGTCTGAAGTGTTTTTTTTTTTAATTTAATTCAAATGTAACAATAGAAATTGTAAAGCAAGATTTCTAACTTGCAAATGACTGGCAAGAAAAAAATCAAACAAAAGAAAGAAGACAGAAGGTAGAAAAGCAAAACAAAACATAGCTTAGGAAACCTGAAAAGATAAATGAAATAAGATGACAGAAACATGACCAAACTAAGAATTGTAGCATTAAATCTAAGTGGCTGTTGTTCCTTAATTAAATTCAGAAGCACATATATCACCACCATCATTATCCAATGTAGCTGACTACAAGAAGTACACCTAAAACCAAAATTAGTAAAGTCTAAAAATCCCTTACCATTATAGTTTTCAGGAAATACAGTTTTATATTTACATTCCAACCTTTTAAAATTACATATTTGGTTCTGCTCAGTCTCCTTAAAAACATATTGTTAAATATACCTGGAAAATTCAAATGGAAAGAAAGCGGGAGTTGCAGTATTAAAAATCAGACAAAATTGAATTGAAGGCTAAAAGAGTAAATGGGGAAAAGGTAACTATTTACAGAAAGTTTATTTCACAGTGTAGCTAGAACAAACAAAACCTTATGCACAGAAAAACATTGTTGACGTATACTTCTATTGGGTGAATTTTGAAATACTTTTTTTCACTTTTAACATCTCTGAACTTAACATGTGTTCTACAGTGTAGTTTAATTGATGGACCCTTTTTCTTGCTCGACAGTACATAACATAATGATATATCTACAATCAATAATGTCTTAATATCTGCAAGAAAAACTGAAGCAAATTAAAGAACACCATAATTTGGGGAGACTGAGTTGTCTGTCAGATCTAGTAATCAAAAAACGAATAGGCAAAAATAGGATCTAAGCAATATAATCATTTGATTTAATAGTAATAAGTTAGATTCTGCAGCTCATGTAAAAAATAAACCCTTTCACGTAGGTTACTAAGAAAATGCAAGAAATTTTAAAACTACAGAGAGACTAGAATACAGACTACAACAATGACCCCAAAGCAATATAAGTATAAAGTAAAAGCAAAAGTAAATAGATAAAAATTTAAAATTTAAAAGTATTGTCCTAAATAACTGTTTTGGTTTTTTTTTTTAATAGAAAGTTTATATTGAAGTATATATACAGAGAAAAATATATGTACCAATCATAAGTATATTACTTGATAAATTTTCACATGCATAACCAGAATATAAATCAAGAAATAGAACCAAAAGAAAATTGTGTTAATCTCACAAAGCCCCTTAGACCAAACCTTTCCAGCCATTACCATCCTCTTCTTTCCCACAAGGGTAACTTTTGATTTATAACCCTGGAGATTAGTCTTACCTATTGTTTGAATGTTATATAATTGATTCAAATGTATTCTTTTTGAACCTGACTTCTTTTGCTCAATATTCATCTGTGTTGTTATATACAGTTATAGTTCATTCATTTTCACTAATATTTTAATATTATCTTTTTAATATATAATTTGATTAAATTTATTTAATTTTGTTTAGGATTTTTGCATTTACTTTCATGAGAGAGGTGGGGCTTTAATTTCCCTTTCTTGTATTGCCCTTGTCTACTATTGGTATCAAGGTTACTGACTTAATAAGTTTTGAGTGAAAGTAGTAGAAAAAAATCCCACTGAATTTTTAGAAAATGGAACCAGAATGCTACATTTCAAAAATTTGTTGGAAAACTTGTTTCTGGCTAAGATGACATGGCTTATTTCAGACCAACCCTACCATCAGTAACAGCACCATATAAGTATAAGCTGCTATGAAAAAAATGAATATATAATAATGTTAATTAACATACACTATATATAACTATATAATATATATTATATAATACACATATAAACACATATACAAAAATTAAAATTATGATTATTATTATGAGCTCAGTAGATGGTCTGAATAGTAATATGGGTATACGAAAAATTACATCAGTGAGGTTAAATGTCAAGCAGAGGGTTCCTTCAGCACATAGTACAAAAGCACAGTGAGATGAAAAGAGGATAGTCAGAATTTCTAATATCTATCTGATAGGAATTCTAGACAGAAAAAAATGGAAAGAAGATAAAATATCCCTCAGATGAAGAATGATTTTCTTGAGGTCAGGAGTCAACAAACTTTTTCTGTAAGGGCAAGATAGTAAATATTTTAGGCTTTGTAGACCTTACAGTGTTTATCACAAATACTGAACTCTGCTGTTGTAGCACGAAAGCACTCATAAACAGTAAATAAATGAATGACTATGTTCCAATAAACTTTTGTTTACAAGAACAGGAAGCAGTCTGAATTTGTCCCATGGCCATAGTTTGAAAAGGCCCACGAATGCCCCTGTCAGCCTTTTTCTGTCTCTGAATTTACCTATTCTGAGTGTTTAATGTAAATGGAATCATATAATATGTGACCTTTAGTGTCTGGCTTCTTTCATTTAGCATGTTTTTGAAGTTCATACACATTGTAGTATGTATCGGTACTTATTTCTTTTTGTGGCTGAATGTTCCATTGTATGGATAACCTTTTGTTTATCCATTTATCAGGTGGTGGACATTTAGGTGGTTGTGCCTTTTTACTGTTGTGTGTAGTGCTTCTATAAGCATTTATCTATAAATATTTGATTGAGTACTGTTTCTAGTTCTTTAGGTATATACTTAGAAGTAGAATTGCTGGACTGTATGGCAATTCTATGTTTAACTTTTTGAGGAACTACCAGACTGTTTGCCACAGCGTCTACACCATTTTACATTCCTGCCAGCAACATAGAAGTGTTCCAATTTCTCTGCATCCTTTCCAACACTTGTTTTCACTTTGTTGTTGTTATTGTTGTTATAGCCTTCTTATGGGTAAAAAACACAGGAGTTCCTTAGCAGCTCAATGAGTTCTCATTTATTCTCACATGCATTGGGAGAGGTATCCACAGAGTGGATGCCAAAGAAGAAGGTCTTAAGTCAGGCACTCAGAACTGTTTGCATGTTTATTTAAAGTTTGTTTAACCCATTTCCTACTTAGAAAAAAGTACAGCTTGCTGCCAGCATTAACTTAATTTTACGTAAACACATTCTTTGAAACTGAAGCAAATCTGACTGATTTTCAATGTGAAAATAAAATATAAAAAACCGTTCTTGGAGTTAATTCTAAACAGAACTTGTCTTTCATCCTATTGTAACAGAAATGTATACATAAATCAGATTCATCATACGAATCTTTGGCCAACAACTGTTCGAGAATGATGTTAACATCATATGTAGGAATGCTATGTTTTCTAGGATTTGACATTTTCAGTGATTGAGAATTACTATATTTTGTAAATGGAAATACCACTACTAAAAACAGAATGCTGAAAATCAGCGGTCCCCGATCTTTTTGGCGCCAAGGACCAGTGCTCCTATGAAAATCTAATGCCTGATGATCTGAGGTGGAGCTGAGGAGATGATGCTAGTGCTGGGGAGTGGCTGCAAATACAGATGAAGCTTTGCTTGCTCACCAGCTGCTCACCTCCTGCTGTGAGACCCAGTTCCTAATAGGCCTAGGGGTTAGGGTACCCTGCTGTAAATAGAATGTCATTTGTTTCCAAAGACTATAGATATACTAGAGCAGTTCGAAATGATAATAAATAAACAAGATATTTCATGGCAGACTTTGGGGGTAAGGTTAGGACTGTAATCTGCGAGTTATCTGGGGGTAAAAGCTGCAGTCGCAAGCACCACCAGCAAGTATTCGTAGGGCAAATGGAAAATGGGTTAAGCACTTGATTATGAACTGGTTGGATGATAATTATCATCTAGAACATATACACACTCATACTTATCTATATTTCTTTTTATTCTTTCTTTTAGTTACCTGAGAAGAAAAGGAATAATAATAAATGAAACATCTGCAGTCGTATATGCTCAGTTACTCACAGGTCATAAATATCAAATAAATCAAAATGGCGAAGTTCGTCTAGAGAAACAGTGGTCAAAACAGGTTCTTCCTTTTGTTTATCAAACTATTGTCAAGGTAAGTCTTCCTTCAGGCCTCAGTTCTATCTTAATGTACGCTATTGCACACCGTATAAAGAAAAGACTATAATCACGTTAATAGAAGACTAATGCAGCATTGTATAATGGAGATTATTTAATATAAGTTACAAAATACTGTAGTCTTTAAAAGGACTATTACATGCTCAGATTCTCACTCTGTGATTAAGAACTCGTCTTTTTCATTTACTTATTTTTTAACTTAATCTCTAAAAGAAAAGTCGCAGCATTAACGTACATCTTATATTTTTAGATTTTTATTCTCCAAAAATCATTTGCCGTAAAGTATGTGGTGATCTTGTAATTTTGGGTAAACAGTATACAGTAGTGATTCAGAGCACAGATGCCTAAGTCGACTTTTTAGCTGTGTAACCTTGGGCAATATTCACCCCGTTTCTGTGACTTAGGCTAATAGTGGTCTCTGCCACAGAGGATTGTCTTAAGGATTAAATGAACTAATAAATCTGTGAAGTACCTAGGAGTATCTGTCATATAAGAAGTCAGTAAATTTTAGCAGCTAGTATTGTTATATAGAAAATCTTTACATTTGACATTTGCAGACAATATAGTCATATTCTTATAGGAAAAAACTTGATGTGCAATCTATGAAAGTTTTGACTGTGATGATTTACTTTTGTATTTCATTCTGTGTAGGACATCCGAGCTTTTGACTCCCGTTTCTCCAGTATCAAAACATTGGATGACTTGTTTCCTCCTAGAAGTATGGTCTTTATGCTGGGAACCCCCTATTATGGCTGTACTGGAGAAGTTAGTTCCTGTTACTATTACTAATTGAATTTCTTTCTGGTTTGAAGTTAATATAATTCTCTAACTTCTCTTCATTTAGGTATAAAATAAAATGTAATACCGAAAGGGAAAAATAAGAGAAAATTTATTCCTCTAACTAATGAACACAGTATTTGACTATGTATCTTTAATCTTAGCAGGTTAGGGTCAAGAAGTTGGGAGAAAAAATAATTCATATCCTGATCTCTTTTTTAGTAGTTTGTTGATTGGTGGTATGGATGAAGCAATTCTATAATTATTTTGGATGTATTATTGGGTTGATGAATTTATAAATGTATTGCTGTTTTGCGGAACTCAAGTTCTCACATGGAAAATGTACATGCAGATTTGGAATGGGAGAATGCAAGAAAGAACCTGTGGGGACATATTAGAATTGGAGGTATAAATATAAACCCATGATTTCTAAAATACACATACATGTGTGTGTATATATGTATATAGGCACATGTATATGGGTGTATATATATGTCTATATATATATATATGAATGCATATATGCCTGTATAGACACATATTTGCTATCTCTATTTGTGAAAAGGATAAGACACAAAGACACCCTGGTAGCAATGAACATATATAATGCCTTTATCTCAACCTCTACTCCACTAAATACTGTACTCCACTAAAAAGAATGGGAATTCTCAGAGAAATGGCTGATTACATATCTAGGGCAGGGTAGGTACAAGATGAGCATGGAACCTCTTGTACGCCAGAAAGTAAAGAAGTGCTCAAAAGAATAATGGGAGCATATCACATTAACACAGGAACCAGGTTGAAGAGGCTCCTAATGGTCAAATCTGGGACAGTTTGAGTATCAAAATATTAAGTACAGTAATGAATTATAACCCATTAGAGAGGGTTATGACTCCATAGTACTAATAAGTAGATAAATGGGGAAGGGAAGACCTCTTGCTTTTAGTATTATGTCAAGGGTGAATATGGAGAGAGTGCTGGAGGTGGAAAATCATCATTTTATGGCCATTATTGTAAAGATCGACTCAGGCAACAGTCTTCATTGGAAGCTAAATCTAGGGGAAGTTTTGGATCAGGAACAGGATGTTTTCATGGTCTTAGAAAGTGTCTCCCCAATAAACTGTTCATTAGTTGCAAAAGAAACAAATACTGTAATTGTACAGTGAAGAAATTGAGCAACACTTTGATGGTATATTCAAAGTTAATATTACAGTGAGGGATGGATGAACATCATGTATCTCTAGATGTGATACCCTTAGAAGCACATGTCACCTAAGCACTATTCTGGCTCAGAATACATAACCTTAACCTAATCACAAGGAAGCATCAGATAAATCCAAAATGAGTAACTTTTTTTTAAAAGGCAGAGTACAGAGAGAAGAATGAACTGTATTTTTCAAAATGTCAATGTTACGAAAGTCAAAGAAAAGCTCTGGATATATTCTAGACTAAAGGATGCTAAAGAGGTATAACAACTAAATGCAATATCTGATCATAGCCTGCATCCTGTAGGAAAAGGAGAAAATAGGGCAATTTTAGGTCAACTGACAAAATTGAAATATGAACAGTAGTTTAGATAAAAGTATTTTATCAATGTAAATTTTGTACTTAATAACTATACTATGACTATATAATAAGCCATCCTTCTCAGGAAAAATACACTGAAATATTCAGGGGTAAGGGACATGATAATATGTAATATACCCTCAAAAAGTTCAGAAAAATTGTTGTGTATATGTAAGTACACATACAGAGCACAAATGTTAAAGCTAATGTAGTAAAATGTTGATAATAGGGGAATCTGGGTAAATGTTTTTTAAGTGTTCTTTGACCTCTTTTAGTTTTGCAACTTTTTGGTAGTTTGGAGTTATTTGCAAATAAAAAGTTAATTTTAAAAAAGAACACTGGTTAACAGCTATCAGAGCAAGGTACAATAAAAAGCCAGGAATGAAGGAATATACATTTACAATATAATCACATTAACTTACAAATACCAAGAGAATTTTCACTATCCAACTTTATTGTCTTATTATATATCAGAAATAATACTGTTCAAATAAGTAGAAAAATAAGTGAATGTAGTGAAAGAGACTGAAACACACTGTGATTTTTTTTTCCTCCGAGGTTCAAGATTCAGGTGATGTGATTACAGAAGGTAGGATTCGTGTGATTTTCAGCATTCCATGTGAACCTAATCTTGATGCTTTAATACAGAACCAGCATGTGAGTACTATAGTCCTTATTGTTTAATTTAGACTTAATGAACTTTAAAAATATTAGGATATTTTTGCTACCTCCCATGAATTTATTGTTAATACTTTATTTAATGCTGATTAAATTTCCTCACAGTTGGATCTAGTATTATTTAAAAATAAATGTGGAGTCTACGGCCATGCCACCCTGAACGTGCCCGATCTCGTCTGGTCTCAGAAGCTAAGCAGGGTTAAGCCTGGTTAGTACTTAGACGGGAGACTACCTAGGAATACCAGGTGCTGTAGGCATTAAAAATAAAAATAAAAATAAATAATAATGTGGAATCTGCTCAAAACTTCATGCAGATTTTGAGGGAAGGAATCACTGAAATCCCATTGTTAGTCAGTAATGGTTGTTATAGGTTTTTGTGTTCAAGCTTATAAGTGACACATTGATTAGCATATCCTCTGGGAATAGACAGGTTTTTTGTTTTTTTTTTTTTTAAACCTTTCATAATTATCAAAGCCTGAATTTTTAGTTATAAGCGACAAATGGTCTTCCTGCGCAGGTTATATGTCTCTACTCAGCTAAAAATGAACATTCTCTAGAGAAAATTGGGAAACTGCATTTAAGGTCTTGGAATCCTTTTTCAAGATCTTTTTCTCCAAGTGTTTTCACTAGCCTCATTTCATTTTTCCTGTTAAAACAGGAAGAGGATCCTGATACCTGTTTTTTGTTTTATTGATTGATTACCTTGACTAAAATTGCTACTTACACTTTTATTTTCTCTAATGGTAAAATCTAAAGCTTTATATCCTGTGGAAAGAATTTAAGGCATTAGGCATCAGCATACCCATGAGGAAGCTTTATGGAAGACAGAGAAGGTCCTAAAATCTTACCATCAGGTCTCTTTTGGAGAAAGAATTCAGAAAGTACAGTCACCAGGAAAGTGGCCCATTATATAAAGAAGTTGGAGCTCTGTTCTGGAAGTCAGTGGAGGTAGAAGAACTTGAATTCCCTTCATTCCTGGCTTTTTCTAGATCCGAAAGAGCCTGCTCACTTCTAGTTTAGTGTTGCTAGGCATGCCTTCTCCAGGATACTTATTTCCTCTTTACATATCTTCTTTAACTTCTACCCAAGCCTTCTTTTTCTACCATAGTATTTTCAGCTTTTTATTTTATATTTTCTAGGATATAATGTGTTTTTAATTAATTATTAATTATTACCACAATGCAATATTTCTCAAAAGGAGTACTATTGGTATTTTGGACTGGACAATTATGTGTCAAATAGGACTGTCCTATATATGGCAGTACAGTTGACATCTTTGGCCCATGGACACTATTTTATCTGAATGTGCCCCTACACATTTTCAGATACTTATTAGAAAAGTGGTACTACCTGTGATTGAGAACTACTACCTTAGTATTTTCTATCTATTCTGGAAAGCATGCTTGATTTGACTGTTATTTCAAAATCTGATACTATTCTTGGTGGGAAAATTGTCTTGCAGTCTTGTAGTTATTTCTAAATCTGATACTATTCTTGGTGGGAAAACTGTCTTGGTGGGAAAACTGTCTTGTAGTCTTTACTAGCATATTACATATTTTAATAATAACTTTATATTCTAGGCAACTAAAAATTTTTATCCAGTTAGGGATACTTAGGGGTCACTGTAGACATGATCATTAAAAAAATAATGGTGGCTGAATTAATTCCTTACCAAGCTCTGGAAATTTTGTTTTAATTGGTGATAAAATATTCCTATATTCATATAAAACATGAATATAAAATATATCAGTCATGTATAAATAGTATATTATATATTCATTCATATGAATATAGTATATGAAATCCATATAAAATAAGTATGTGTTATTATTATGTAGATATTATGTTATGAGTATATGATAGCTTATCCTAGTTGGTACTGGATTTGTGAGTAATTTGCTTCCTGGTTAAAAATTATGTAATCTGATACTTAAAAATTTGACAATCTTCATAGTTTCTTCTATTAAGTTTACAAATTAAGGTTACTTTTCATTGATTATTAATTATGAGCCTATATGTGCTTGTTGCTTTCATGTGATGGTAAATATTGGGGGAAATAAATATTACTTATATCCATGTATGAAGGATACTTTTAATTTTACTCAGTAGCAACTATTTTGATGACATATTCATGTTTTAATTCAGTGTAATAACTATCAAGGCTTCATTTTTGTCTCACTTGAGTAAATCCTACTTGGAATATAAAAATTAATTTTTTAAAAATACAGTTCTTGCCTGCAGCGTTTACCATTTAGTACTTACAGCAGAGTTTACTTCTTGAGACAGTTTCACAAACTGTATAGTTCCTCCTCCTTTCATCCGTCCTTGGGAATTCTGTCCTTTAAGGAGGGGAGGAGCAGAAAAATTATGCCTACAGATCCTTTCAAAAAAAAGGGAAATGGATCACTTTTGAGAATTCTTATATTGCCACAGTCCAATGGTTAGTCATGTCTTGGTTATCTCCAGATTTTAAAGGTAAAGAAATAACATTTAACACATTGTGTTTCCATAATTGACTTTTTTGTTTTTATATTTAAGAAATATTCTATAAAGTACAACCCAGGATATGTGTTGGCCAGTCGCCTTGGAGTGAGTGGATACCTTGTTTCAAGGTTTACAGGAAGTATTTTTATTGGAAGAGGATCTAGGAGAAAGTAAGTTTATATTAAAGAAATTTACTTAAAGTGGCAGAAAAAATTAAATGATAAGGATAAAATGGTTAATATTTCAGTATTTATTTCCTCTTATTAATTGCTCTGACTTTTCCTTAAAAATGATGCATAAATTATTTGATGGTGATTTTTCATTCTAAATGGCACATGTTTTAGATGGGTGAAAAGACAGTTTTTATTTTAAGCAGCTAACAAATCGAACCTTGAAAAAAGGTATCAAGGTGTGTGTGAATCTCAGTAATATATTTCTCTGCATTTTATTTCATTCTCCTAATTATGTAATCTGTATAACCCTGTTATGCTTTGTTAACTTGGGTTTAAAGCCATTCCTCTAGTTTTTCAATTACTGCTACTTTGGAAATAACCATGATAACTAAAATATAGAACAATCAAAACTAAGTTGTTCTAAAATTGAAAGCAAACCTTTTTATTCTTCCAACAAAAATTTAAAACTATTGTGTGTGGTTTAAATTCAGCCCTCATGGAGACCATAAAGCAAATGTGGGTTTGAATCTCAAGTTCAACAAAAAAAATGAGGAGGTACCTGGATATACTAAGAAAGTTGGAAATGAGTGGATGTATTCATCTGCAGCAGAACAACTTCTTGCAGAGTACTTAGAGAGGTGAGTGTCTAATAAGATCCTATTTGCCATCTTGAAACAGAAATGTAATATTAATTTTGCCTTGCTGATACCAGTTTTAGAGAAAAATGTTTCCTTTAGTAAAATGTGTCAGGTGTTACACATAAACTTAATTTTATGTCATAGCAATTACATAAGAGTCGAAAAATACTGTACTTATTTAAAATGAAAAAGGGTGATGAGAATTAGCCTTTTTTTAATTAAAATTTTCCTAAACTTCCTATCATAAATTATTCACTACTCTGCATGTCTGTGTCAGTAGTAAGAGGATTGGTTTGGATAAACAGAACAACTGTTGGCACAGTGGATTTTCATGAGTCTTAAAATTCCAGCCAGACAAGATTACTATTCTAGAATTAAATTTTATTGCTGAAATGGTCTAAGGAATCACAAATTCAACTCCTCATTATAAAAATAAGAAAACTGAGTACTAAAGTTAACTGAGTTACTCAGTGACAGAGATTTATAGAAAAAAATTTTTACTTCCGATTCATAATTAAATGTTCTTTCCATTGTTCCATAGATTTCTAACCTCATATTTGAGGATTCCTGTATTAGTTTCCCAGGGCTGTTTGTTATAACAGCCCTGGGAAACTAATACAGGAATCCTCAAATATGAGGTTAACAGTATTTTGTTATAAATACTACAAACTGGGGGGCTTAAAAGAACAGAAATTCATTGTCTCACGTTCTGACTACCCGAAGTCCAAAATCAAAATGTTAGCAAGGCCATGTTTCCTCTAAAGGTGCTAGGGTAGGAACTGTTTCCTATCTCTCTCCTAGCTTTTTATAGCCTCTTATGTTTATTCTTTAACTTGCAGATGCATCACCCCAATTCTCCGTCTTCACATACTGTTCTCTCTGGGTGTCTTTACATCATCTTTTCTCTGTGTGTCTGTCTCTGTGTCCAAATTTCCCCTTTTTATAAGGACACTGGTCATATTGGAGTAGGGCCCCCCAGTGACCTCATTTTAATTTGATCACCTCTATAAAAACCCTATTTCCAAATAAAGTCACATTCTGAGGTACTAGACATTGGGATTTCAATATGTTTTTTGGAGGAGAGCACAATCATTCCCATATTGCCATCTGGAAATTTAGATTTTTTTTTTTATTCACTCATATTTCTTTAAAATGTCATATTTAGACTACTTTTTCTTGATTTTTCAACTTTACACATGCATTGATTTCCTCCCATGAAAGATGAAGCTTTAGCTCTCTTCTACTACCCTCACTCCCTATTCCCTCACCTCCCTATATACATGTACATATCTTCCCTCTCATTATAATTTCAGCACAATTTTAAATTAAATATCTAGTTAAGGTTTACTTGATTAAGATAATGTAAATGGTCATTGCTGGACCTTATAGGGTATTATAATTTTATTTCCTTTCCTGTATGCATTTTTCTTTTCCCAGTCTTATGTATTCATTTGTTCACATAACTAATTCATCTGTAAATTCTGTGCCATAGCTGGAAAACTTAATATGGTCAGACAAATCAGGTCATCTCTCAGTTCCATTTTCTTCTTGAAGGTGTCCTCCTGAAACCTTCTATCTTCCCTTTCCAGTGTGAACAAATTGCTCTCTAGAGCTGTTGTACAGCTCTCGTTATAGAGTTTCCCTTTACAATCATCTTAGGAATTCCCTTTGCCATTGTCCTGTATAGGATTCCTGTATTTTCTGGTTTATGTCTCTATTTTGATGGAGCACTTATTTTAGTAGATTCCTGAGAAAGCTTGCATGTCTGAAAGTGTCTTTATTCTTCCTTGATACTTGATAGCTTGCCTGGGTATAGAATCCTTGATTGGAAGTTATTTTCCCGCCAATTTGGAACGTGTTACCCTATTCTCTTCTTGTTTCATTTGCTGGTAAGAAGTCTTGTGTCATTCTGATTCTGAATTTTTGCCTATAATCTACTTTCATTTACTGAAATCTTTTAAAAAGTTTCCTTTTACTAGTGCTACTTAATAATATGTGCCTTGGTTTGGACCTGTTTTCTTTCCTTTTGCTGTTCAGCCCTTTTAACTTAAAACTGATGCCCTTCCATTTCAAGAAACTTTCTTGTATTATTTCTTTGATAATTTCCCGCTCACCATTATTTCTGTTCTTTCTTTCTTGGATTCCAGATGTTAGATGTTGGACCTTCTGGATTAATCCTCTTAATTTTCTTATCTCTTCTCACCCATTTTCTATATTGTTATACTGCTGTTCTACTCCATGGGAGATTTCTTCAACTTTATCTTACATCATTTGAAATTTCTATTTAATTTAATCATTTTAATTTTAAAGTGTCCTTATTCTCTGACATCCCTTTTTTTTTTAGCATCTTATTCTTATAATGAGTGAAATATCTTCTTTTATTTTTCTGAACATAGTAATTCTAGACTTTCTTCTTCTATTCTCTGTATTTTCTGTTTTCTCCAAATAGCTTTGTTTTTTTCTGCTTGATTTGCTCTCTCTTTTCATGTTAAAAATATTTTTTACTTCTCTGGTGGTTCTTAGGTGTCCAGTCATATTTAAGAGTGAAGCACTAAAAAGCTGATTAGAAATTTAATTTGCTTGTTGGGGTTTATCAGATGGGGCTTGGTTATTTCTGCAGAGGACCATCAAGTATCACTACCTATATGTATATCTTTCTTTTGAGGCTGGCTAGTTTTCCCAAAGGGATATCCTTTAGCCTTTTCCTTAGAGGGCAGATGTGGAGAAAAGAACTGGCTTCCAGTGTTCTAGATATTAACTAGGGAAAAGGAGTCTCATTACATAGTGGATACACGTCCAAGTTCACCCATCAGGACGGAAGGACCTGTTCCCTTGACAGCAGGAATACTACTGTCTGACATCACTAAGCTGTGAACTCTCTTCAGAAATAGACTGGTAGAACAGAACTGCCTCACCTAAAGTTACATCCCCTCCCCATAACAGCTACAGTCCAATATTTGATTAACAAGGAGGTGTAAAGGCCCAGCCATTCTGATTGCTCTAGTTCAGGATAAGTCTGAAGGGCCATCCTAGTTTGAGATCTCTGTGAGGTTTGCCAAGGAGTTCATTAAAAATAAATTAATAGCCCAATTTCTCCCTGTGCTCAGTTCCTTTTTGCCTTCCCTTCCACATGTGTTGATTCCACAGAACTCACTAATAAACTTCCTTATGCTTATCTCCGTCTCAGAGCCTGCTTCCTAAAGATATTATGCTTCCTAGCCTGTTTCCTGGTGACATATTGTACAGTAGTTACACTTTCATTAATCCCCTATTTTCAATATGGCACCTATCCCTCTTCCTCACATCCTACCCACCCACCCAACTAGCTGTGCCTGGTATCTCAAGGCTAAAGCATCCCTGTTAGCATCTCCAAAAAATCTTAACTATACATCTTATGCTGGGGTAGAAGATGAGTAATCACATTACTGTCTAACTGCTTATTATACAGAATTTTCAACTAAAAACCTATTAAAGTTCACCCTATACTATAGTGTTAAAATGTACCTGGAGTCCAAAATTCCTGAACTTTCGCAGACTTTCACAGTTCAAATCAACTTGCTTCTTGTTAAATTCCCACACTAGTGGCTTAGGGTGCAGCTTATTTCTGTCTGTCAAATCAGTTAACACTTATCCATCCAGTTTCTAAATTTTGTTAGCAATCCATATATGCTATCAGATTTTCTGTTCTTTTCATCTGTCTTTCTAGGTCTATGCTCTTTTTCTGCTTTACTGTTCTTTTTGTGTATTGGAAAGGGAATAAAAACAAGCAAATGTGTTCAATCTGCTATGTGTATTTGAAAGTCCTATCCTAAAGGAAGCAATGGAGTTTTGAAGAATATCAGAAGAAACTTTAATTTGCCCTATTATGGAGTGCTCCAGCTTTATTGTGAAAATTAGAAAATGAATTGGTAGATATTATTTTTGTCAATTTATCACCTGTCATGATCTAAGAGGGATAGAGAGTCAGTAATTAAAGTTTATAAGTAATTGAAATTTATTATAGTTTATAAATTGATTCATTTCTCCTTCAGCTACTGAGAGTTTTTTGAGAGCCTATAAATACTTTAAAATATTTTAGTCTATCTCTTATTAACACTCTGTATAATCATCAGTTCTCAATATATTTTATATGTCCCCCTAGGACCAAAATTATTTGATAGGAAGTTTATATGAAGTTAGCCATATATATTTTTTAAAGAAATATTTTTGTTTGTTTGTTTGTTTGGCTAGAGCTCCAGAACTATTTTGTTATATAGCCAAAAATAGCCAAGAGGATGTGTTCTATGAAGATGACATCTGGCCTGGAGAAAATGAGAATGGGTAAGCAAATGTTGTGGCATTTATTGCCTCATAGTTCAACTTAGTGGTTCCAGTGAAAGGTACTTTAGTGGTTTATCAAGAATTTATATTATTTTTAGGGGGAAGGTTTTGCATTGTTTTGTTTTTGCTTTAAAATATTAATACATTTTTTTATTTCAATGACATCAGTAAAATACTTTTAAACTAATTTTTATGATTTAAAAAAAATACTGAGAATTAACATGTCCATGTTTATATTATATTTAGAATTAGTCCCAATTAAGTGTAGTGATTATTAATTATATATTTGCTGTCTTTTATACTTCACAGTCCTCAGAAAGTTTATATCAGGCCTTTTATATAAGCCCTCAGAAAGTTTTAATCACTGTTTAAAAATTATTGTTTTTAATGTAGTGCTGAGAAAGTTCAAGAAATTATTACTTGGCTAAGGGGACATCCTGTCAGTACTTTGTCTCGTTCTTCTTGTGATTTACAAATTCTGGATGCAGCTATTGTTGAGAAAATTGAGGAAGAAGTTGAAAAATGCAAGGTACAAATTTTCAATTACCAAGATTATTGATGAAATTTAAGTTAAACTCTGTATTATTCTACAAATAACTTATTTGTTCCAAACAATTAAAACTTATACTCAATGATTTCTAATTTATGTAAAATGATCCTATAATAATTTTTTAAAATATTGCACTCATTTTCAATGGTTGTTAATAATAAGTTTATCTGAGTAAATATAAATGTGTACAAAATCCACAGCATTTAAATTTTATGGCCTGTAGTGTTTCTACTCTCAAGTCTTTTCTTCCATTTATGTCATTTCTAAATTTCCATCTTTCATATCACTAATTCTTTCCTCCATCTGGTAAGCTCTGTTTCCAAAGCTTGCTAGTTTATTCTTCATGTCTTTTGTCGAGTTCTTCAGCTCCAGATATTCTGTTTGATTTTTCTTTAAAGTTTCAGTCTCTTTTGTTTGTTGATTTTATTTCTGAGTTCATTAAACTGCCTATCTGGATTTTCTTGTAGCTCATTGAGTTTTTTTAGAACTGCAATCCTGAATTCTCTGTCTCCGTCATTTAAATCACATATTTCCATGTCTTTAAGTTTATTTTCTGGAGATTCTTCATTTTTGTTCTGAGCTGCCTTATTACCTTGGTTATTCATGGTATTTGATCGATTATTTCTCTGGGTAGAGTAGACATTTCTCTAGTTAGTGTGATAAGAAGAGATCTTTCTTTTGTTTTCCAGTAGATGGTGCTGAAGCACAAGTTTTCTATTTTCTCTTGTACTGCTCTGGCTTCTCGGATCTCTTTGGGGTAGTGGTAAATGACCTATATTCCCTGGGGAAGTAGGCATCTCCTCTGTGATGAGGTCACCTCAGTCTCAGGGCACCACACCCCATGGGCAGTGTGGTGTGCAATGAAGTTCCAAGCCAGTGCTCGTGAAATCCCAGCACTGACCCCTGCAACCAGACACTGCTTACAGTGCTATACTGCTCAAGGTATCCCAGGTGCCTCCCCACTGGGATTAGCTGTGATGGGTGGGGACAGCATAGCTGAGAAAGGCTGCTTGTGCATTTGTGGCTTTGCTCTCCTCCCAGTAATGGCAACTGCTGTTCCTCAGCTGCTTCTCCTCTGGATCTCCACCCATCACTGGGATTAGCTGCAGCGTGCATCTGCCGCTGCCTCTCCACTCTCCAGTTCTCAGAGCTGCAGATAGTATGCTCTGTAATGTGACACTCACTGCTATGGCTTCTTCTGGGGCCCACTCTTAGCTCTGGGAAGGTGAAGGGAGGCATCCAGGCTTTGTGGCTCTGTTTTTCTGCCTGGCAATGGCAGTCACCAGACCATAGCTGCCGTACCTCTGTGCTCCTCCTCTACCCAGGTCACTGTGTTCAGTCACAGTATGTGTTGACCATTCAGGCAGGGACACTCGTGTACATCTCTCTACTCCTCAGGGTAGGGGAGAGGTCACGCAGCAACCTGATTCCTCCCTTCTCCCGAGACCCACAGTAAGCTCCACCCTGTCTCTGCTCTTCTCCCTTCTCTCCTCTCCGTTCACTGCTATTCACCCACCTTCAGATGTTTCAATGCTCAGATCTCTCAGTTGGGTGTATGTGTTGAGCAGGGAATCCGTTGTCGAATTATTGCTGTTCAACTTGTAACTTCAAGGGGAGGGACCAAGAAGACCACTCAGGCTGCCATACTTCTGACATCATTCCTTGTAGTGTTTCTAATTTTAGTAATTAATATTTTGTGATTTTAATCAAAATAGAAAGTTTTTGATTGAGAGATAAGGTTAATCCCTATTTCTTCCTATTCTAAGTTCTTTAGAGACACAGTTTACCTTTTTATAGAACATAAAAATTTTATTAACTTCACAAAATTACTTCTAAAATGTACTTTCCACTCACAAACTCAGTTACTAAATATTTTTGAAATCCCATTTAATCTTCCTATTTTTCACATCTTGATTTTTAAGAGCAGTAACTTTCTGTGTAGGCTTAACTATTTTATCTATTTTGATTCTCTACCTTGATATAATAGAAAATAGATTGATTATATTCCTTTTTCTAACTTTTTATTTTCCACACATTTGCCTTTTTATAAAACGATGTTGCTTTGCTAACAGTGCTCTAATAGCAGAGTAAGTTAAGAACTGGGCTCTGAAACCATCTTCTCCCATCTATCTTTTAATACTTTGGTGATAACTTTCAGTAATCTTAGGCAAAATGATTAACTTTTCTATGATTTTGTTTTTTCATTGGTAAATGAGAATAAAATAGTACCTACTTCATAGGGTCATCAGAAGGATTAATTGAGTAAACTCTTCCTAATAATGCCTAACTGTGATTAATACCTAATGATGCTTGGCTATTACTATTATTGGAATTCTCTTATCACATATTCAAGAGCTGTGAATACATTCTGGGAAATCATCACTAGATGACCCTATCTCTTTATGAAAAAATATAAGGCTCAGAGCCAGGAGTTTCATCTTTTGAAAGGTCATTGATATTCAGTTGAGCATAGAAAGCCTGCATTTCTTTTTCATTGTCTTTCATTGTAGAGTAAAATCTATTTGTTCAGCATTGTTTTTGAAATGAGTTTTCTACTTAACAAAAGTTTATAACTTTAAGCCCCCAACTTTTATTTTAACCTATTTGGATGCAGAGCTTTCTAAAATGTTTTACACATTTTCCTCTTACTCTGCAAACAAAAGATACAGGTACAAAGTTGTAGTCTAATATTTTGATTACAACATTTTTTAAATGTATTTGCATATAAAGAGAATTTTTTAAAAACCTTTTAATGTGTCTAGGAGGTACAGTTATGAGTAATTTTTTTCCTTTTAGTGTTACAGTGTTATTAAAGTAATAAAGAAAGGGAGAAAAACAAACATAGCATTCTGAACATAATTTAAACTTTTCTTTATAATGCAGGGTCATCATTAAAATTATTAATAGTTTTCTTACTGGAAAGTGATTCTCAAATTCAACTAATTATTAAAATTACTGGAAGAGCTTTTTAAAAAAACACACATTACTTTAATGTGCAAACAGATCACTGGGGAATCATGTTAAAATATAGGTTGTGATTCATTAGCTCTAGGATTAGTCTTGGGATTCTGCATTTCTAACAAGCTTGCAGATGGTCACATTTTGAGTAGCCAGGCCCCAGAACTTCTCATTTAGTGGGTTGGAGCCTATTGTGAAAATTCCCCAGTGTATTAATTTACCTAATGAATCCGCTTAATTGCCATGTTCTCTAATCAATGCTATATGTAATAATGCCTAGGGATATAGTAGAGCATATCTGTACTTTTTTAAATATGCAATTCTCCAAGCATTATTCATGAGTCTGCTTTTTAAAAATTTTTTAAATTGTTTTTCATTTGAGGTTGACATTCAATATTATATTAATTTCAGGTATACAGTACAGCGATTGGACATTTATATAACTTATAAAGCGATCCCCCCAAAAGTCTAGTACCCCACCCAGCACCATACCTATTTATTACAAAACTATTGGCTATATTCCCTATGTTGCACTTAATAACCCCATGACTATTTTGTAATTGCCAATTTGTACTCCTTTATCCCTTCCCCACCCTCAACATCCCTCCAATCTGGCAACTATCAGTTTGTTCTCTGTATGAGTTTGTTTCTGTTTTGATAGTTTATTTTATTTTTTAGATTCCATGTATAAGTGAAATCATATGGTATTTGTCTTTCTCTGTCTGCCTTATTTCACTTAGCATAATACCTTCTAGGTCCATCCATGTTGTCTCAGATGGCGAGATTTCATTCTTTTTTATGGTCAAGTAATATTCCATCGTATGTATGTACCATCTCTTCTTTATCCAATCATTTTTAGAAGGACAGTTAGGTTGCTTCCATATCTTGGCTATTATATATGAAATGTCCTTTGTCTCTTGTTATGCCCAGCTTTTTTTTAATTTCCATTTGCATGAAATATCGTTTTCCATCTCTTTACTTTTAGTCTGTATATGTCTTTCAATCTAAGTTAATCTCTTGTAGGCAGCATATAGCATTCTTGTTTTCTTCTCCATTCAGCCTATGTGTTCCTTGGAGCATTTAATCCATTTATATTTAAAGTAATTTTTGATAGTAGTTATTGCTATTTTATTATTCATATTTTTTATCTTTTTCCTTCTTCATAAAGAATCCCTTTAAGATTTCTTGTAATACTGGTTCGGTGGTGATGAATTCCTTTAGTTCTACTTGTCTGGGAAGCTCTTTATCTGTCCTTCAATTCTAAATGATAGCCTTGCTGAATAGAGTAATCTTGGTCACAGATCTTTACTTTTTATCACTATAAATATTTCATGCCAATCCCTTCTGGCCTGTAAAGTAGCTCTTGAGAAAACAGCTGACAGTCTTATGGGAGCTCCCTTGCGGGTACTTAACTCCTTTTCTCTTGCTGCTTTTAAAATTCTCTGTTTGTCTTTATAACCTTCGACATTTGAATTATGATGTGTTTTGGTGTGGATTCTTTGGGTTTACCTTGTTTGGGTCTCTCTGCTTTTCCTGGACTTATATTTCTGTTTCTTTCACCAGATTAGAGAAGTTTTCAGTCATTATTTCTTCAAATAGTTTTTCAATTCCTTTCTCTCTCTTTCTTCTCCTTTTGGTACCCCTATGATGTGAATATTGCTATGCTTGAAATTGTTCCATAGGTCTCTTAACTATCTTCTTTTTTTCTTTTTCTTTTTTCAATTCTGTTTTCTCTCTATTCTGATTGGGTGTTTTCTGCTGCCTTGTCTTCCAAATGGCTGATTTGATTCTCTGCTTCATCTAATCTGCTTCGCTCCCCTCTGATGTATTTCTCAATTCAGTTATTGTTGTCTTCATTTCTGACTGATTCTTTGTTATAGTTTTTTTGGGGGGTAAGTTCTTACTGATTTCATCTATTCTTACCCTAAGTTCATTGAACAGCCTTATAATCAGTGTTTTGAACTCTCTATTTGGTAGATTGCTTGCTTCCATTTCATTTAGGTTTTTTTTTCTTTTTTGAAGTTTCGTCCTGTTCTTTCATCTGGGACATGTTCTTTGTTTCCTCATTTTGGCTGCCTCGCTGTGTGTGTTTCTGTATATTTGATAGATCTGCTACATCTCCCAGTCTTGACAGGGCATCCTTATGTAGCAGGTGTCTTATGAGGCTCAGTGGTATAGACTTTCTGATCACCTGAACTGGGTGTCCCTTGTGTGGGTTGTGTCTGCCTCCTGTTGTAGTTGAGCCTTGATTGCTGTTGGCACATCAGTGGATGGGATTGATCTTTAGGTTGACTGGCTGTGAGAATTGGCTGTGACTACAGCAGATAAGCTGTAGTGTGGGGGCTGATCCCAAGGAATAGGATTCACTGTAGCCTGGCTCTGGTACATCCCAAATCCAACCTTTGGGCGTGTCATTTGTGGAGTTAATTGGGTGGTGCTCTGGTGTGTTCTGGAGCAGACAACTAAGTGTGTTGGTTCTGGGCCTCTTGGGAGGGACTTTGGTGCAGGCCTAGGTCAGCTGCTGCCTGTGCCTAGCTTGGGGCCACAGGGTAGAAGATATGAAGTGATCTATGGTTGGTAGTTGCCTGTGCTGGACTTAGAGGCACCTGGGAAAGGCTTTGTTACAAATCAAGGCCCACTGCCATAAGTGCTGTGGGCCACTAAGCAAGAGGTAGAGGGCATGCTGAGGCCAGCTTCCACGTGTGTGATGTTTGTGGAACTTTGGGAGATTTTAGGAAAATCTGCAGTGTGAGCTGAGTCTGGCAACCTGTCAGGAATAGCCTCTGAAAGAGGTTTGGGCTGGTGCTCAGGTTAAATAGGGCAGGTTCTCAGGGAATCACCAGGGTGAAATGAGTTTGATAGAAACTGAGATTTGGCTCCCACCTGTGCCTGCAGGCTGGGGCAGGGAAGCTCAGCAAAGGAACAATGGTGCCTGCCAGCAGTTTGGTCCAGGAGAGAGCTACCCCTCTAGCCCTCACTCTCAAGCCAGATAATTCAGTACTTCCCCTTATGTTTCTGGCACTTTTTGAGCTGCCGCCTCCGCCCTGGAACTCAGAGCAGGTGAGTCTGAGAGTGAGTCCATCAGCAACTAAGTCTGTGCTTGGGACCTTTAAGAGGAATGCCTAGGACTCTAGCAGCCCTCCCATCTCACTCAGACAGAATCCCTATGGATTTTTACAGCCAGATATTGTGGGTTCTCCTCTTTCTGGTACTGGTCATCCAGACTGGGAAGCCTAGTGTGGGGTTGGGACCCCTTGCTCCTAAGGAGGGAACTCTGCAACCAAGGTATCCCTCCTGATTTTTAACAGCCCAGCCCATTTTGCATCTCTTTCTCTCTTACCAGTCTCAACATGGCTTCTTCTTTATATCCTTAGTTATAGGAGTTCTGTTCAGCTAGTTCTCAAAGGTGGCTCCTCTATAATTTAGTTGTAATTTCGATGTGGTCCTGGGATGAGGCAAGCACATCATTTTTCTACTCTGCCATCTTGACTGGAAGTTTCAGTCCTGCTTTTAGAATACTTTAAATTTTTTTTATTCTTTCTCCTTTTTGTTATTACCAGTGAGTGCCAATTAAACTCTTATTAGTCCTTCTCATCTGGGAACATAAATACTTTGTTCACCTTTCACCTTATTTAAAATTGCAATCTCTCCCCACACTGCTGGTCTCCTCCTTTACCTGCTTTATTTTTCACTATGCTTTTTACCTTCAGATATGCTATATGTTTTCTTTATATATTTCCCTGCACTAGAATAAAAGAACAGGTTGCTGTTTTATCCCCAGCAGCAAAATCAATAATGCATGGCACATAAATGGAATTCAGTAAATATTTGTCAAAAGAATTAATGAAATGTTTCTATAATAAAAGAAAATAGACCTTGTTTAAAGGCTTAAGCATTTTATAGGCTATAAATACATGAACTCTATAGTGTGTGTTTTCTGTAGTCTGAGGCAGTTTTGTGTCCTTTTGTACTTATTTCCATAAAGGTAGGTGGCTGCCATATAAGTAAATGCTTACATTTTTCATATTGGATAAGAATTCAGGTTTTAAAAAATTTAATGTCAATGATAGTTATAGATTACAATGGATATAAATTATTCTCACATTTTTATTGGGTAGAACAGGTAATATTATTTCCATCTTAAATGGAAGGAAGCTGATGCTCAAGTTAAGTATGAGTTCACAGACCTAACAAGTGGTGAAGATAGGACAAAACTCTTCTTCTAGCATTTTTTAGATGATCAAAGATTCAAACATCAAAGCTAGTTTCACAATAGATTCTAAAAGCAAGGACCTTGCATTTAGAATTTTTAAAGTAGCCACAAAACCCACAGTATTGTCATACTTAAACCTTTTTTATCAAAAAAAAATATGTTTTTATTGACCATTGTGTACAATTTTTTTAGAGTGAAAAAAAGCGTTTGAATAGAATAGCATTTACATAAAGTTCAAAACAAACAACTATAATCTTTTGTGTTAGAAGTAAGGTTACTTTTGGGAAGCGTAGTAACTGGGAAGGGAATACAGCAGTTCGTGTGTGTGTGTGTGTGTGTGTGTGTGTGTGTGTGTGTGTCCTTATTTATGTATTTATGTATTTATTTATTTATTTAGGTGGCATTGGTTAACAAAATCCAAAGTTTCAAGTGCACAATTCAACAATAAGGCATATATATATATTGCACTGTATGCTCACCACCCATAGTTAGATTTCTTTATGTCACCACATATTTGACCCCTTTTATCCCATCTACCTCCCCCCCAACCCTCTGGTAACCACTAGTCTATAGTCCATGTCCATAAGTCTCTGTTTGTTTATCATGTTTGTTGCTTTTAGATTTATAGTCCACATATAAGTGATATCATGTGATTTTCAACTTTTTCTGTCTGGCTTATTTCACTTAGCATGATTATCTCAAGGTCCATCTATGTTGTTGCAAATGGCAGTATTTCATCTCTTCTTATGGCTTGGTAATATTCTATTGTATATAAGTACCACAGCTTCTTTATCCGATCATCTATCGTAGGACAGTTTGGTTGCTTCCATGTCCTGGCCACTGTGAATAATGCTGCTATGAACATAGGTGTGCAAATATCTTTTCAGATATGGGTTTTCAAGTCTTTGGGGTGAATACCCAGTAGAGGGATTGCTAGATCATATGGTAAATCAGTTCTTAGTTTTTTGAGGAACCTCCATACAGTTTTTCTTAGTGGCTGTACCAATTTGCAGTTCCATCAGCACTGTATGAGGTTTCCTTTTTCTCTGCATCCTCTCCAACATATCTTATTACTTGTCTTGTTGATTATAGCTATTCTAACAGGTGTCTCCTGGTGGTTTCAATTTGAATTTTCCTAATAGCTAGTGATGTTGAGCATCTTTTCATATATTTGTTGGCCATTTGTATATCCTCTAGGTAGAAGTGTCTGTTCAGGTCCTCTGCCCATTTTTTGATTGGATCATTTGTTTTTTGTTGTTGTTATTGAGTCGTATGAGTTCTTTGTATTTTGGTTTTTAGGCCCTTATCAGAGGCGTTGCTTGCAAATATATTTTTCCATTTGGGTGGTTATCTCTTTGCCTTGTTGATGATTTCTTTTGCTGAGCAGAAGCTTTTTAGTTTGATGTAGTCCCATTCATTTATTTTTGCTTTTACTTCCCTTGCTTTTGAGATCAAATTCATAAAATCCTCTTTAAGTCTAAGGTCCTTGAGTTTAGTTCCTATGTTTTCTTCTATGCATTTTATTGTGTCAGGTCTTATATTCACATCCTTAATTCATTTCAAGTTAATTTTGGTGTGTGGTGATCGACAACAGTCTAGTATCATTCTTTTGCAAGTGGCTTTCCAGTTTTCTCAGCACCATTTATTGAAAAGGCTTTCCTTTCTCCACTGTATGTTTTTTGCTTTTCGGTCGAAAATTATTTGCCCATATAAATATGAATTTACTACTGTAACCTCAATTCTGTTCCACTGGTCTGTGTGTCTGGTTTTCTGCCAATACCATGCCATTTTGATTATTGTCACTTTGTAGTATAATTTGAAGTCAGGCAGAGTGATACCTCCAGACTTGTTCTTTTTTCTCAGGATGGCTTTGAAAATTTGGGGTCTTTTGTGCTTCCATACAAATCTGATGATTTTTTGTCCTATTTCTTTAAAAAAAAAAAAAAGCAGATGGGATTTTGATGGCGATTGCATTAGATCTGTATAATACTTTAGGCAATATAGTCATTTTAACAGCGTTGATTCTTCTAACCCGAGAACATGGAATATCTTTCCATTTCTTTGTATCTTCAATTGCTTTTAATAGGATCTTACAGTTTTCATTATATAGTTCCTTCACATGTTTTGTTAGATTTATTCCTAGGTTTTTATTCTTTTTGTTGCAATAGCAAAAGGAATTATTTTTTCCAATTCTTTTTTTTTTTTATTAAGTTTATTGAGATAACATTGGTTAATACAATTATATAATTTTCAGGTGTACATTATAATTTGGCATCTGTATATTCTATTGTGTGTTTATCACCCAAAGTCCAGTTTCCTTCAGCTATCATATATTCGATCCCCTTTACTCACTTCACCCTCCTCCTACCCTCCTATATTTGACCCCTTTACCCCATCTACCTCCCCCCTCCTCTCTTACCCCCTACCAATTCTTTTTCTGACACTTCATTATTAGAATATAGGAACACTATGGATTTTTGAATGTTGATATCATACCCATAAACTGTACTGTATTTACTTATTATTTCTAGTAGTGTTCTTGTGGAGTTTTTAGAATTTTCTATATAGAGAATCATGTCATCCGCAAATAGTGACAGTTTGACTTCTTCGTTTCCTATTTGGATGTATTTTATTTATTTCTCTTGCCTGATTGCAGTTGCCCCTTTGTAGTTAGTTCCCAGTTCACTTTCTACTCTGATCCCTGGGCTCCGCTGTGTGGATCTCACAGGTTCCTCAGGCAGGGTTATTTGGGATCCTGCTGCAATTTCTTCTCCCCCTCCTCTTGCAGTGAGTTCCAGTTGTGAGAGGCCACTTCTTTGGTCCTCTCAATCTATCCCCCAGACTTAGGCAGTTCTGAGTCCTAGAAGCTGTTATGCTCAGATCACTCTCTCCGACGTGCTTGTGTGTAGGTTAGATGTTATTTGTTGAGTTTTAGATATTCAGCTTATTCTTATTTCAAGGGGAGAAATCTGGGGACATCTTTCAGGCCACCATGCTTCTGACATCACCATACAGGGGTTCTTATGTTGTGCTTAATAATATTCTGTCTCTCTTGAACTAGGTATGATTATACATAGATATATTCATACTATAAAAATTCATCAGGCTGTATACGTACAATTTTACATTTTTCTATGTCTTATACCTAAAAATTTTTACTTTAAAATACTTTAATTATTTATTATTCCTCCTTGCTGCCTCTGAAGAACTTCAGATATTCTTAAAATTACTCATTTGATTTGCCTTTTTAAAATTCAGACATGTACGAGTACTGAATAAATTTATAACTTCATATTTTAAAAATATTTTTAAAAATTTTTCTTTTCTCAGCAAAGAAAGAATAATAAGAAGGTGCGAGTGACAGTGAAGCCCCATTTGCTGTACAGAGTAAGTTTCCTCTTAAGGAATTCAGACTTGTTTTTACTTTGAAAATATAGAAGAAACAAATTGTTTTCAATATATTACTTAAAAACTTTTAAAAATTAGAGTTAATAATAATAATTAAAGTTTTTTTTCTTTAGCCTTTAGAACAGCAGCATGGAGTCATTCCTGATCGGGATGCAGAATTTCGTCTATTTGATCGTGTTGTAAACGTGAGAGAGAACTTTTCAGTTCCAGTTGGCCTTCGGGGCACCATCATAGGAATTAAAGGGGGTAATATCTCAGTACTTGACATGTCTTCAACTACATCAATACTGTAAAGTAGAACACAGATTTCTGTGTCATATCTAAGTAGAGAATAAGTATAAGTCAGAAAAAAAAACAATCCTTTTATGTTTTACTTATTTTTTTTTTTCAGTTTCTAGAGAAAATTCTCCTTTTCTGTCTTGTATAATCATCTAGAACATGATTTTAAAAAGAGGAAGTTGAATCAGGGCTGCTAAGGATTTAGTAGTTTATATATAACACATTAATATTATACAGGACCTTGGCAGGTGTACATACATTTTAATGAAACTGAGGGAAAAGTTTCATCACTTCTTCTTAGTTAGGCTTTCATCTAACCTTGCTCAGAGCTTTACCCTAATTGTCAATGTAATCTCTTGCTTTCTGTGGAAAAATAAACAAACATAAAGTATGAGCTTATTTACAGTTAACAGATTTGAATTAAATGTGCATATAAATTTGAATTTTATGAATACAGCTAGATTATGTATATAAAACAGACCTATTCATCTGTTGCACAACAATATGCATATAGTTAAGAGTACTGTACTATACACTTAAAAATGATTAAGATGGTAAATTTTAAGTCGTCTTAAAAAAAAAAAATGAGAGCATGGAGAGAAAAACAGCTAAGGATCTAAATATGCCTCAGAGGGGTACCTGGAGTGAGCAGCTTTGTGACATAGATTCCAAAAAATGTCAACTCAGCATAAAGCCTTAAATCAGGTGCCCAAGGATCAGGGTGCTGGTAGCACTGTCCCACCATGTCCCAGGCACTCAACCTTGATCTCACTGTCTAGAAAGAAGGAAGAGCAGGCAAGCCATGAGCCTAAGAGAACTGCGTGTTTAGTGCCAGCAATGAGCCAGGCACTTTAATATTTTTCATTTAACCCTCACAACCATCTGAGAAATAGGTGTTATTTCCTCATCTGAGAGTTGAAGTGATTCACCTGCAGAGCTGGGACTTAAACTCTTGATTCTTACCTAACTTTGAGCAGTGTTTCTCTACATTTTCCATTTGCACAACCTCTTGGGGTTGTCCCTGCTTACTTGACTCTAAAAGAATTTTCTTCTCTGATTTTTTTTTTTTTTTATTATTGGATATATTTCTGGTTGCTGGAAATGGAGAAAGGAGGGTCCGGGCTAGGTGTGGTATGAGTTAGATGGATGTGATGAAGCAACCCTCCTGCTGCTATATGTTCAACCCCTGCATCATCTGTTCAGATATTGAGCTTATTGGATTGTACTCTAGTTACGTTGTCCTAATAAGGCCTTAGGACTCTGATAACAGAAATTTCCTTTCTTCTGACAACTCCTATCAGTAATAGTGACCGCGTAGAATTTTTTCATGTTTTTAAAGCTGCAAATAGAAAGAGGAATATTTGTCATTACTGCCTTCAACTAAGACCTCATGTTCATAGTCATCTCCACTAAAGGGGTGACCAAATATCAATAATCTTTTGAGGAAGTGGACCTATCCATAAACAGGAAGTGGGAACCTAGAAGGTGGGCCTTATTAATCCTTCAGAAGAGAAAGTCATGTCTCTCATTGAACCTTACTTTCTTGGGTTTAGATTTTAAGTGTCAGGTTGAAAGGTACAGTGGGATGGTGGAGAATGGGTGAATTCTGCATGCCTGGGTTCAACTGAGCAATAAGGGACTGGGGATGGGGAGACATCTCAAACAGGAGCTGGCATATTTCAGAAATTGTATTAGTCAGAGTTCTCCTGAGAAACAGAATCAATATAATGGAAAGGTGGCAGTTGGGGGGAGGGGAGAGAGAAGGAGAGAGACAATTCTGAAGTTGTATAGATAGACTCTATTAGTTTGAGCTTAGAATTCAAAACATTATAGCTAATTATTTATTTTACCTTGGCCTTGTAGGTGAATTTAATCTTGTCAGATATATCTCATCATGCTCTCTGCCAAATTTATTCTTCTCTGCTCTTATCCAAATTTATTGCACCACTGTTTTTCTCATGAGTCTCATGTCTCAGTTATGACATCAATAATCTACCAAGTAATCTCAGCCAGAACCTTGAAATCATCTTTGGCATCTCTATCCTTTTTAATCTACTTAGGTCACAAACTCCTGCCAATTCTATCTAATAGTATATCCATTTTTTCTATTCTATTCCCCTCATTGCAGCTATGTTTTCAAATCTTCATTGTCTTTTATCTGTCTTATTGGAAGACTTCTAAACTGCAAACTCTAAAGTTATCTTTTATTAACTCTCGTTATGAATAATTTCAAATACATACAAAATCAGAGAGAAAAGTATAATTAATCCCCCACAGCATCTGACTTAAAATATTATTTTACTTTAAATTAATACCAGTAAGGTAATCAGTGAGCTTATTTACTTTTCATTTACTGTCTGTATTTCTCCACACCATTTTTTGATAGTTGTAATGCTTCTTATATTCCAAAAACTCAAATGTTGATTTTTCATCGTACAATTTTTAAAATCTTTTTTTTTTAACAGCTAATAGAGAAGCTGATGTACTATTTGAAGTATTATTTGATGAAGAATTTCCTGGAGGCTTAACAATAAGGTTTGCATTTCCAGATAATAATTATACTTTGTGAATATGTCCATGTGGCCAGTGACTTTTCATTACTTGTTTATTGTCTACTATTTGAGTTCCTGTTATGTGCCAGAGATTGTACTTGCTACTAGGGATATAACAGTGAAGAAGACAGACATGTTTTCTACCTTCGTGGGCCCTTTCGTGTGGGAGATAATTAACTGATTACACTATTAATTATTTAATTAAACTGTGACAAGTGTTGGGAAGGAGAAGTTCATGTTTCTATAATTAGAAAGGCTTTCTTGAGGAAGTGATATTTAAGATGAGACTTGAAGAATGAATAATAGTTAACTGGGAAAAGATAGAGGAAGAATGATGGGTAGTCAGGAAGAAGAAATAGCACATGCAACAAAGAACGTTTTTACTCATTCAAAAAACTAAAAGAATGCAAATATTTCTAAACTTCAGTAACTGTGTAAGATTAGAGTGAGAGGGAAGAGCAAGGGCCACAGTGTGCAGGAAGTTTGTAAGCCAACTTTCAGGACATGTTAAGGATCTTGGTATCTTGGTCTTCATCCCTAAAACAATGTGAAACCATCGAAATCAGAGAAGTGGCATGATCAGATCTGCATTTTTAATGGTTAAATAACTTGAGGAATAAAAACGTTCTTTGAATTTAGCGACATGTTAAGTCTTCATCATTTATTTTAGTGGAGTTGTGGGTCCTCATGCTAAATTGTGGTAGTTTGAGGTATGAATGGTTGGTGTAATAATGGAGGCAAGAAATTGAGCTGACCCTTAAGAAGTTTGACTATGAAGGGAGAAAAGGTAATTTGAGGTTAGGAGGTTTAGAGGAAGAGGATCAGATTGTGTGTTCTTTTTTTCTCTTTTCTAATTTTATTTTTTAAATGTATTTTTTATTTTATTTTTATTAAATTTGTTGGTGTAACATTGATTTATAACATTGTATAAGTTTCAGGTGTACTTTACAGTGCAACATCTGTATACTCAATTGTGTGCTCACCACCCTACATCTAGTCTCCTTCCGTAACCCTGTATTTGACCCCCTTTATTCTCTTCATCCTCCCTCCAACTCCCCTTCCGTCTGATAACCACCATTCTGTTGTCTGTATCTATGAGTTTGTTTTGTTTGTTCTTTTGTTACTGTTTGTTTTATATCCCACATATACTTGAGATCATATTCTTGTTCTTTTGCTTTTGTGTCTAAATCGTTTTACTTAGCACGATACTCTCAGGATCCACTTGTGTTGTTGCAAATGGCAATATTACATTTTTTTCATATGGCTGAGTAGTATTCTGTTGTATATATGTACCACATCATCTTATCTGATTACTAGTCAGAGGACACTTAGGTTGTTTCCACATAGTGACTATTTTGAATAATACTGCAATGAACATAGGGGTACATATATCGTCACAAATAACCGTTTTCAATTTTTTTTGGTATATATCCAGAAGAGGAATCACTGGGACATATGATAGCTCTATTCTTAATTTTTTGAGGAACCTATTTACTGTTTCCAACCAACAGTGTACCAGATTTCCCTTTTCTCTGCATCCTCTCCAACAGGTGTTATGTCTTATTGATAATACAGCCATTCTAACAGGTGTGAGGTGGTATCTCATTGTGTTTTGATTTAAGTTCCCAAATAATAAAAGATATTAAACATCTTTTCATATGTCTGCTGATCATCTGTTTGTCTTCCTTGAAAAAGTGACTATTCAGAGTCTCTGCCCATTTTTTAATTGGACTGTTTGTTTTTTGCTGTTGAGTTGTGTGAATTCTTTATATTTTTGATATTAACTTCTTATCAGAGGCATTGTTTCCAGATATCTTCTCCCATTCGGTTGATTGCCTTTCTGTTTTGTTGATGATTTCTTTTGCTATGCAGAAACTTTTTAGTTTTATGTAATCCCATTCATTAATTTTTGCTTTTACTTCCCTTGCCTTTGGGGTCAAGTTCACAAAAACCCCTCTGAGATCAAGATCCATAAGTCTAGTGCCTATATTTTCTTCTATGTGTTTTATTGTTTCAGGTCTTATAATCAAGTCTATAATTCATTTTGAGTGAATTTTTATATACAGTGTCAGATAGCAGTCTAGTTTCATTTTTTTGCATGTGGCTTTCCAATTTTCCCAGCACTATTTATTGAAGAGGCTTTTCTTTCTCCATTGTATGTTTTTGGCTTCTTTGTTGCACATATATGTGTGAGTTTATTTGTGGGCTCTCAATTCTGTTCCCTTGGCCTATGTGTCTGTTTTTTTCTGCCAATACCATACTGTTTTGATTATTGTTTCTTTGTAATATAGTTTGAAGTCAGGGAATGTGATACCTCCAGCTTTGTTCTTTTTTCTCGTGATTGCTTTGGCTTTTGGGGGTCTTTTGTGATTCCATTAAAATTGAGAGATTTTACTATATGATTTCACTTATATGCAGAATCTAAGGATTAAAAACAGACTCACAAATATAGTGGACAATTTGGTGACAGACAAGGTGGGGTTAGGGAATGGGAGAATGGGGTGAAGGGTTAAAGAAGTACAAATTAGTAGCTGATAGATGATCATGGGGATGGGGAGCACGGTATAGGGAATACACTTAGCACTAATATATTGATTAGGTGGAGGGCCAGGAGAGGGAGGGAGCAATTGGGGGGATCATTTTGATGAACTATATAGATGCCTAACTAATGTATTGTATACTTGAAATTAATTTTTTAAAAATTCCAAAAAAAATGAGGAGTTTTGTTCTGTTTTAACAATATTAATTCTTCTAATCTGTGAGCATTTTAACAATATTAATTCTTCCAATCTGTGAACATGGAATACCTTTCCATTTCTTTGAGTCTACTTCAATTTCTTTCAACCATGTCTTGTAGTTTTCAGTGTATAGGTCCTTCACTTCCTTTGGTAAGTTTATTCCTAGGTATTTTATCTTTTTGTTGCAATTATAACTGAATTTTTTTCATTACTTTTTCTATTTCATTGTTAATATATAGGAATGCAACAGATTTTTGTATGTTGATTTTATAATTTGCAACTTTATTGTATTTGTATATCATTTCTAATGGTCTTTTGGTAGGATCTTTGGGGTTTTCTCAATGTAGAATCATTTCATCTGCAAATAGTGACGGTTTTACTTATTCATTCCCAGTTCGGGTGCCTTTTATTTCTTTCTCTTGCCTGATTGCTCTGGCTAGGACTTCCAGTACTATGTTGAATAACAGTGCGAAAGGGCCTGCTTGTCTTGTTCCTGATCTTAGAGTAAAAACTTTCAGTTTTTCACTATGGAGTATGATATTAGCTGAGGGTTTGTCATATATGACCTTTATTACGTTGAGGTACTTTCTATACCTATTCTATTGAGAGTTTTTATCATAAATGGATGCTGGATTTTGTCACATGCTTTTTCTGCATCTACTGAAATGATCATAAGATTTTTATTTTGTGTATGTTGAACCATCCTTGGAATGAACTCTCCTCGTTCATTATGTATTATCTATCCTTTTAATGTATTGTATTCAACTTGCTAGTATTTTGTTTAGGATTTTTGCATCTATATTCATCAGAGATACTGGTCTGTAATTTTGTATGTGTGTTTCTTTGCCAGGTTTTGGTATCAGGGTATTGTTGCCCTTGTAAAATGAATTAGGAAATATTGTCTCTTCTTCAATTTTTTGAAAGAGTTTGATAAGGTTAGGCATTAAATCATCTTTGAATATTTGGTAGAAATCTCTAGTGAAGCCATCTGGTCCTGGACTTGTACTTTTAGGGAGGTTTTTGATGACTTATTGTTGAACAGTTTATTTAGATTTTCCAGTGTTCATGAGTCAGCCTAGGAAGATTATATATTTCTAAGAACTTGTCCATTTGTTCTAGGTTATCAAATTTGGTGGTGGATAGCCTTTCATAGTATTCTTGTATAATCCTTTGTATTTCTTTGATGTCCATTGTAATTTCTCCTGTTTCATTTCTGATTTTATTTATTTTAGTTTTTTTCTCTTAGTTAGGTCTAGTCAGAGGTTTGTGAATTTTATGAATCTTTTCAAAGAACCAGCTTTTTGTTTCATTAAGTTTTTTCTACTGTCTTTTTGTTCTATATTTTATTTATTTATGCTCTAATTTTTATTTTCTCCCTCTACTGACTTTGGTCTTTATTTGTCCTTATATTTCTAGTTCTTTAAGTGTGATATTAGACTGTTTACTTGAGATTTTTCTTGTTTCTTGAGGTAGTGCTATAAATAGCTGTAATGCTATAAATTTCCCTCTTTTTACTGTTTTTGCTGCATCCCAAAATTTTTGGTATGTCCTATTGTCATTTTCATTTGCCACTATGTATCTTTTGATATCTTCTTTTATTCCTTCTTTGACCCAATAGTTTTTCAGTAGCATGTTGTTTAATTTCTACATATTTGTGGTTTTTCTAGCTTTCTTGCTTTCTTTCTTTCTTTGTTTGATTTTAATTTAAATGGGTGAGAGTTATTCAAGTCTATTTTGGGGTAACATTAATAGAAACACAGTTTAAAGTTTAAGGAAAAGGATCGTGATAAAATGAGAGGCTCCAAGGAATATTATGAAGTGTAGGCTCTCTTACTTAACCTTTGTGTTACCTTGGGTATCTTAGTTAAAAGCAATCTGACCCTTAATTTCGTCATCTATAATGAAGATATATACTTCACTAGTGTATTGTAAAGACTAATTGAAATTCTTTCCAGTTTTTCTTTCTCTCTTCTAAAAATTGGCTCAAGATTCTGGTCAAGTTGGCAGAGTAGATAAATGTTGTGCTCGTCTTCTCCCACAACCACCTCAAAATTACAACTAAAGTGCAGAACAACCATCATTGATAATCACCTGAAGTCTAGCTGAACAGAAGACCTATAACTAAGGATATACAGAAGAAGCCATGTGGAGACTTTTGGAGGGGTAGAAATGTAGAACGGTCTGGTTTCATACCCACATGTGGCAGTTAAAGATCGGGAAAGATAGCTTGGCTGCAGGGGTCTCACCTGAGGAGCAAAGGGTCCTAGCCCCACACCAGGCTCTCCAGCCCAGGATTCTAGGGCCAGGGAGGGAATTCCCTACAAATTCTGGCAGTGAAACCCAGTGGAGATTGTGTCTGAGTGAGATGGAGGGCTACTGGAGTTTCAGGCATTTCTCTTAAAGGACCACTTACAGACTTACTTCCTAATGCACTCAGTCACTCTGAGCTCCAGCACTAGGGCAGCAACTCAAAAAGCACCAGGGACATGCGGAGAGGATCTGAGTTGTTTGACTTCAGGTCAAGGGCTGGAGAGACAGCTTTCTTCCAGATGGAAGTGATGGCAGAAGCCATTGTTCCTTTGTTGGTCCTTCCTACCACCCTGCCTGCAAATGCAGGTTGGTGCCATATCTGAGTCTCTATCAGTCTAGCTAATACCATTTGCCCTGTTCTGGTGATTCCCTGAGACCCTAACCCCACAAAACTTGCAGGCCCACCCAAAACACTTCTAGTGGTATTTCAATACAAATGGCTTGTCTTGCTTGGCTCATGCTACAGATTTTCCTAAGATTCTTCAAACTTCACAAACCCCAAACAAACATCACCTGGCCTCAGCATGCCCTATACCTCTTGCTAAACAACCCCCAAGCTCAGCACTAACAGCAGCTAGCCTCAGTTCTCAGCGGCTGACCTTGGCCTACAACAGAGCCCCTCCCAAGAGGTTTCAGAAGAAACACATCTGGTGGCCAGCTTCAGACCACTCCAGAGCACCACTCGACTACCTCTATTTACAGCACACCCAAAGGTTAGATTTGGCAGTTACTAGAGCCCTGGTAAAGCAATTCCTGCTTCGTAGGGTCAGCCCCCATAACAACAGCATCTCTACTGTAGTTACCAGCCAGTCCTCACAACCAGTCAGCCTGAGGGCCAATCCCCCCCATTGATGTGTCAACAGCAATCAAGGCTCAACTATTCAGAAGGGCACACACAACCCACAGAAAGGACACATTTGGAACATTTGCTCCAATGACCAGAGAGACTGCACCACTGGGCCTCACAGTACACCTACTATATAAGTTCACTCTACCAAGACCAAGAGACATAGTAGCTTAACCTATTACAAAGAAACATAGAGTGGCAAGCAAAATGAAGAGAGAAACATGTCCCAAATGAAAGATCAGAACAAAGCTCCAGAAAAAAAGAACTAAACGAAATGGAGACAAGCAATCTACCAAGTGCAGAATTCAAAACACTGGTTATAATAATACTCAGTGATCTCAGTGAGAGCTTCAACAAAGAGATAGGAAACATAAAAATGAAGATAGAAAACATAAAAAGGAACTAGTTAAATGAAGAATACAGTGACTGAAATGAAGACTATATTAGAGGGAATCAAAAGTAAATTAAACGAAACAGAGGATTGAATTGGGAATTTAGAAGATAAGGTAGCAGAAAACACCCAATCAGAACAGCAAAAAGAATCCCCCCAAATGAGGGTAGTTTAAGGGGCCTATTGGTCAATGTCAAGCATACCAACATTTGCATTATAGGAGTACCAGAAGGAGAGGAGAGAGAGCAAGGAATTGAAAACCTATTTGAAGATATAATGACTGAAAACTTCTCTAACCTTGTGTAGGAAATAGACATACAAATACAGGAAGAGCAGGGAGTCCCAATCAAGATGAATCCAAAGAGGCCCACACCAAGACAGATCATAATTAAAATGCCAAAGAGAATCCTAAAAGCAACAAGAGAAAAGCAGTAGTTACAAGGGAGCTCCCATAAGACTGTCAGCTGATTTCTTAACAGAAACTTTTCATACCAAAAGGATTGGTATGAAATATTTAAAGTGATGAAAAGCAAGGACCTACAACCAAGATTACTCTACCCAGCAAAGCTATCATTTAGAATCAAAGGACAGATAAAGAACTTCTCAGACAAGAAAAAGCTAAAGGAGTTCATTATGACCAAACAAGTATTACAAAAAATTTTAAAGGGACTTCTTTAAGAAGGAAGGAAAGATAAAAAATATGAATAATTAAATAGCAATACGTACATACCTATCAATAATTATTTTAAATGTAAATGGATTAAATGCTCCAATTAAAAGACACAGAGTGGCTGAATGGATAAGATGCATACAGACTGAAAGTAAAAGAATAGAAAAGATATTTCATGCAAATAGAAATGAAAAAACAAAGCTGAGGGGCAATACATATGCTAGACAAAATAGACTTGAACACAAAGGCAAAGGCAAGAGGCAAAGAAGGACCCAGGTATTTCACTTCTGGGTATTTATCCTAAGAAACCCAAAACACTAATTGAAAAGATATGCATCTATATGTTCATTGCAGCATTATTTACAATAGCCAAGATATGGAAGCAACCTAAATTTCCATCAATAGATGAATGGATAAAGAATAAGTAGTACACATATATAATGGAGTATTACTCAGTCATAAAAAAAGAATGAAATCTTGCCATCTGCAACAACATGATTAGACCTAGAGGATATTATGCTGAATGAAATAAGACAGAAAAAGAGAAATGCTATGTGATTTCACTTATAGATGGTATCTAAAAAACAAAATAAACAGACAAACAAAAGAGAAACAAACTCATAGATACAGAGAACATTTTGATGGTTGCCAAATGGGAGGGGGTTGTGGGGATGCAGGGATTAAGAGGTACAATTGGTAATTACAAAACAGTCACTGGGATGTAAAGTGTAGCATAGGGAATATAGTTAATGATATTGTAATAAATATGTATGGTGTCAAATGGGTACTAGATTTATCAGGATGATCACTTTATAAGTTAAATAAGTGTCTAATCACTATCTTGTACAGCTAAAGCTAATATAATGTATGTCAACCATAATTGAAAAAAAATTATTTAAAAATAAATTTGAAAGAATAAAAGTCAAAAAAGTAAATAAAAACTGACTGGAAAATTTAACTAAATTTAGTTTAGTTTTTCTTTTTCTCTTCTGTTGTAATTAATGGATAAATAAAATAAGAAGTTGATTACTCTTTTTCAGCTTCTTTGTGTAAAATCGCAATCTTTAGTTCTTAATGGCAAGCAATCAACTTTGGAATGCCATTGTTGTTGTTTTGCAATTTGAATGTGCCTGTTACTTACAGACTTTACTGTTTGTATTCTTCAAATGCAGCAACAGAGTCTAGATCTCATATCTAATTTTGTTTCATGAAAATATTTGGTTACAAATAACTTAAGCCCAATATCTGAAAATTTATTTTTATGATGGTTAACTTTTTTGGCAATGTCTTTTTTTCCCTCTTATGTAGAGCAGTGGATTTCTTGACTGATAAAGATTTGTGTAAAAGATACCTGCCTATAGTATATTCATTTCTATAATGCAGTCTTTTTCTGTAGTTATCACAAAAACATTTTCTAGAAATTTTACAAAGAATTCTCATAAAATAATTCTACTTTTCCATGATCTTACAACGTAAGATAATTATATTCTCAGAGAGAAAAAAGTAGGTGATAGAGTTGAAAACTTTAGACAAGAGAAGGCTTGCTTTACTGTCTGACACTTTTATCAAGGCCATGAAGGAAAGAAATCACAAATATCTATCTATTAAGCCTTTCCAGTTTCAAAACTTTAAGATGAAAAGCTGAAGATAAAAAAGAGCTAGACTAAACAATTGAATAGTAGACAAATGTGATCAAAGCTAACATTTGCCCTATTGCATAGATAGAGCCATACTGAGAATGGCTTCACACTTGGATAGCTCCTGGGCTTTCATAACTCAGACTGTACAAATCAGTCTTTTTAATGACTTTTAGTCATTCTCTGCTATTATATTGCAAGCCTTCTGAAGGCAAACTAACATACACACATACACACCCCTACAGTACTGAATAGTTTATTTGGATACTCTTCAGAAAAACATCATCTTATAAATTAAGATTTTTCTATGATTTCATCCTCTACTGAATATTAATATTTATTAATTTGGACTATGGACTGTTCACCCCAAAATTATTTGATTCTTTCCCTTGCACAGTTAGTATTATTTCCCTCTGACATTGATACAACTTTTTATTTTTAGGTGCTCTCCTGGTAGGGGTTATCGACTGCCAACAAGTGCCTTGGTGAACCTTACTCATGGGAGTCGCTCTGAAACTGGAAATCAGAAGTTGACAGCCATTGTGAAACCGCAGCCAGTTGTGAATCACTGTAGCTCAAGTTTATCAATTTCATCTGGGCATTTGGGAGGCCTGAACCATTCCCCTCAATCGCTTTTTATTCCTACACAAGTAAGACTCTTAGTCTTTAATTTCTTTCTACCTCCTTTACACATCACAGGCAGACTATAAATGGAAAACTAATTTGACTTAGTTTTTAAGAAAGTTTTGGTTTGGGTCAATTTATTTTATTTTAAATTTATTTTATTTTAAGATTTATTTTAAACTGATAAGCTAGTAAAGAATGCTATTATTAGCATTCTCCCTATGTTATAAAATTATATTAAAGAAGAAAGCCATTTAAATAACAATAGCTTGAGAATATCTTTTTTCTCTTTATTTACTTTAAACTAATATTTAACCTTTTTCATATATAATCTCAATGTCCTATGCTATTTGCTATAAAATTATACAAATTCAAAAGATAAAAGAGAGAGGACTATATCATGTTTATCAAAAGCAATTTTCAAGTTCCCACCATGCAACTCATGGGTAATATCCTTTATTTCATCTTCCTGGTGACAAAAATTGAATTGTTTTGTGTGAGACACTTAACTTTATTTAATTCCATGGCTACAGATCTTAACCACACTTTTCAATCCAAATGATACATGTTTATTACAGACTACTTAGAAAGCATAGATAAGAAGACAAAAACAAAGGAAACAAAGTAAAAAATTCTTTTAAATCTCATAGGTAACCACTGTTAATTTGATGTATATTTTTCCAGAGTTTTAATCTGCATGAAATCAATTCCCCATAAGTAATACCTCATTTTTAATCTATTAGACTGCTTTTACGTAAAATGAGATTTTTTAAAATAAAATCATTAGATGTTAGTTTAAATGAAATAATGTATCAGTGCATTGGAAGACAAAAAAATACCTTTGGTGGGGATATTGATTCAGTATAATCTTTTATAGCATTCATTATGCTTTAAATACTTTACAGGAAAATGAATAAAAATCAAATACATATGAAGAAAGCCATTTTCACTCCAATTTAATATGTTTATGATGACTATACTGACCTTTAGAGGAAAAAATGAGATTCCAAATAATGAAAATTAAATATCCTCTTTACTGCTAGAAAATTTTAATGAATAAATTATTTAGTTTTTAATATGAATCTTTATTTCTTTATGTTTCAGTTCCTTAAGAAATTTTTTGTGTTTTCCAGGTACCTACTAAAAATGATGATGAATTTTGCAACATTTGGCAGTCCTTACAGGGATCTGGAAGGGTTCGACACTTTCAGCCAACTCTACAAGAGAAGGTTAGTATACCTTGTTCAATGGACATTTAATTTTATATTTCTTTTTCAGGTATGCAATGATTAATTTCCTCCTAAAAGCCTATAAAATAGAAATAACAGTTTTGATCAGGAATTTGCATAATTTTGTTCATCCATATATAAAAGTTTTTGGACCAATGAGTGAGAATATAGACAATTTTTCTTTTAAATCAGTTGTGGATTTTTTTTAGTTGTGTACAAAATCATACTAACAATATTTTAAATTAAACAAAGGCCTTAATGACACTCATTAACTTACTAATTTCCTCTTGAATGTATAGCTTTATGCTGGCAGTTGGTTGTCTTAGAGATGAGAAAATTCATATTCCTTGATAGAGATCAAGAAGAGGAAAGAAATTCTGCTAAAAGAATAGACTCAGACAAAAAAAGAAAGAAAGAAAAAGAAGAATGAATTTCTAATACATTTTTTGCAAGTTATTAACCTATCTTCTTAGAATATTTTAATCAAGTTTATAAGCCAGTAGCCTGCACCATGAGGGTCTCATTTATTCTAATGTCTTCCAGCGATGGTAGCATTATCAGAGCAAGAGAGGGGAAAATAACAAAGGGAATAATGGTAAAATAAACATAGAAAGTGAGTGACAAAATACACAGGTTTCCTCTGCCAATAAGCTTTAAATATGTTATAAATTTTTGTTAGATCATCCATAAATAATTTCTGCCTAAGTATAATTAATATATAGATTTTCAAACACTCTTTTCCTCTTTAATTTATTTGATACTGCTAACCAGTCATTTTTTAGGAGTGCTTTGTTATCATTCATTCAACACATATTTATTGAGTGCCGGACATTGTTCTGTGCAGTGAGAGTAAACAAAAATCCTGGCCCTCATATAATTAATATCCTCGGAGAAGAGGACAATAAGATAAGTAAATTACATGGTATATTAGACCATAATATACAAGTTTGAGAAAAATTGCAGAGAAGAAGATAGGAAATGTTGGGAGGAGCAGAGGGAAGATTTTGTAGTTTTAAAAGGAATTATCAGGTGACATTTGAGCAAAGACTTAAATGAAATGAGTAAGTTATATAGATATCAGAGGGGAAAGTATTCCAGACAAATTCAAAGGCCCTTTTGGGGAGATGATCCCTGTCATACTCAAGGAAGAGAAAGAAGACCATTATAGATGAATTAATATGGCACGTTATAGAAAATGTAATTAGAGAAGTGACACATCGATACCATGCAAGACTTTCCCAGTTATTACAAGGACATTGGCTTTTACTCAGTGAGATGGGAAATCAGTGAAGGGTTTTGAGTATCAGATTGACATGATCTGACATATATTTTAATAAGATCACTCTTGAGACTAGAATGTAGACGAGCCAGGGTGGGAACAGGGAATAATTAGGAGACTACTAAAGTCAACCAAGTAGAGTTGATAGGGACCTAAGACGAGGGTAGTAGGTACCTGTGAGAACTGGTCAAATTCTAGATATATTTGGGAGAGATTACTATCTGATAAATTAGATATGGGGGTAAAAGGGAAAAATTGGATTAAAGGATGTGACTCTTAATGTCTGAGTAACTAAAAGGATAGAGATGAGGAGGATTGCAGGTTGAGTAGATTTGTGGGGGAAGATCTAGAGTTTAGTTTTGGACATGCTAAGTGTGAAATGTATATTAAACATTTAAGTGGAGATGTAGAGTTGGCCATTGAGTATAAAGGTCATGGAAGATGTCCAAACTGGAGAGAGAATTTGGGAGTCAGTGTGTGTGGGGGGGTGCGTGTGCGTGTGCGTGTTGCGTGTACATATGTGTATGTGTGTATCTGTATAACTGTATCTATTTATCTATACCCAAGAAAGTTGATGTAGATAGAGAAGATGTTCAATAACTTAGCCTTAGAGAATTCCATCTTTAAAGAGTCAGAGAGGTTAGATGAAACTGACAGAGAAGACTAAGAAGGAATGGCTAGTGAAACAGAAGAAAACCAGGACAGGGTGGTGTCTAAATGCCAAGTGAAGAATGGATGTCAAAAAGGACAGAGTTATCAGCTGTGTCAGATGTTATTCTTGGATCAATTGAGGTAAAAACTGAGAAATGACCATAGAGTCTAGCACATTAAAGTCTTTGGGAACCTTGACAAGAGCACCGTTAGTAGAGTGAGAGATGTGAAATACTGATTAGAGTGGATTTAAGAAAGAAGAGGAGAGAAATTGGAGGCAGCAAATACATGCAATTCTTTGAAGGAGTTTTGCTCTAAAAGGAGACATTACCCTGAGTTCTGTCTTGTCTTTCTCCATTTGTTCAACTTTTTTATTAACCTCTGTTCTTATAACCTTTCACTGAGACTGTTCCATAAAATTCAAGAACAGTTTTCTTTCCCTTTTGCCTTATTGCTTGACTTGTGACATTGGCTCTTACCTCTCTGCTAATTACCACACAATCTATATCTCTAATTCCAACCTCTCAAACAGGATCTAACTCAATATCTCCAACTTTCTAGAAAACAGATATTGATGGATGCCCACCATCCCTTCAACCTCAAGACATCTCAGAAATGACCTCACTTTTGGCCTCCTCTCTTATTCTTGTTCCTAACACTACCATTTTCCCCACCTGTATAATCTGAAAAGCATAGAATCAAAACATTTTACCCATTATTTCTAATATTTTTTTTATAATGACATCCCAAACTGTTTACTCCCACTACTGGACCTTAGATTGTCATTCCAATTCTAAATTAACCTCTTATGTGCGTTTTTTGTTTCTTATCTCTTTCTTTTTTAGTTCTTCTTACATAGTACTGTCTGATCAATCTTTCCTAAACATCCTTTAACCTGTCGTGGCCTTGTAGAATAATTAGTCAAAGCATCTAATTAATAAGAGTTCCTGGGTTTGAACTCAAGTTTATGCCCTGAGACAGTGTGGTATAATAAATCTGCTATTGGACTCAGAATCAGGAAATCAAGTTTTGTGATTCGGATTGAGCACATCTGATTTCCCTGGGCCTCTTTGGCCTCATGTACAAAATTAAGTTATTAGACTTAGATCACTTTGGAGATTTTTTTCAGTCCAAAATAGTGTTCAAATATTTAGAATGTATAAGGCTCACTGTTTAGTGCTACTGGTATTCAGCCTCAACTCAAACTAACATTTAGTCCTTCTATAATTTAACCTTACCTAATTCTTATATGAGCTATGTATGTCCAACCATTTGGTTTAATGGTCTGTTCCAGTCAGATTGCTCTCTTTACATTCCCTTTCTCACAAATAGATAATTCCCCTTACAGGCTATGTGTTCTTCTTGTTCCTTCCACTTAAGATGCCTTTCCTTTCTCACTACTAAAATTCCCCTAAGTCTCAATCAAGGTCTGCTAGTCATATTACCACCTATTTCCTTGAGATGGAACTCAACACTTGATGTTTTATTTCCTCAGAATCTTCTGCATGCATCTTCTGGTATCGATTGCTATTTCATTTTATCAGTTGACTTCTCCACTGTTTTATCTCCTGTTTGTTCCAAGAGTTATGAGCCACCACATGTAACACATATCCATGAGACATTAAAAAGCAGCCTGATACTCATCCAGTGACAAAATTCTAGAAAACTCAGCGTGACTTAAAAAAACAAAACAAAACAAAACAAAAAAACCAGTATTCAAGCTTCTGGAAAAGGCAAAACTATGGAGCCAGTTAAAAAGATCTGTGGTTGCTAGGAGTTAGGGAGAGAGGGAGGGATGAATAAGCAAAGCACAGATTTTTTGGGGGGTGGAGGGGGAGTACTGAAAAATACTCTGTACAATACTACTGTCAATGTAAGAAATGTCCAGACCCGTAAAGAATTTTTATGAAAGTTTCTTTGAGCAAAACAGACAACATGCCAGGAAGCAAAATCTCAAATGCTCCCCAGAATGACAGTTTGCAATTTCTTTTATACATTCGGAATTAAGGAGGGAAGGTAAGGAAAATTACATGAATGTGGGAAAAAGCAAGAAAAGAAAATATCTACTGTTGGATTACAAACCAGTTAAGATTATATACTTTCCTGAGCGTGGTTACTAGGGGTCTGAAAAAAGAGGCATTTCCAAGGTGTATTAACTTAGATGCACAAAAACAATGGACAAGGCTTAGCTTAAGGCAAAGATAACCTTTCACTAGGGAAGTTATAGACCTGAGGCATACTGCCCACAGTGAGCTACCAAGTTCGGTATTTATGATCAGATCATCCCATAAGATTACTTTTGGTTAGGTTTATTACAGAGTCCCTTTTTTGTCCTCAACTATAATGGTGGATATATTTGTCCAAACCCATAGAATGTACAACACCAAGAGTGAACCCAGTGTAAACTGTAGACTTTAGGTGATAGCGATGTGTCAATGTAGGTTCATGAGGGGTGTTGATAATGGGGAGGCTATACCTCCCTCTCAGTTTTGTTGTGAACCTAAAACTACTCTAAAAAAAAAACTTCAAAAAAAAAATTCAAGCCTTTATTGGTAAAACATGGCAACATGACTAACGTAAACAGCTTTATGTAGATATTAAATAGAACAACCCAAAAAACTATATGCAAAACTAGGATATTTTCTTTCTAATTAAACATGGCACCCTTTTTCTCTGAAATGGTACTGTGTACATGGGTTTTAGAGTTAGAACTCAAATGTTAACTCTCCTATTATTAGTTCTATAACCAAATTACTTTATCACTTTGAGCCTCAGTTTGTTTATCTATATAATGGAATCAAAATCTACCATAGCATTTTTATGATTATAGTATTGTTATAGTGATATTAAGATAATGAATGCAAAGTACATCTTACCATGCCTGGCACATAATAGACACTCCGACAATATTTTTTCATACCAATCTATTGATCCTGATGTTCTAATTCCCTTCCTTAGAATCAAAATCCCCATAATATACTGCTGTAGCCCAAAACCCCACCAAGCATTGTGCTATACAGACAAATCTCTTGGCCCTTTTGATTCTGTACATATGAGCTCATTGGACCTTCCTTCACACTCTGGTGCATATCACAACTATTTTCAAGCGTGCTCACTGCCAACTAGGACACGATGTGCCTTTGTACCCAGTGTTCATTTGTCTGTGCTCAGAAGAAAATAAATAGGCCACACCAAAAGCAAAATTTATGAAATCATAAATTTGTATTGAAGATCTATAACCTATGCTTTCGCTTCCTCTTCCACTTCAACTGTGGAAAGTTATATCTTTTTAACTTCAGGCCTCCTCTCAATATCAGAAAACAAAGAGATCTGATATGATCTTTAGATGAAACTTACTCATGCTGTTTTACTGATTCTGCCATTTCTATACTATCTCAATTACTATAGCTTTATAGTCAGTGTTGCTCTCTCGTAGTAGTCTTCCATCATTGGAAAACCCTGACAGTATAAAAGTTAAAAATCAGGTATTGGGGGAAGGGATGAAAGAGGGCTAATATCCTCAGCTTTCATAACAGAGGCAGAAATGATGAATTTTCAAAAGCTTTTTAATGGGAAATTTTAAAATAATGAAGTCAAAAGAATATGAACCCACAGGTACCCATTTGTTACCTTGCACATGTTCCTCTGTAACATCTACTCATTTCCCACCCCCACCTATCCCAGAGATAAGATTATTTTGAAGCAAATCTATGGGGATCTTTAGAAGCCAATATTTCTGTTGTGAAGAAACATTTCCCTAAAGTTTAATCTTTTCCTTAGTTTATATATTAATGTCAAGCAAAATTAGATTTAATTTTTTTCCATAGAAAGGCATTTTGTAAAATGATAATTTTCTTTGTATCTTGCCAGCTAAGTAATACATAGAGAAATGTCTGGAGTGATGGTCATTATGTTAATAATGGTTATTTCTGGGTGGTGGAATTTGAGTGGTGTTTTAAATTATGCTTTTCTGCATTCCTTAATTTTTTTCTATGAGCAATCTAATCATTATAAAAATAATAAAGTAATTATTTATTAATCATTAAAAAAAGAAGTAGCTATACTATTAAGAGTTTGTTTAAATCATTTATAAGAATTTTAACTTTCAGGGTGCAGGCCTACCTCAAGAAATAAGTCAAGTAACTCAACATCATAAATCTGGCTTAAATGACAATATTAAATGTCAGCAGAGAAAACATGAGCCTCACAGTAAATGTAAGTTTTAAGTTAAACTATAACTCTGGTGCTTTCTTTTTATTAATATTAACAGCTTTACTGAGTTATAATTCACATGACATAAAATCCATCCTTTTAAAGTATTCAATCAGTAGTTTTTTGGTATTGTCACAAAGTTATACAACCAGTGCCACTGTCTAAATTGAGTACATTTTCATCACCCCTTGCATTTTCATATGAATTTTAGGATCAACTTGTCTCTTTCTGCAAAAGTGGCAGCTGGAACTTTTATGGGGATTGCATTGAATCTGTAGATCACTTTGGGTGGTATTGTATTGTCATCTTAACAATATTAAATCTTCTTATCCATGAACACAAAATATCTTTCCATTTATTTAGGTCTTTAATTTTCTTTCAGTGATGTCTACAGTTTTCAGTGTACAAATCTTGCATTTTTTTTTTGGTTAAATTTATTTCTAAGTATTTTTTTATTGCTCTTGTCAATGGAACTGTTTTCTATATAATCCGGTTGCCTTTTATTTCTTTTTCTCTCCTAATTGCGGTGGCTAGAACCACCAGTATGATGTTGAATAAAAGTGGCGAGAGTGAACATTCTTATCTTGTCTTGATCTCAGGGATAAACTTTGAGTTTTTCAACATTAAGTATAATATTAGCCGTGGGATTTTAGTTAGATGTTCTTTATTAAGATTTAGTCTTTAATCTTGAGTAAACATTCCTCAGATTGCCGTAAACCTTTGATTAACTTCCATCATTCTGAAAATTTGGATTCTGGTAATTTTTGTCCATTTTCTCATTGCTTTTATGGAGGAGAGAACTTTTAGAGATCCCTCTGCTGACATTTTTGCTGATGTATCCCCACTATTTTTTGAGATAAATTTTATTTAAAGTAATTCAGTTACTTTTTTGTGTAAATACTTGCTAATTAAATTTCTCCAAACTGTATTACAGATTTTAGTTAAAAATATGTACGAATATTTTGTTGTTAATATTCTCCTTCCTAGTTTGTATATTTTTACTCTTTTCTTTCCTTCAGTGGTTTCTACTGTGTTCCAGGCACAGCAAGGGATGCAAGTACAGAGATGAGAATCTTAATCTTGCACTTTTTCTCTTCTCTTAATCAAAGTATTCCCAAAATGCAGGAAATAGCTCTTCATGTTCAAACTTTGGTTCATTTGTTATTCATTCATTTATTTATTCAGTAGCTACTTATTAAGTTGCAAGGTACTGTTCTAGTTGCTGCGAGTACACGAGTGAACAAGACAGCCAAGTTTTCTACCTAATAAGTGGAATTTTATAATAGGCAAATAAATAATAAATTCCATACTCAGTGATAGGGGTCCTATTTTAAATAAAATGGTCAAGGAATGCCTGTTTGACATAACATTTAAAGAGACCCAAATAAAATGGGAGTGGAATGGGATAAGCTATGCAGAAAGCTTGCTGAAGAGCTTTCTGTCAGAGGAAACATCAAGTACACAGTCCTGATGCTAACTTATTAAATATTAATTATTCATGATATTTTATGTATTTATATAGTACATGTAACATTAAAGTAGTTCTTTAAAATATTTTCCTAAAAAGCTATTTTTTTTAATTGTTTTATAACTTTGGTTCAGTTTGATAACTGCTAAACTATTTTTTGTACCAATATCTGTGCTCTACATTTTTACATTTTAAGTTAAATACAGATTAATATCCCTATAAATCTAATAAATATACCTTAAAGTTTTATATTTAATTGAAATACTTTGTGATTTTTCTTCAAATTATTGTTTATATAAATGTATGTAAACTATTCACAGTATATGGAATTCTAATTAGTTTTCTTTGTGTGTGTCTCTATGAAGGTTTAATGTCAATACCCATCAGTTTTCCTTTTTGTTTCATCCTTTTTGCAAGGTTACTTCTTTCCCTTTCTTTCCCCCCCTTCCTGCTTTCTTTTCCCCCTCTCTGTTCCCACTCTTCCTTTTCTAGCTTTGCCCTTTTCCTTCTCTCCTCACTCATCTCATTCCCTCCCTACTTCTTTCCTCACCTTCTCCTTTTTCCTTAGTCCCCTTCTCCCTTCATCCCATCCTCCCTCTCTCCTTCCTTCTTTCCTTCCTTTCTTTCTCTTTTTCCTTTCCTCCTTCCTCTTCTAATTCATCTTTTTCATTTCTCCTAACATTCCCCCAATTTTACCTTAATATTTCTACTAAAACGGCTTCCTAATTGGTCTCTTAATTTCCTATCTGTTCAATAAGCCACTGCCATATTTTACTCTTCCTAAGGCACAATTCTGATCAGATCACTACCTGCTCAGATTGGTTACCCACTGTCTACCAGTTTAATTCCATAGTCTTCAGTACTTCTGAGATTATGGCTCCAATGTGCTTCTTTAGTTCATTTAAGCTCCATTATACTTCTTAACCTCCAGTGGAGCTGGTCTATTTAGAGTTTTATAAACACATTCCTCGCCCTCTGTTTCCATGTCTTTTCTCCTATTATTTCCTTTGCCTGGGATACTTAGCCTCCTATTCAGCACTTTGGAAACCTTTATCCTTCAAGGCTCAATTAGATGCTACCTTTCCTTTTCCATTATATTTGTTATCTGTGAGTGTCCCTTCTCCCCCTCATCTAGATTATAAGTTCCTCAAGGTCAGGGGCCTTTGCCTTCTTGGAATTCTGTGAATTTTTAACAAAGTGCCTTGTGGTAGTAAATATTTGGTAAATTTAATTGGTATTTAGCAAGTTCCTTTATTTACTAAAATTTCTATTTTCTTGTCTCTAGTTAAAGAAGAGTGTAAGAGTCCTAAAACTGAGAGTCGGTCACAAAAAATTTCAAATAAGCAGGTAAGCCTCCCTTTTTTAAAAAATCTTTATGGGTTTTTTTTTAATGTTTTATGACAGGTAAGCTTTCTTAAAATTTAATTTCTAGTAGCCAACATTTTATTGCTCTTTGACATCTAACTGCATATTGCAGCCCTTTCAATCAAATTTATGAGGGTGCTAAAGCATAGCCTGCCATTCACTTGGATGGGAGGTTGCAGAGCCAGAGTCCAAGGTTTAAAACTTGAAATATCTGAAGCCCTGATTCTGCTGTTTAGTAGTTGGGCACTTCACTTCATCTCTCAACCTCAATGTCTTCATCTTTGAAATGGAGATAAAAAAAAACACTTATCTCTCTCAATATACATAGTCTAAATATACATACCTACGTACCTACATACATAAGTGTATATATGTGTATATATAAAACATATGGAAATATGTTTATATATACAATGAAAGTATATGGATCAACATAGCAAAGTTAAGAGTTAATTCTACAGAGTTAGATTGGTTGGGGGAAGCTGAGATTTATGTTTTATTTTTATATAGTTTCTGCTATTTGATATGAAGTATGTATTTTGTAATCAAAGTACAACAAAATTTTAATCTAAAAGAATTCAACATATACCCTTATGATGTGTGCATTTTTATATGTATATTTTATTACTACAGAGTTTGAAAAAAATTAGGTCTTATAAACTAGTAATATATTAAATTTATAGAGGACATCTTAGCAGAATATTTGGCACATAGCAGTTTCTCTATAAATGGAACTCATATTTAGATGTCAGTAAAATGGTTGAATTACATGACTTTTAAGGCCCTCTCCTTTTGAAACTCTTATGCTATCATTTCTTTTTTTTAGAAAAAGCATTTATAAACTTTTTGTGCCATCGACCTCTTTGATGAAGCCTATGGACTCTTTCTCAGAATAATGTTTTAATGCTAAAATAAAATACATAAGATTTGAGTGAAAACTAATTTTATTGAAATAGAATTAGGTCACCCCATTGTGGTTTATTGCCCACATTCATAATTAAAGGGAATGCTAAATCTTATCTAGAAGTTAATGAAGATAAAGATGTAATTTTTTTCTCAAAAAAATTCAAATTCAAATTTACAGGCCCCCCTTTTTTACTTATGATAAAAAAGGAGAATTTCACATTAAAAAATTTATAGCTATTTATTTAGAACTATTAAATAGTAACTATAAATTTTATTTGCACAAAAAGCTCATTCGTACTCTTTTATAGACGTTTGGAGGGCTTGCCAAATGTAATATTAAGCTAGTGAAGAGAAATGAAAGTACAGAAGTCTCAAAAAACCAAACGATTGTGGCTGGTTATCCAAATGCTTTTAATAAGGTAAAAGGTCATTTATTCAGTTTATCTTCCCAAACTCTAAACCTGGGAAGATAATTAGGTGAAAATTTAAGAATCATTTTTGTATATAAAACTTTTAGTTTTCTCTGTGTCTCTGTGCTTTCATCTTCATGCACAAAATATTTATTCTTCTAGCCTAACACTGGAATTGAGAACTTTTTAGCATCCTTGAATATCTCCAAAGAAAATGAAGTACAGTCATCTCATCATGAAGAGCCTCCAAGTGAAGAACATTTGTCACCACAGTCATTTGCTATGGTAGGTATTTCGTAGGAGCTTTTGTACTGCAGTAATTTTACTATTTTTGGCCAGGCATACATACCACATGCAGCTGTTAACAGTTTTCTTTCATGTAGACTGATGTGTTGTATCAATGTTGTCATTATGTGAGGAAAATCTGGCTGCCCTGGGCAATTAAACCATCTTTTTCCTTTTTGTCTTTAGATCATATATAGCTCCCTTGTTTTTCAAACATTGCTACTAGGCAATTTGGTCAAAAGTTAAGCAGAAGAGTAAGCATTCTTTCTATGCCGAGAAATGAGAGTTTTGTTTTGTTTTGTTTTGTTTCAACTCTAGGCTATTGATTTTCCTTATTCTCTGTCTGAATATAGTTGTTGGTTTAATTTTTAACAATGTAACTCATTAAAAGAAGGATCAGTAAGCTCTGTAACTCTGATAACTTTTCTTCCCCTAACCCCACCATCTTCATACCAATCATTTTCAAAACAGAAGGGAACACGGATGCTTAAAGAAATTTTAAAAATTGATGGTTCTGACTGTGTGGGCCGTAAGAATGAAATGAAACAGATCGATAATAAAGTCACCGTTTCCTCTAATAGAAGAGATGAATCTGGACATTCCTCACAGCCTAAACAAAATAAGAAACCAAGTAAGTAAACTAAGTACAGTTACTAATAACCAGTATTTCAAAAATTCAGTTCATTTTTTTATCATGTGCTTTTTAAAGATAAAACTACGTTAATTTTTAAAAGAATATAATTAAAAGTAACAAATAAGAGTGTAATTTGTATGCTTGTGTCATTTATATAATTTAACTATGTAACCAATGATGTATAGTCCCTAAAGGTCTTCTTGTGATTACCTAAATTGTACTATTACAGATACTTATTCTGTAGACCCCAAACCTGGAAAGGTTTTCACATTCTAGCTTTTTTCCTCAGTAATTTAAAAATGATCGTAAAATTTAAATACATCACTTAACTTTTCTAAAATTCTTTTTTCCTATTTATAAAGTGAGAATAACATTGCAAATGACTGTTGTGATAATTATGACATGTATAAAGCAGCACTGTGTCTGGCACATTCATAGATGCCAAGAACTGATATTAGCATTTTGTTAAAAAAAAAAACAAAAAACAAAAAACAAAAAAAAACTTGACCACCATAAAAATAGAAGAAGCTATAAAATCAATTAAAAATAATGGAGGCAGACATTGGAAAGTGAGTACCTACCTCAAATCTGTGAAGCCTATAACATAACATCTGGCACATGTCTGGATTTCAATTAATATCTATTATTGTCCCTACCCTCTATGTCCCCTATAGTTTAGTATTTTGTCTATGTAATTATCTGCAAAATACTGCCAGGAAGAATTACTAATGCAAAAGTAGATGGTGACAGAAGTTCAAAATCTAGAACAAAATCAGAGCCTACCTCCATTTATACTCCAGTGAATATTGGGATAAATAATTAAATATTTCAGTAACTGTTAGGAAACTATCATAGTGACAGACATATTCCTGAAATAGAGCAAAATAAAATCTTAAAACTCAAAATTGGATAAAGATGGTCCCACTGTCAAAAACAAGTAACTTTTACTTTTTTTCATACACTGTAGAGTCAAGAGCTGAATCCAGCCCATGTTAGCAGAACTAATGAGATTTGTGACTTTGGGCAAGCCACTTAACCTTTTTTAAAATCTGTAACAGTAAGAGGTTTAGATTCATCCTTCACAGAGGTTGCTCTTGTTCTATTAGTGAGTTTGCTGATCATGAAATAATGTGAACTTTCAGAATTTTTAAATCATTTTCTATCTAAAAGCACTTTAAAAGACTTAATTTCAGGGAAAATTTTAAGCACTATTTGAAGCAACAAAAGCATTCATCCATGTGTCTCAGAATGTAAGATAAAATGGTGAGAAGTAAGACTGAAGCCAAAGCCTCAAAATTTAGGAATTAATTGTAAATCGGGCGAAGAAAGCCATTTGCTTGTTTAACCCATTTTCCGTTTGCCCTGAGACTACTCGCCAGCAGTGCTTGGGGGCTGCAGCATTTAACCCTAGATAGCTCGCAGTAACGGTCCTCACTTTACCACAAAGTTTGCCACGAAATATCTCACTTTTATTATTATTTTTGCATCACTCTAGTATATTGACTCTTTGGAAACAAATGACATAATTCTGTTTATAGCTTTCTGTTTTTAGCAGTGGTGTTTCCATTCACAAAATATAGTAATTCTCAATCACTGAAAATGTCAAATCCTAGAAAACTTAGCGTCCCTACACGTGGTTAACATCATTCTCGAGCGGTTGTTAGCTGAAGATTCATCTGATGAATCCGATTTGTATGTATACATTTCTCTTACGTAGGATTAGAGTCAAGTTCTGTTCAGAAATAATTCCAAGAACAGTTTTTATATTTTATTTTTATATTGAAACCAGTCAGATTTGCTTCATCCTCAAAGAGTATGTTTATATAAAATTAAATTAATGCTGGCAGCAAGCTGTACTTTTTTTTTCTAAATAGGAAATGGGTTGAATTTTGCCTGTAAAATAACTATGTAATCATGAATCTGTCGAGATGTTCATTTTTGGCAGTCAGCTACGTATCATATTTTAAAATCTTTATCTTAATCATGTATCATTAATCAATTGAAATCACCTCGAAATGTTTATTAAATTCTCAGTAATTTTAGGCAATACTAAATAGTTCTTATATTTGCTTCATGAAAGATTCCTTTTCTCACCTTTTATCAATTTCCTGCTTGTATTCTATGAAACTCTGCAATAATTGCATAGTTTGAGATATCATTTAATATAGATATGTCCTTTTCCCTTTTTTGGTAGCATCTTATATGAACAAGCCTCACAGTGCTAGTGAGTACCATAATGTGCAGTCTATGGAAAATGTGTGTTGGCCTGCTCCCAGCCAGCTCCCTCCTGTGTCCACACCAGTAACTGAACTTTCTCGAATTTGTTCCCTTGTTGGAATGCCACAACCAGATTTCTCTTTTCTTAGAACACCGCAGGTATAGTATACTACTTTCCATTAATAGAAGTTATTTAACACCGAGCTTAAATAAATTGACTGAAAATCTTTGGCTAGAAAAATATCTAATGGGGCTGACTTTTTTTGACTTTATGAGCATCATAGGCTTATAATTCTTGCTCTAGTTGTTCCATTTATTTAAAACCAGAACCCTCAGAGAAGCTGATAGAGAAACCTAGACAGCAAGGATGCTAACTAAAGCCAACACTCTTTAGACTGATGGAGCTAGGGATCTTGGTGTAAAGCAGTTTTCAAATTTTTTGGTTTCAGAAAATCTCCACTTTTTTGAAGACTCTAAAGAACTTTTGATTACTTTGTGTTATATCCCCATGTACTGTATTAGAAATTAAAACTGAAAAAATTTAAAAATATTTATTGTTTAAAATAAATTTTCAAAAAAACTCAGTGAGATTTCCATTTTTGCAAATCTTTCCACATCTAGCTTAATAGAAGAAGCTAGATTCTCATATTTGCTTGTTACTATCAATCTCTTGTGATATGTTGTTTTGGTTGAAATATATGAAGAAAATTTGGCCACAGATAGATAGTTGGGGAACAGGAGAGAATTTCAATAGCCTTTTCATATAATTGTGGTTATTCTTTGGTACTACATTAAAATGCAGTATTTTCTTAAAGGTTAGTTACAATGTAGAATCTGAAACTATATCAATGAACTTTTTGTCTCCTATTTGTGGGAAAATGAGAGTGAAAAGCCAAATAACATCTTAATACTATTGTGAAAATAATTTTGACCTCAAGGATCCTTGGAAAAGGGTAAGGGTCTCAGGGACCCACAGAGTCCCTAGACTGCACCTTGAGAACTACTGGCCACATGCAAGATTGTTTCATCCTTTTTACATTTGAGTTCTTGATACATTCTCACCTGCAACAGAAAGTAGTATTAAATTCTAGCTACCTTTTGAAAAAACAGAATTTTTAAAAAATCCTTTTTGTAAAAGAAAAAGTAAGTATAATGTAAAGAGTGATAAATATATGGTGGCAGAAGGAAATTGAACTTTGGATGGTGAACACACAATGCAGTATACATATGACGTTGAATTGTACACTTTAAACCTATATAATTTTATTAACCAATGTCACTCCGGTTAATTTAATTGAAAAAATTAATGTGAATATAAAATCAGTCAACACCTCTGAGTCTTTTAGATCGTGACAATTAATTCACATTAGTGAAATATCTGCTACTTGGAGGATGGTGTAATGCAAGGGTCAGCAATTTTTTTTTCTGTAAATATTTTAGCCTTTGCAGGACATATGGTCTCTATCAAAACTACTCAACTTTTCAGTTAGAGTATGAAAACAGCCATAGACAATACATAAAAGAATGAACTCTGGCTGTGTTCCAATAAAATCTTATTTACAAAACAAACAAACAAAAAAACAAAGTGGAAGACCTAGTTTCACAACTCCTTCGCATAAAGAAAACAGTTTTGCTGGCTTTCATTTGTATTAGGATGCTTGACCCTTCAGCTACCTTCAGAAGCATTTTATTTTGTAAACATCGAAAGATTAGGCAACAATTTTAAAGTTTTTACATGGCAACCCAAAACTTAAACTAAGAGTCCTTAATTGAATCTTGCATTTTTTTTTTTTTTTTTAACACAATGTCAGATGAAATTATTCTACTTGTTTAAACTACATTCTGGGTGAGGAGTTGACTTCCTAGACAGATAACTTTATAGACATTTATATTCTCTTTTTTAGACAATGACAGTTTGCCAAGTGAAATTATCTAATGGCTTAATGGTACATGGGCCACAGTGCCATTCTGAAAATGAAGCCAAGGAAAAAGCTGCACTTTTTGCTTTACAACAATTGGTGAGAACTGTTCACAACTTCTCTACTAAATTTTAAATTAATCCCTATAGATATTTTTGTTGCACTGTCTTATAACTTTTAAATACTTCCATAGGGCTCCTTAGGAATGAATTTCCCTTTGCCTCCACCAATATTTCCAAGTTATCCTCCTGCTATACCACCTGGAACCATTCGTCCAGTTTTTCCCCAACCTACTGGTAAGATATTTTGCTCTTCTAAATATTTGTTATTGAGTTATTATTTTTAGAAAGTTCTTTTAAGATTCATTATTTTGAAGAAACCAAAAAATTTATCTAAACTTAGTCTAGGGAATGTAAGAAGGAATTGTGAAAAGTAAGCCTGAAACCAGAGCTTGCAGATTCATCTAGAAATATCATTCTCCTGCTGTAGTCTCTAGTGTGGCTAGAGTAGGATTATTCTTTGTTCTGGGCAGCTCCTTAATCTCCAGTGGCTGCCAACAGATGAATTTGGGTTTAAGGGAGACATTAAAACACAGGTGGGGTAAAAATAGGTGAAGGGAATAAAAAACAGGTAACCTTTGAAGCTGCGGATGTGAAAGAAATGGTCTTTGACAATGAGGAAAATGAAGAGTGGAGGGGTTTTTAAGCTTACTGTGTGTCTCTTAATATTCTTTCATAATTGTCTTCCTCCTTCAAACATAGCATCTGAGTTATCAAGCATGTCGTTCATGCTTTCTGTAGCCAGCTGATGACTTCCAAGTGTGTTGGGGGAATTGAAAAGTCGCTGGGGAATCATTACTCTTTTTGTCCAGGCTTTTTCATTGACTGACTTTGAGAAAACCATATAACTTCTTTGGGACTCCATTTTCTTATATATGCTAGATGTGTCCAGATCTCTTTGAGATTAACACATTATAATTTTATGTAAATCTTAAAATCATTAAACTTTTCTCTTATCACTCCTTATTCCTAATGACAGTCGGCTTCTTCATATCCTAATCATTAACATTTTAAAACCAGTAATTTTTTTATTTCAAGGTTAGAAAATTACTTTTCTGAGTCAACTATATGTCAGATATTATTCCAAGAGCTTTACATATCTAATCTTCACAATAAACATTAGAAAGCTTAATAATGATGATTAAACAAATTACCTCTTCTTTTTGCCTAAACTCCATTAAACTGAAAAATAAATTATTTTAAAAGTGTAAACCTATAAGGACAAGGAGATGAGAGAAGAACTATCAGCGAAGTAGAGATTTGAAAAGAGTTTGTGATGAGAAAAGCAATTGAAGAAATAGTAACCAATTTAGCAGAACAGGGTTAAACCACAAACTAAAGTGTCTATAAAAGAGGATATAAATGAGCTGATGAGCAGATTGTCCCTCACAATTCCCAAGAGATTCAGAACTTTGAAGTATCAGAAGCTGTCGGAGCTTCCGATAAGGCATGAGCTAAGGAGAGGAGATTGGTTCAAAGTCTACATGGAACGTGGGACCCCTCCCAATATCCTTCCCCCACACAGCCAGGCAGTCGCCTCTTCAGGCAAAAGACTGAAGATATGTTCTCCAGAGGGCTCCCTAGATATGTAGAGACCAGGCATAGAATAGAGAATGAGAGATGTTAGGTTGAAAACTGAGATTAAGGTAACTTTTGTTTTCCCTATTTTATTCTCTGATTTTAGCCAACCGTGGCCCAGATAGGAAGTTGGAGGATGGTTCTTTTGAGGAATTCATTGAACTCCAAAGAAAAGACCTACTGACTTTTGGAGGGTTTCCCAACCAAGGCTGGCTCACTACCCAGTCATCCTAGAGAGAAGCTGTCAAGTCATCTAGCCCTGCTCCTTCCCCAAACAGACACAGCTTCTAATCACTGTTTTAGTGTCTTGCTCTTTAATATGAATAGATACTAGACTGTGAGAGATCCTGAACATTTGGGGAAAAGAAAATATCTAAAATTAAGAGTCCAAAACAAAGAGAAATAAAAGGGACTTGGAAACAGAGATAATACAGGAAATGACTTCAAAGACAGCTGTTAATATTCCAAGTGAAATAAAACAGTATTGCAGCCAAAAAGTATGAACAAGAATATATGAAAAAAGGAATAGAGAACAAGAATTAAATGTTGAGTTTAATGTTTTAAATTCAGTAAAGAAAGCCCTAGCAAAGCCGTGGAAGTCTCAGGAAGAACAAGATAAAAGGTGGAAAATAAGAAAAAAAGGGAGATTTAGAGGAACAGTGCACAGATCCAACACTCCTCTAATTGGAGTTTCAGTAAAAGACCAGAGATAATAAAAAGGAGGAAAAGTATCAAAGAAATAGATAAGAAAGCTCTCTGGACTAAAGGACATGTATCTCTAAATTGAAAGGGCCACCAAATGCTTAGCACAGTGAGTGAAAAGAGACACAGATTGCCTTGATATTCAGAATATAAGTGATAAAGAAATGGTCTGAAAAGGTCAGAGAGGAGGGGGAAATAATTCAAAAGATCAAGAGTACGAATGGTATTTTATGTTTAACAGAAAGTAGAAGTTAGAAAGCAGTTGAGCATCGAATACTTCAAAATTCTAAGGCAGAATTTGTTTCATCTTAGATTTCCCTATATAGCCAAACTATGAATTTAGTACAAGGGTAGAAAAAGACATTTTCAGGCATGCATGTTGACTGCTTATGCACTCTTTCTTAAGAAGCTACCGGATTATAAACGCCAAAAAAATATATATATATATAGTAGTTAAAAAAAAAAAAGGTGAGACTAAACCACAAGAGATCCAGTATACTTATATGCAGTAAATGAGAATCTCAAGATGCTAGCCGCTCCACAGGCCTGGAAAGTAACTTGTCCCACTTGTAAGAACAGGGGGAGGTCTTGGCTTTTAAGATAGGTAACTGATAGATGGGAAGCATTTGGGAAAACATTAAAGATAAGTGCATAGAAGACTAAGTTTTTAAAAGATAATTACTTTTAAAAGGATGAAAAAAGTTTTATAAGAAAAAAACAGAGTATCCTACTTGGCTCTGCAGTGACAATTTTGCACAATCACATATCATGAACACTACTTATATATTTAAATAAATATTGTGATGTACTTACATTGAGAGGACAGGGCAAGTGGTGAGGGATGGTATAAAATAACTGAATTTCGTTCTATCTTAATAGGAAATCAGTAGATCTAAAAGTGCATAAAATTGACAAATCACTAGTAGTGCAAGCTAATTATTGAAGAGTGTGGAAGTAAACAGCTAAATAGTTAAACCTGGATGAAACAGGTGACTGCTATATTATGTAGAAAATCTTTTTTATTACAATATGTATGTAGTACTTTTAATTTTTTTTAAATGTAATCTGAGGTCATAAATAACTAAGTAGCAGAACTGGCGTTCAAACCCAGGTCTGTCTGATTTCAAAGCCCATGCTTTTGTTACTGTACTAGACTGACATTCCTTTGCCTGTATAATGTTTTAGTCATAAAATTTTTATGACAATTAATATGATGTTTTCTTATAGCTCAAGGTAATAAGTTCACTCTACTTTGCAAAATCTAATTTGACTGCTTCACTTTCAAAAATGAATCCAATAACTATATATAAAGCAATTTTAATTAATTAGTATGTGTTGGTTACCTAAAGGTGTACCCACAAGCTTCTAAAAGTAATGTTTTCTCCATATCGACATTTTATAGCTTGCTGTTTTTACCTTTTTCATGTTGATTATTATATTTATGCTCATTATTATATCATGTTTATATAGTGTATTCATACCTACCAAGCATTTTGAGATTGGAATTGGAATTCTTTTGGTCTTGTAATAGGTGCTTTTCAATGTTCCGGTTAAAATCTATAACATACATAAAAGCAAAAAGATTTTTTTTATTAAATTTATTGGAGTGACAGTGGTTAATAAAATCATATAGGTTTCAAGTGTACAATTCAATATTATGTTATATGTATATTGCACTGTGTATTCACTACCGGAAGTTAAAATTAACTTTCATTACCATATATTTGACTCCCTTTATCCTTATCTACCTCCCCATCTCGCCTTCCTTCTGGTAACCACTAAGCCATTGTTCATGTTCATAAGTCTCTGTTTGTCATGTTTGTTTGTTGCTTTCAGTTTTATATCCCACATATAATGAAATCACTTGATTCTCAACTTTTTCTGTCTGACTTATTTCTATTGGCATGGTAATCTCAAGATCCATCCATGTCACAAATGACAGTACTTCATCTTTTCTCAGTAGCATTCCATTGTATTGGGAGAAAGAACTTAATCATCAGATTAACATTTTAAAGTTATTTTGTAGATTTCTATTTTATGGAATGAAAAAAGTCCCAGTGGGAAAAAAATAGAGAAAAATGTATTTTATGTTGAGAACAGTGATTTATTGGGGAAATTATGGAGCTTACTTTTGCATAAGATTAACATAACATCTTTATTTATTTTTGTTGTTTCTTTTTAAATTTTTAATTTTTTTTTTGTTTTATTTATTTTTTTATTATGGTGACATTGGTTAACAAAATCCAGTAAGTTTCAGCTGTACAATTCAACAGTAAGGCATATATATATTGCATTGTGTGCTCACCACCTATAGTTAGATTTCTTTCTGTCACCGCATATTTCACCCCTTTTCCCCCATTTACCTCCCCCATCTCTCCTCCCCCCTACCCTCTGGTAACCACTAGTCTATTGTCCATGTCCATGAGTCTCTGTTTGTTTGTCCTGTTTGTTTGTTGCTTTTAGGTTTATATCCCACATATCATATGATTTTGTAATAAGTGATATCATATGATTTTCAACTTTTTCTGTCTAGCTTATCTCATTTAGCATAATTATCTTGAGGTCCATACATGTCGTTGCAAATGGCAGTATTTCATCTCTTATGACTAATATTCCATTGTATATCTGTACCACCGCTTCTTTTGCATCTTTTAAATAGATCTTAACATTATGACTGCCACCACAGTTGCTTCTAGGTATTATCAAGACCTAATTTTCTAAATCTTATTAGATTTTTTCATATTAAGTTTGGTTCATCCTGAAATTTGTTTCATGTATAATTCATAACACTAAAATATATTATGATTCTCTCTTTTAATCTAGAATTTCTTAAATGGCTGAATTTTAATTAAGCTATACTATCTTACAGCTTGGGCTGCCTTTATATCTCTCTGAAAAGAAACTTTGAACACAGTACATATCTTATTTAGTGGCAATGTGCAAGTGTCTCAGCTGTCACGGTTTAATGCACTAGCTCCCAAGCCCCGCACTGGTGTTGACTGCAGAGGATCACCTGTGGAGCTTGTCAACAGGACAGATTCCTGGGCCCCTTTGAGCCTGATTTACCAGCTCTGAGGCTTTGCCCGGGAACCTACCTGTATTTTACAAGCTCCTCTGGTGACTCAGATATACAAAACAAGTTTGGAAACTACTGGTTCAATGTGCTTTTATTTACTTATTTTTTTAAAGATTATATATTATTTTTAATTAATTTATTTATTTTAATAAGGAACAAAATGTAAATTTTAAAAAATCCTTGAATTACAAATGTTAGAATAGGGAAAAGAAAAATTCTACATATCATGAAAGTGATCCGATTTGAAAACGAGCTTTTTTTTTTTTTTTGTAGGCTGGGATCACTATGGAAGCATATTAACATTGGGGGCGGGTGAGATCCTTAAGATTTCTCTCTTTGTGCCCTGGCTTTTCTCCCCCAAGTGACAGTTTCATGACCCTTTTATTATTTTTTTAAATAGTATTACAAATATTCCTAAAATTCATGTCGGTATATGTTAGGCCTTTGCAGGCCAGACAGCATAATGATAAGCTAACTTCTACAGTCCTAGGAAGGGTGTCTGAGGTTGAGTGTTGTAAGCAAGATTAATCATAAGTTAAATGTATGCCTCTTTGCCAAAGTGAAAAACACCAAAAAGGGTGGCACAGTGAGGTCTTAAATTTCAAGGTTTTGATGATACCATTTTACTAAAAAACAAATTTTTCATGATTTTTAACAGCTAATATAATGCCATCATCATCTCATCTCTTTGGTTCAATGCCATGGGGACCACCAGTGCCAGCTCCTGGAAAGCCCTTTCATCATAGTTCATATTCCGGGACCATGCCCATGGCTGGGGGAATGGCAGGTGGTGTGCACAATCAGTTCATACCTCTACAGGTGAGACCTGGAAAGGGAATTATCATATTTGTAAGAGAATTAATTTTTTAATGTTCAGACTATTGAATAGACTGTGTTGATTCAATAATTACTTATTCAGTGCCAACTAAAAGCCCAGTACTGGTCTGGGTGCTGAGATTATATATTATGACCAGTGGTGACCAGTCTGACCTGGTCCCTGATGTCTGGGTTTATGTTCTAATAAATAATAATAATTGCAGCAAGGAATAATATCATTTTCTCGCACAACGTGTTTTAAAATCAGGGGTATAAATTTTCTTTATATTTAGGTTATGAAGAATTTTAAAATATTTTATTCATAACTAAATTCCTTTAATTTCTAAACTTTGGTTTGGAGATTAAGTGGAAGCCACAAGTCAGCAGTGATTGACAAATGTTAGCAGCATGATTTATGGTATTTTTTGACACTAGTCTTTTTGGTTAACTAATGATGTTTTTATTCTTTAAAGGTTACTAAAAAAAGAGTTGCAAACAAAAAGAACTTCGAGAATAAGGAGGCTCAGAGTTCACAAGCCAGTCCACTTCAGACTAGCCAGCCAGGGTCTTCTGATGTCACCAAAGTGATTCCACAGGAGAGTTCATCAGTTTCCTTGAAGTCCTCTCAGATTACTCATCCAGCACCTTCTTTTCAAGTTGAAGCTTCCTCCCAAGGCCATAGTATGTCTCACCATAAGTCAACACCAAGCTCTTCTTCAAGAAGAAAATCAAGAAAACTGGCTGTCAATTTTGGCGTTTCTAAACCTTCTGAATAAATTTGGTACTTGGAATTAAATTAATTTCTTTCCTTTCCACTCACCTTTTTATAAATCTTTACCTGTGTCATAAATAATTAGAATGTGCTATTTTAAAATAATGTTTCCATTGAAATATTTTAATTTTTAAGTTTTCAGGCACTTTTCATGCTGTTTAAAGACTACATATCAAATTGTGCATCTTAAATATGTGCAGTTTGTTTTATGTTAATTATACCTCAGTAAAATTGTTAAAAAGAAAATACTAAGTTAAATCTATGTTAAAATAATACCAGTGGACTAAGCATTAAAACGTACCACTGTAAATACTGGCCTCATCATTAGAAATACCCTGAGCTATGAATCAGACCTCATATTACAATAATAGTAAACATTTTTTTATACTATCATTGAGGGATAATTAAATGGAGCATGAAAATTGGGCCCCACGTATAACTTACTGAATGTGGATTTTATTTTTCTCTTTAATTATGTAACAGAATTGTGGAGAATGGCTCTTATTTATAAGTGTTTTTAACTCATGTTCTGTTGTCTGTGAGGGTCATTTAGACCTGCTGTAAAACGACCACACTTGTGGTGGTGCTGCCAGTTTTGCTTTGTTCTAAATTTTGTACAAAAGCAACTTTAGAATACTGATCAGAATATTTCATTTAACTACTTAGAACTATAAATAGCAATCTACATTTGAGTAACTACAATTTTTTAGATTATTCAAGAACCAGCATTGGTAATTTCTAATAAAATTAAGTTTCAAAATCTACAGGGTACAATGATTACAAATTAATCTTCTGATATAATAAAGTACAAAACATTAATCATGTTGTTAATTAAAATAAATTGTATTATTCTTTTGTATAGCTTTTTACCTGCTTCCTTAAACATATCTGAGAGCTCCATTGTTGGTTCATGTGTAGTGCTTCTTGGGACTGATGAAATTCTAATTTTTTTTAAATTTCAATGTGTGCTATAAGCACAATCACTTTGTGATATACATTATTTACATGACAAATGCCTCTCACTCTATTTCCATATTTTTAGCTTTATCCTGAACTGTTCAGTGACTGGCATTTTGTCTTTGCATGTCATGTGTGGGTGTGTAATGTTCAAGCTGTGGCTGTTGAAATTATTTTAGAATTTATGAAAAATTATCAGTGGTACCAAGGTCTGAGTTTTTATATATATACATATATATATATTTATCCTTTAGTTTTTGTGATATGCTTATATTTTTAAGGAAGTAAGTTATCATACTTTTTTAAAAGTAGGAACCACAAGTTTTATATGGAGCTGCTGCTTCTTATATCTAATTTCATTTAGCTCATTGAAAACCTATTTGTTTTTTAAAATGCTGGCATTGAACTAAATGGATTCCTTTAACTGCTGATTTCAGAGTTTCTCTAAATGTTTATAGGATATTTGTATATTAGTAGTGCCTTTAGTATAAGAGATAAATGTTCATTATCTGTCATTTATTAGAGTATTGTGAATTTCTGTGATTTTATTTTCTATTGATTTCCTAGATTCAGATGTTCATTGGTTCCAGCATTTCCTTGTTGGAAATGTTTGTTGATCTGTAGTGGGATCTTGAATAATGAGGCTCAAGTAATTCTCCGTGTTTGTCTTTGTGGCCTCACAAAAACTCTCTATTTGTTTTCAAAGGAAGTATCTATATGGAAATGCAATACAAAAAAGTTAAATTGTGGCAGTAATATTCTGTTAATCTCCTACTGCTTTAAAGTGTATAATATGTTTCACCCTATATAACTGTACAAACTCCAGCATTCAAGAATTGCCTCACTCATCACTCTTCTGTGACTGCTCTTTAGACAGTGTACAATCCACATCTTTTTTAGTTTGCTGATGAAGGAACAAATGCTGTCTTCTGAAAACTCCACAAGAAAAATTTCAGTAAGCATGGTGCCACTGAACACATAAGAATAGTTCATCAGTATTTGAGTAAAGCAAGCTGAGAATTCTATATGTTTTCTTTTCACTCCTCCTTCTCTTTTCTTTAAACATATTATTCTGAAGGTCAAGGTTGAAGAGAAATTTAAATAGAAGAGAGCTCTGTAATGACTAGATAGTGGTCAGACATTCATCTATATTCTTTTCCCTTTACAGACAGACCTATTCCAAATGTGAGCCTGAGATCAATAGGAGATATGTTTTTATGCCCTGCCTATGGAGATAGAGGCCATTTTTCATATCATTATGTTCTTGAGGAGACTGGATTTAGTGATATTTTTGGAAACCTATAATTATTCCATTTCATGAGGGGCAGATTCAACTTCCGCAAAATTTAGAAATATGTCTGTTCAACTGTTGAATCTGCTATGGACTTTCTGTGAAAATGGTGGACTATATGGGGCACAGAGGAGTAGATTCCCCAAATTGCTTCATGTTTCCACAAAACTAGAGCAGTGAAATTTAAATATCCTTCATCAATAATTTTTTCCGTTTTTTGAGCTCATTAGTGAATTTTTAAGATAAGCCTTCCAACTTCACTGTTTCTTTTCACAACTTCCTATATTACCTGGTCATTACCTGAGTTTTATAATTTGACAGGTAGAATGTATTAATTGGTTTAAACATCATGTAGACCAATGTCTTAAACATTTTAAATTCAGTTGCATGAAAATTAATTTGTGTACCTTGGTTTCAATTTAAGATTACTCTTGTTTTTCAGAAGGATAAGTTGTTCTTTTAGAACTAATAAGATAAAGAGAGCTCCCCGCCCCCAGCCCCCGCTGTCCCCACTGGTAGAGGGGATGAAAAACTCTTGATGCAGGTTTTTTGTTGTTTATTTTCTTTTCTTTGACCAGGTGTTTGCTTTGGTTTTAGACCGATATTTATAAACTAATCTAAAGTCTTGTTTTTAACGGGAGGAAGTAGAAAGAAGGTGGTTGGAAGAAAGAAATAAGACACATCCAATCACTGCGTTTTAGGCTGTAATATATCTAGCTCAAGGAAATAGATAAGATTCAGAGTCTGTTTTATTCACTCATCTTTAAATCATCTGTTCTATTTGTATTAGTAAATCATACATTTTCATAATGATTAATTTTTACCTTAAAATAGAACTGTGTAGCCTTCCATTGAAGTTTGTTCTAACATACTTTATCTCATTGTTCAGAGCAACTTTTTAAAGCAACTTTGTATTATATTCTAGCTTTTTGAGCTTGCTATTTCATAGTACCATCTTGCTTCCAAACTGTTTTTTACCCTGGAGGAGAATTAATTTATATAAGAGAAATGATTGTGTCAGGCATTCTCTACCTTTAAAAAAATGAGTCAGAAATTCTCTTAGCATTTTTCCAGATATAGTGATATTACTCAAATAGTCAGTGTTCCTTATGTACATTTTGTAAGCTGTGTCAGTGAAACAGTCTTTTTTGCAGGAGCTTCCTTTCCTACTCAGAATAAAGCTTAAAATTCTAGAAATGAATATTTTTCAGACTGATCTGGTTCATATTTTGTCAGACCTCACAGTGTTGAAACAGACAGCCAACAGGGCCAAGCCAACAGGCGGGTGGATGTTTCACTATTATACACTGAGTTAATAGCTCAGATATCACAGATCCTTCTTTTAGAGAAAGAGAGAAAAAATGTATAAAATAGTTTTAGGAGTTAAGAATATCAGCAATCCACAGTTACTTTTGTGTTTATGTATGTATATTGTCAGTGGATCAACAGTAATGCCTTGCTCAATCAATGCATTCAGCCATCTCAAGTGCAATTTGTAATGGAGACCCTGGTTTCCAATAGATAAAGTTTTACATAGTTAAACCTGTAAAAATTAATTTTTCCAACAGTACACCCATTGCTATTGATTATTTTAGCAATTGGTGTACTATTAAATTATCCAGGCCAAATAATTAAGTTTCTGTAGATATTTTAGTAATTTGAAGCCAAATTCTTGTACCATATCTAATGAAATAATAGGAGTAAGAATTCGGTCCATAGTGTGCTTTAAGTTCTTTTATTCCTTTCTTCCCCTTACAGTGAAGGGGCTTTTTGTTTGTTTGGGGCTTTTCTCTCACGCGCGCTGTCTCTCTCTCTCTCTCTCTCTCTCTCTCTCTCCCTCCCTTCCTCTTTGCCTCAAGTCTCCTAAATTTTGTTCTGCCCATTTGCTTCTTTGAGTATTTTCATATATTTTCATATATAAGTAATAGATAGTGTGCAATATCATCAAAGTGTTCAACATGTTCATTTAAACAATGTAATTAGATAAAATTCATACGTATATATCTTAATTCATTTCTTTTCTCACATAACTATTTTATAAGTAGAATTTTTCATTAGATCTTATACAGAACAGTATTTTATTAAAATTTCAAAAGGGAAGACTTTTGTGCTCATTTTGTAGTTTTTGGTTTTTAAATATCTTTACATTATCTGAAATAAAAGTGTTTAAAACTTGCATTGGAATGGAATTCAAATGTATTTTTGTGTTGTTAAGTTGTTCATTTGTAGATTTCTAGCATGAAGTTAGCCTCAAAATGTTGTGGAAAAGGATTTTAAAATATAAGAGTCACTGAAAGAGTTTAAACATTATACATGTAAATTGCTATATGGATTTTAATTAAACACTTGAGAATGATTTCATAAGCTGTTTGTTCTTGTATGTTTGCATTGATATCAAAAGTAGAACATTACGCTATTCACTTGAATCCCATATCCTTTTATATTTGTATTTTGAATCTATATCGTTTAGCATAAACTAGACAGCATGGTTGGTAGAAAAAGTCTGAATTGTAGATTCAGATGGCCACTGTTCCAATCCTAGCTCTACTTCTTACTAGTTGTAAATAGGTCATTATCATATTAACATTAACAAGGTATGTAAGGTTTAGACCTTAGTTTCGATTTCTTCATCTCCTAAAGGAAGAAGGCAACACGCCTTGTGTTGTTAATATGTATAAAGCACTAGATGCATAGTACGTATATTACAAAAGTTAGTAAATTATTTGTCATGTGTGTATGCAGATCATTTACCTGGTTCCCAAATACACACAGTCCTCTGGATGGTGCCAAATACCTCTATGCTTTTTCCTGAGTCACTCTCCGGTATCCAGTTCATACAGCATCACCATGCTTCCCTTGGACATCTGGGAGGCTCTTCTCTTTCTGTTCTTCCTTTTCCCTGCCATGATCCCCTCTATTTTTTCTACCATGCAGGGGAAGTTTTTCTCACAGAGCCATGTAGGAAGAGGCTTTAATTCCTACTCATGAGACAGGAATCTATAAAACTAACATCTTGTTAACATTGGCCATGTCTCACAATATATCTCCGATGCATAGTTTTACCAAAATCTTTATGATAGAGATTGGAAGGAGTTGGAAAGAGGGTGTTAAGGAGGGAAGAAAATCTCTTCCTGCTATGTCTGCTTCCAGCTCTGCCCCATAAACCTGAGACTGTCTCTACTATTGTGCTTTACTCAAAACCCCAAGGAGTCACATTCTGATATGGTATTTAGCCACCTTGATACAGCAGGAGGCATGTACTCTAGGATTACCAGTAGAGTCTTAGCTAGCTGCTTTTTCACATCATTCCCCAGACTACCAACCCCACATGCTGAGATCCTCAGTACCGCCCCTCTCCACCCCAACTCCATAGCATTATTTGGCTCCCCCAATCTTGGTGCCAATTTTTTTGCTTGACAATCAAAACTGAAACGTATTCATTCAAACTGGCTTAAGAAAAGTAAAATCATTGTAAGAATATAGGGCAGTCTCAGAGACTCCAGTCCATGAAGTACAATCAGGCTTCTAAGAAACAGAACCTTAGGGTATTACCTTCCAATTCACTCTGTCTCCCCTCCATGAGGCTGTGTGGTCTGTGGTGTCTGTGATCAGGTCTTTGCTTACTCATTTGTAGTATGGGCAAGAGGGCAGATCACCTTGAGGGGCTGACCCTACTGAGCTATGGGTTGATAAGGAAATGCTGACTTCTTAAAGGCAGACTCTTAAGCAACAACCACATCCTGGACCAGCAGTCAGTCCTTATAGTTTTTATGTAAAAGAAGGCCTGCAAAACAGCTTTTCCCTAACAGTAACCAGAGCTCACTGTCTATGATGTGCCAGCAAACAGCTCTCATAAAAAGAGTAATCCCAGTTAAACTCCTTCACGTTGGAAAATGGTTGCATTTAGAATTTTCCAATACTTCATGGAGTCACTAATTCCTACAGTCGTAGGAGTCTTAGCCATGTTTCACTGAGTTCCTAAATATAAGATCAATAAGTAAGTATATCTACTGATTATTAAGTTCTTAAGTGTTCAATGTCCCGGGCCAATATTCTAAATGGTTTACATAGATTATCTCCTCTAATTCTCATAACCCTATCATGTAGGCAGGTTTCACCTATGCAGTAGTCTGACTCCATCCAAATCCTACACTATTAACTATTTTGCTATAGTATAAGGTTTAGTTTCTATAGTTTAGTTTTTACATTGACACTATGTCGTTTTATTATGAATATATTCATTCATTACATTTCCTATTTGTTTTACGGGCTTAGCACAAACATGGAGGTAACAAATATGAATAAGACCTAATGTTAGCATCCATAAAGTCTAGTAGGGGAAAGACAAGTAAACCACTAGGCTCAGTACCAGTATAACAAGCCCAGAGGAAAAGTGTACCTCACAGGCTGAGAAGGTATTGGGGTCTCTTTTCTGGAGGAGCTGAGAATTAAAGGACCCAAGTGTGGGAAGGCAATTCAGCAGAGCTGAATTACTTTTGGTGCAGGTTAAGAGAGGTCAGGGGTAAAATTAAGGTGAAGGTAGGATCCAGATTATAAAGAACATTTATCTACCTGAAAAATGTGAAACCATTTATTTATAAAGATACACATACCCCTAGTTTAGTGTAGCATTATTCACGGTGGTAAAGACATAGAAACAACAGAAGGGTCCTTCAATGGATGATTGGATAAAGATGTGGTACGTATATAAAATGGAATACTACTGAGCCATAAGAAAAGATGAAATATTGCCCTTGCAACAACATAAATGGATCTTGAGAGAATCACGCAGTCAGACGGAAAAGGACAAGAATATGATTTTACTCATACGTGGGGTATAAAACTGAAAGCAACAAATGAACAAACAAACAAAATCCATAGACACAGATGACAGTATGGTGGTTACCAGAGGGAAGGAGGGTGGGAGGAGGCCGAAGAGGGTAAAGGGGATCAAATGTATGGTAAGGAAAGGAAACAGCTGGGTGGTGAGCACACAACGCAATATGCAGATGATGCATTCCAGAACTGTACACTTGAAACTTACATAATCTTATTAATTGATGTCGCTCCAATAAATTTAATAAAATGAAAGAAAAGAACATTGCAGACCATGCAAAAGTGTTTGAATTTCATCCAAAAGGCTGTCTTACTCAAAGCTCTTTTTTTTATTTTGGATATAACAAAATCCCACTTAAATTAGCTCAAGAAAAAATAAAATGAGGGCGGTATAGAAGATTTATCATATAGATATAGGAAAATCACCTAGAATCTATTAAGAGCAGGAACACAGCTGGGCCTCAAAAGGAGCCTGGACCAAGAAATAGCTATCTACCAATCTAGTCTCACCTCTGCCTTGCTATATTCTAGTTGTACATTGCTTCAGTTGCAGCAACCAACCTAGAACTAGTATTTCTCCATCTCACCTCCAAATGGGTTAAGGTTGTGTCAGATGTCCAAGTATGGCTGCTGTGGCCTATTTGTTTGGAGTGGTGTTCTTTAGAGCAAGAAGGCCAGGATGTGAAGACATCCCCAAAAGGCTCTAATAGGCTCTAACTATTGCATGATTTTAAGAAGAGTGTTGTTTGCTTTCAAAATGAAAACTGACATTGTAAAGAGAGAGAATGGAAATCATAGACAAACAGAAAGCTGTTTCGGTAATCCAAGTAAAATGATGCAGCTGCACTAACTCTTAGAAGCTCTTATGTTATTCAAGATGTTGGATATCAAAGTTAAACAAGAAATGTGCAAGTAAAGTATTCAGGATCACCTCTCAGGCTGATCTATTAATATTTTAACAGAGATCCTCTCTGGTGTATTGCAATTCATGGTGTATTTGGTCTAGAAATAGCACAAGAGCTCCAAGCCTTCCTAGGAGAATCTTTCTCCTACATTATCCCATATATGACCTGTTGAGTCTATTGTCCAAGAAATGAGTTTTTTTCAAGAAGTTTTTCTCAGCTTGACAATACTTCCTGGAATGTCAAATAAATATTGACTTTTACAACCATATTCATGGATTATTGGGAGCATAAACTATTTCTTACCAAGAATGCTTCAACTTACAGAGTCAGAGCTATTCTCAACCACAAAATCCTGAATGGCAGTTAGTACTCTTTCCTTATTATGATAGAACACCACATTCTACAAAAAACAACGACACAAATTGATGGAGAAATCCTTCACAATGGCCAAGGTGGGTGTTTCTCCACTTTATCAGTTGCAGGGCTTTATAACTTGTATTGCTCAAAGCCAAAGCAAACTGTTCTGAGTCCCTGCATTTCTAGAGGGAAGCACCAAAAGACCTCTACCAAGAATCCAAAGAAGAAAATGTCAGAAAAGCCATAATGGTGGATAGCTTGCACAAATGGATGAATGTCTTTCTCTATCCAACTCAAACCTTGGGAGCAACAGCCGTTTGCAGCACTGGGATGGCAATGACCAAATTTATCACTATTAGTCTATGTTTATTTCATTTGAAGTGAAGGAATTTGTGGGCAAGATCCTTATTATGCCTAAAATTATAGTTGGACGGGCTGAAAATACAGTACAGATCTCTAGATACCAACTTCTCAGGTTTATATATAACCTCCACGTCTGATATTTTTAAAAGGAATGTGGCCAAGAGTGAATGAATGAATCAATGTTTTCAAACACAGGGCATTACCTCAAAACTGGCTTTGACTACTTGCAGCGAGATTTAATGGGCATACAGCACTTTGGTTATAGTTTTGTCTATAGGGATTCTTCAGTTAGGTTTATTCCAGGACTATGTTCCCACTCCTATGACCCAGATTATTAGGCCTATGACATGTAAGAGCAGACAGATCAATATAACATTCCACACATATATCTGAGGGAGAAGTGTTCTTTGAAGAATGCAAGGCATAATATAGTACCAGAAGAGGTGAGCTTTCTGGCAGAGGGCAAGATATTAGTGGAGGAAATGACATCAGGGACCAGGAGCAGATTCAGTGGGGCTGGCAGTGTAGAAGAGAACCTGTGATACTGCTTGAAGGACATACTTCAGTATAGTTCCACAATTATTAGTTCAGGGCCTACTATGTGCTGGGCACTGTCAGGAAATTCAGGCTTCCAGGGAAGAACTCCAAAGGATGGGGAAGAGAAACCAGGACTCAGCTAGCATACAGACTATATTCCTTCACATAGAGATGACTGTGTATTTATTACACAATGCTCCTACACCATTCAAGATTCTAAAGAATAATTTTCTTTCTCTCTTCTTAAATTAGAATATTAGAAAGTAAGCTGGCATGATTTCCAGGCAAAGAGGGACTTTTGACAGGGAATTTTGCCCTCTTCCTTTGCTGCAAAATAATATATTTCCTTTTCTGGGGGATGAATACACAGACCCTTGCTTAAGAGCAATAGACATTGGTCACAGCTCATTAATTTCATCTATTCATCTCTGGAAAGGAAAAATCATTACAGACTGATATCAAAGAGTCCTCATAAGGAGACTTGACTGAGAATAGGATGCAGAGCCCAATTTTGCAGTATCAGACAAATGGTGGTGTCTGCAGCAAAGAGCTCAGGATCTGCACACATTGCAGCATAATCTGTGAGACAAATTTTTTCAATTAAGTTTATTGGGGTAACATTGGTTAATACAATCATATAATTTTCAGGTGTACATTATAATTTAACATCTGTATATTCTATGGTGTGTTTACCACCAAAGGTCCAGTTTCCTTTAGCTACCCCTTTACCCACTTAGCCCTCCCCCTACCCCCATTTATTTGACCCCTTTTACCCCATCTACCTCCCTCCTCCTTCCCCACCCCTTACCCTCTGGTAACCACTAGTCTGAAGTCCATGTCTATGAGTCTCTGTTTGTCCTGTTCCTTGTTTTAGGTTTATATACCACATATAAGTGATATCATGTGATTTTCAACTTTTTCTGTCTGGCTTATTTCGCTTAGCATGATTATCTCGAGATCCATCCATGCTGTCGCAAATGGCAGTATTTCATCTCTTCTTATGGCTGAGTAATATTCCATTGTATATATGTACCACAGCTTCTTTAGCCAATCATCTATTGTACGATACTTTGGTTGCTTCCATGTCCTGGCCACCGTGAATAATGCTGCTGTGAACATTGATGTGCAAATATCTTTATGGATATGATTTTTTAAGGATATGAATTTTTAAGTCTTTGGGGTAAATACCCAATAGAATAATTGCTGGATCATATGGTAGATCAATTCTTAGTTTTCTGAGGAATCTCCATACTGTTTTCCATAGTGGCTGTACCAACTTGCAGTGTATGAGGGCTTCTTTTTCTCCGCATCCTCTCCAACATTTCTTATTACTTGTCCTGTTGATTATAGCTATTCTAACAGGTGTGAGATGGTATCTCATTGTGGTTTTGAATTGCAGTTCCCTAATAGTTAGCATCTTTTCATATATTTGTTGGCCATTTGTATGTCCTCTAGGGAGAAGTGTCTGTTCAGGTCCTCTGCCTATTTTTTGATTGGATCGTTTGTTTTTTTGTCGTTATTGAGTCGATGAGTTCTTTGTATATTTTGGATATTAGGCGCTTATTGGAGGCATTGCTTGCAAATATATTTTCCCATTCTGATTGTTGTCTCTTTACCTTATTGACAGTTTCTTTTGCTGAGAAGAAGCTTTTTAGTTTGATGTAATCCCATTCATTTATTTTTGCTTTTACTTCCCTTGCCTTTGAGGTCAAATTCATAAAATCCTCTTTAAGTCCAAGGTCCTTGAGTTTCCTGCCTATGTTTTCTTCTATGCATTGTATTGTTTCAGGTCTTATATTTAGGTCCTTAATCCATTTTGAGTTAATTTTGGTGTGTGGTGATAACAGTCTAGTTTCATCCTTTTGCAGGTGGCTTTCCAGTTTTCCCAGCACCATTATTTTCCCATATAAATATGGATTTACTTCTGGACTATCGATTCTGTTCCACTGGTCCATGTGTCTGTTTTTCTGCTAACACCATGCCATTTTTATTACTGTTGCTCTGTAGTGTAATTTGAAGTCGAAGTCAGGCAGAGTGATGCCTCCAGCCTCATTATTTTTTTTCAAGATGGCTTTGGTAATTCGGGGTCTTTTGTGCTTCCATACAAATCTAATGATTTTGTGTTCTATTTCTTTAAAAAATGCCAGTGAGATTTAATGTGGATTGCATTTGATCTGTATAATGCTTTATGTAATAAGGTCGTTTTAACTATGTTGATTCTTCCAAACCAAGAACCTGGAATATCTTTCTATTTCTTTGTATCTTCTTCGATTTCTTTTAATGGGGCCTTATAGGGCCTTCACATGTTTTGTTAGATTTATCCCTAAGTATTTTATTATTTTTGTTGCATTTACAAAAGGAATTTTTTTTTCCACTTCTTTTTCTGTCACTTCATTATTAGAGTATAGGAATGCTATGGATTTTTGAACATTGAGTTTTGTATCCAGAGACTTTACTGTATTTTCTTATTGTTCCTAGTAGTGTTCTTGTGGAGTCTTTAGAGTTTTCTATATAGAGAATCATGTCATCTGCAAATAGTGACAGTTTGACTTCTTCGTTTCCTGTTTGGATGCCTTTTATATCTTTCTCTCGTCTGATTGCAATCTCTAGGACTTCCAATATATATTGAATAACAGTGGCGATAGTGGAGAGCCTTGCTTTGTTCCTGATCTTAGATGGAATGTTTTAGTTTTTCACTAGTAAGTATAATGTTGGTTGACAGTTTGTCCTAGATGGCCTTTATTATGGTAAGGTAGTTTCTTTCTACACCGATATTGTTAAGTGTTTTGATCATAAATGGATGCTATATCTTGTTGAAGGCTTTTTCTGCATCTATTGATATGATCATATGATTCTTATTTTTTAATTTGTTTACGTGATATATCACATTAATTGATTCGTGTATGTTGAACCATCCCTGTGCTCCTGGGATGAAGCTTACTTGATCGTGGTCTATAATCTTTTGAATATGTTGTTGTATTCAGTTCGCTAGTAACTTATTTAGGATTTTTGCATCTGTGTTCATGAGAGATATTGGTCTGTAGTTTTCTTTCTTTCTTTTTTTTAGGCTATCTTTACCAGGTTTTGGTATCAGAGTAATAGTGGCCTCAGAGAATGAGTTGGGAAATATTGTCTTCTCTTCGATTTTTTGGATGAGTTTGAGGAGAATAGGTATGGAATCTTTGAATGTTTGGTAGAATTCACTGGTGAAGCCTCTGGTCCTGGACTTTTACTTTTTGGTAGGTTTTTGATGATTGTTTCAGTTTCCATACTGCTGATAAGTCTGTTTAGATTTTTCCAGATCTTCTTGGTTCAGTCTAGGAAGGTTGTATTTTTCTAAGTACTGGTCCATTTCTTCTAGGTTATTAAATTTGGTGTTATATTCTTTTTCATAGTATTCTTGTATGATCCTTCGTATTTCAGCAATGTCAGTTGTAATTTCCTCTCTTTCATCCTTGATTTTATTTGTGCCCTTTCTCTTTTTTCTTTAGTGAGTCTAGCCAGAAGTTTGTCAATTTTATTAAACTTCTCAAAGAACTAGCTCTTTGTTGCATTTATTTTTCCTATTGTTTTTTGTTTGTTTGTTTATTTTCGGTTTCACATATTTCTGCTCTAATTTTGATTATTTCTTTCCTTCTGCTGACTTCAGGTCTCGTTTGTTCTTCCTTTTCTAGTTTTTTAAGATGAAACATTAGGTTGTTTATTTGGGCTCATTCTTGTTTTTGGAGATAGACCTGTAATGATATGAACTTTTCTCTTATGACTGCTTTTGCTGTGTCTCAAAAGGTTTGATATGTTGTATTATCATTATCATTCATTTCTATGTATCTCTCGATCTCTCTTTTTATTTCTTTTTGACTTGGTTATTCTTCAGTAGCATGTTGTTTAATCTCTATGTATTTGTGGTTCTTCCTGATTTCTTTTTACATTTGATCTCCAGCTTCAAAGCATTATGATCAGAGAATATGGTTGGTATGATTTCAACCCTCTTACATTTGTTGAGGCTATCTCTGTGCCCCAGTATGTGGTCGATCCTTGAAAATGTTCCATGTGCACTAGAGAAGAATGTATAAGCAGCTGTTTGGGGATGGAAGGCTCTGTGAATGTCAATTATGTCCAGTTGGTCTAATGTGTCATTTAAGGATGTAATTTCCTTATTGATTTTCTGTTTGGATGATCTGTCCATATCGGATAGTGGGGTATTTAGGTCCCTTACTAAGATAGTGTTTTGGTTTGTTTCTCCCTTTAGTTCTGTTAGTAATTACTTTACATATTTTGGGGCTCCATAATTGGGATTATAGATATTAATAAGTGTTATGTCTTCTTGGTGCATGATTCCCTTTATCATTTTGAAGTGTCCCTCAGTATCTTTCTTCATCTACTTTATTTTGAAGTCTACTCCCGCTTTTCTCTGAATGCCATTTGCTTGAAATATCATTTTCCACCCTTTCACTTTGAGTCTATATTTGTCTTTGGACTGAGATGTGTCTCCTGGAGGCACATATGGTTGGGTTTTGTTTTTTGACCCAATCTGCAACTCTGTGCCTTTTTATTGGTGAGTTCGGTCCATTTACATTTAGGATGATTATTAAAATATGAGATTTTCCTATAACCACTTTATGTTTTGCTTTCTGGTAGCTCGGTGATTCCATTGTTTCCGTCCTTGTGTTTTTGTTTACTTTATTTTTGTTGGGCTTTGTGGATCTTCCCTGTGGTCCTTCTTATTTTACATTATATACTTCGGTTCTGAATCTTTGGCATGTTGTTACCATTATGAATATGTAAAGGCATATACTGATATTGTCTTCTGTGCATGCCTTATCTCCATTCCCCTCTGTGAATTTGGATCTTTGAATCCTCCCCTTTTTAGTAATTGTTGTCTCAATTTATCCCTATATATATTCAACATTCATTACTATCTTGCTATAGCAAATATCTTCTTATTGTTTAAGCTTATAATGCCCTGTTCTTAGTAAGGTTTGCAGTCCTCTGCTTCTATGAGCTTGCTAGTCAACTTACTCCCAATTATGTATGTTTTTTGTCATTTTGTTTTAGGTGAGCTGATCCCTTTCAGTATTTCCTGTAATGCAGACCTCGTACTGGAGAATTCCCTCGAGTTTTGTATGTCTGGAAAGGTCTTTATTTCTCCTTCATATCTAAAGGAGAGCCTTGCTGAATACATTATTCTGGGCTGGTAGTTCCTTTCATTTAATAGTTTGAATATTTGATTCCATTCCTTTCTGGCTTGTAAGGTTTGCGCTGAGAAATCCGAGGATAATCTAATGGGTTTACCTTTATATGTTACCATTTTCTTCTCCTGGCTGCTCTGAGACTTCTGTCTTTGTTGTTATTTTTGACATTTTTAATACAATGTGTCTTGGTGAAGGCCTTTTTGGGTTGAGATAATTGGTTGTTCTGTTGACTTCTTGAATTCCAAGCTCAAGCTCATTCCTTAGATTTGGTAAATTCTTGTCAACTCATTGTCTGAAAATGCTTTCTAATCCCTGCTGTTTTTCCTCGTCTTTGAGAATGCCCATTACTCTTATGTTTCCTCTCCTGATCGTATCAGCTAGTTCTTGTATTTCTCTTTCATTATTTTTCATTCTTCAGTTTCTCTCTTCTTCCTTCTGATGTATTTCTAGATTTCTATCTTTGATATCACTGATCCTTTCCTCCATTTGTTTGACTCTATTTCCCAAGTTTACTGTTTCATTTTTCAACTCTTGCAGTGTGTTCTTTATCTCCATAAGGTCTATTTGGTTCTTTTGAGGGTTTCAATCTTCTTGCTAAAGAACTCATTCCGCTCATCTAATTGTTTTTTCAATTCCTGAAATTGTTGATATGATTCATCTGATCTCATTGAGTTTTTTTCAGAAGTACCATCCTGAATTCTCTGTCATTTAAGTCACATATTTCTGTCTGTAAGCTTATATTCTTTCTGTGATGCCTTGTCACCTTGGTTGTTCATGGTGTTTAATGGACTATTTCTCCACCTGGGCATTATTGGAAGTTTATTCTGCTTCCCGCGCCCCTCCCCCCGAAAGAAGATTTATTATATAATGCTCTCTCTAGCTTGTTGCAAAAAAAAGGCATTTTTCTTTTGGTTTCTAGTAGGTGGCGTCTAATTCTCTTGGATCCCCACTTTGTATAAAGTGTTAATAATGCCTTTTTTTTCCCCTTATAGATGTTTAATCATGCTTGCTACCCTCAGTCTCAGTTCCTGTCAGTGTTATTGACAGTTTTGGTAGCATTTGCTCAGATTCCCCTGGGGCTCCACAGTGTTCTGTCTCAGGGAGGGTCCTCTGGGTTGGGGGATGGTCACTGTGGCTCAGCCTCGGGATTGCAACTGTGGCTGGTAAAAATAAACTGTTGTTTCTCTGCCGTCCTGTCTGACTTTTGTGCCTTCTGCCCTGATGACTGGGCCCTGCTACCAGCCACATGGAGCTCACAGCTCTCCCAGGCAGAGCTGTTCAGGGAACTCGCTGCTCCTTCACCCCTCCCTATCATCCTACAGGGAGCTCCGGCTGTGAGAGGCTGCTTCTTTGTTTCTCCCAGTTCACTGCCTGACACCTGGGTTTCTGACCTGTGGTAGCTCTTATGCACAGATCCCACGCTCAGACATGCGGGTGTGTAGTTTGGGTGTTTTTTGTTGAGTTTTAGATGTCCAGCTTATTGTTATTTCAAGGGGAGAGATGTGGGGATGTCTCTCACCCTGCCATGTTTCTCAGGTCCTTCCTAGATTTTTATATGATTACAATAATGGGAACACCAAATAATGATCTAAACAAAATAGTGATCTATATAGAATGTTATAACTGTATTACAAAAATGAAAAGGATGCACATATATGGTTGGTGGTAGACAGAATTGTATGTGTACTCTTCCATGGTGAAAATCAATAGCTCATACCTAAAACTGAAAAAACAAGGTATATTATTTATGGAAGTAAATATAAAAAGGAAATTCAATGTGACTAAAATAAAATGTAATAAAACAATAAAGAAATTGACCAAAAAGATCTCTCAGTCCTAACACCCCATTATCTCATGGTCCATAGATGGAAAGTGGTACATTTGACTAGTGAAACCTCACTTCAAGAATAATTTGGAGATTAAAAACTTATAAATTACATGTTCTCTCAGTCTCAAAATATGATGTCATGAATTATTTATTAAGAGAATGTACTCTCATAGTATGGAGATTTGGTGGTCACTGTCCTAAGCAAATCATCAAGCTTGGCAATAATTGCCAAGAGTAGCAGAGAAAGACTGGCATTATATGCTTTTTAATGTTATATAGGGTGAAGAAAACATCTCCAATGTAGTGTTCTTGCCAAAAATATTTGTCCTGGCTCTAATAAAGGAAAACAGACAAAAGTGAGATTTGTGGCCCAAATCCAGGCCAGACAACTGGCCTGTCTCCTTAAAGGGAGGTTGAGGATAAGGGGACTGGGAGAGATTCAAGAAACTTAACAGTCAAATACAATGTGTAGACTTTGATTGGCTCTAGATTAGGATAAAGATAGTTATAAGACAATTATAGAACAATGAGCATCTTCATGTATGGATGATGTTAGTGACAGTTTTCTCAGATGTGGCAATGATGTTGTAATTATGGAGATGTTCTAATTTTTGGAAGATACATTCTGAAATATTTAGGAGTGAAGTGTCAGATGGTCTGGCATAAAGGAAGTATAGAAAAAGATGGCGTTTGTATGGTAAGATGTCAACAATGGCCCTTTAGATGAGTATTATTTGGGTATGAATACCTGAATACCGTTCTTTTGACTTCTCTGCAGGTTCAAAAAAAACTTTTTTAAGTGCCTCTGAGAAGGGTAGGCTGGTGATTTTCATAATAAGCCTAGTTTAGTAATTGACATGTTGTGAATGGAAATTGCCATGAAGAAGTCACTTATGTCAAGGGAACTAAAATGGAGCCCGGGGTCATAAAAAGGTTGCCTTATGCTAGTCCCACCTATGAACTTTTAAAAAAGTAATTAATTAATTAATCATTTAAAAAATTAAAAAAAAATTTCAATACATTTGAGATGCAATATTATATTAGTTTCCGGTGTACAAAATAGCAGTTAGAAATTTATATAACTTACAAAACTGTGAGACCACATGCTGAATTTTGCTTCCACCTTACCATGGCAAGAGACCATCTACAGGCTTCATCTTGAAAGGAGCCAATGCAGTTTGCCAGCCAGTATCCTTCATTTGCATAGAGGACCTAAATGAGATTTGAACTCTTGGACTTTTGTGCTTGCCATAGAAACACATCCTGGACCATGTTACCTCAGAGTCTCATCAGACAGACCCGACCAATCCTTTTGAACTAGTCATCATTCCATGTTAGACAGCCAAGAGGAGAAGTTAATTTTTTATGGTTTTTGCCTTTATAAACCCTGCCTTTCTTTGTTCTCTAAAGCAGTTTGGGCTGCCACCTTAATATGCATCTCTCAATGCAAATCCTTTAAGATCCCAAACTAATCTTTTAATTTGTTTTAGCCTCAAATCTTTATTGGTTGACAAAGTTTAACTTTGATAAGGACAAAAACTGATGAAATAAAATAAGTCAAGGCTAATAGTCGAAATTACAATTTTAAGAAATGTACGTTAATCAAATCAGTTATTTGGAAATTAGTATTTTTTGAATTTGGCAGTTGAGTCTCAGCTGGAATTTACCCTGGAGAACTTCTCAGCCTTCCTCATTCACTATAGAGATTAATAAAATGAGGCTCGGGGTGTTAAGTGACTTGCCCAAGATCACATACCTATGTAGTAGCATAGCCAGGTCTAGAAGCCACATCTCTACACTTCTGTTCCAATTATCTTTCTTTTCTGTATCATGGATTATACATCTTCTATTGTACAACATTAGTGTATAGTAAACAATTGCTCAGTGATGTGTTCTTTCTTAAGAGAGATAAGAACAATAGTGGGTGAAAGGGAAGGAAGAAGGAAAAACACAAAGCTAAGTAGACCATAGTTAACAATCAACCTGGAGAACTGTCTGAAGACTAGCTGAACAGAACTCCTATAACTAAGGATATAAAGAAGAGGCCTCATTGAGACTGGTAGGAGGGGCAGAGATATGAAACAAATTGTCCTTGCACCCATGTGTGACAGTTGAGCATCAAAAAGGACATCTCAGCTGCAGTGGTCCACCTGAAAGAGCTAGGAATTCAAGCCCCACACCAGGCTTTTCAGCCCAGGTTTCCAGTGCAAGGAAGAGGAGTCCCCACAAAATCTGGCTGTAAAAATCAGTGGGGATTCTGACCGTGCTGGTGAGATGGAAGACAACTCGAAACCCACACATCCCCTTAAAGGGCCCACACACAGACTCACTCACCTGCAGGCAATCACCCTGAGCTTCAGTGGAGGGACAGCAGCTCTGGAGGTGCCAGAGACATACAGGAAAAGGCTGAGTTGTGTGGCTTCGGGGCTAGGGCTGAAGGGTCAGCCACCATTATCTCTGTGTTGAGCCTTCCCCTCTTTGGTTGGTCTCTTCTTGTGCTAGACCTGGAGGCACATGAGAGAGGCCACAATGCAAATCAAGGCCGGTTGCCACCAGTACTGGGCCTGGGACAGCTTTGTTATAGGCTCAGGGTACCCCAAGGCCAAATCTGAATCTGCATTGGCCTGGTGAAATCTGCTTGTTTCATCCTGGTGGGACCCTGCCCCACTAAACTCAGGAATGGCTGGAGGCATGTTCATAGCTAGGGAACTACACCCACCCAATCTTCTTGGCAGGAGGCTCTTTCAACAACAATCAACAGGCCTCCAGTAGAGGGCAACCAGCTCTGCCTAAAGATGCAGTATTTCATAAGCAAATCTCAGAGATTTGCAGCCCCGAGGGGTATGGCAGCTAGCCTTGGTGTGATCTGAGACTTTTGTGAGTGGCCGCAGGATCAACACTGGCATAAAATCTGAATTGGCACTAACCTGGGGAACACAACTCTCCCCAACCTGGTGACTTCCTGGGACCCTGCCTCATCCAAATTGTGCACTGCCCGAGGCTCTCTCAGCTGCTGAGCCTTACGAACAGCCAGCAGGCAGCCTAAGGCCTTGTGGTGCCCTGAGCCTATAGCAAAGCTTTCCCAGGCCCAGTACTGGTGGCAACCGACCTTGGTTTGCAGTGTGGCTTCTCTCACATGCCAGGTCCAACACAAAAAGAGACTAACTACAAATCGCTTTGTAGCTCCTACCAGGTAGTTCTGGGCAGGTCACAAACAGCGGCTCACCTTGGCCTGAACAGGGAGCCTTTGTTAAGGAGCCCCAGAACCAATAAAAAGCTGGTATCAGACCTCAACAGAGAACCACCTAATTTACTCCACAAGTAGCACACTCAAAGGGTGGTTTCAACAGGCAGATAAGCTTGCTGGGGCAAATCATACTTTGTGGAGTCAGCCTCCACATAGTAGCTCATAACCTGTGGGTATGACGAATCTTTACGGCCAGTCAGCTTGCAAGTTGATCTCATCCACTGATGTGCCAACAGCAATCAAAGCTTAACTGCAACAGGAGAGCATACACAACCCACACAAGGGACACTACTGGAGCATCTGGCGAAGGTGATCAGGGTAACTGTGTCACTGGGTCATACCAGGCACTACCACATAAGGCCACCCGGCCCAAACTGGAGATGTAGCAAACCTACATAAAACACAGAAATGAACACAGAGAAGTAGCCAAAATGAGAAAACAAAGAAACATGTCTTAAATGAAAGAACAGGAAAAAACTCCAGAAAAAGAACTAAATGAAACGGAGGCAAGCAACCTACCAGATATTGAGTTCAAAAGAATGGTTGTAAGGATGCTCAATGAACTTAGGGGAAGAATAGATGATCTCAGTGAAAACTTTAACAAAGAGATAGTAAGCATAAAAAGGACATAGAAACCATAATAAAGAACTAGTCAGAAATAAAGAATACAATAACAAATGAAGAGTACACTAGAAGGAATCAACAGTAGATTAAATGAACCAGAGGACTGAATCAGTGATTTGAAAGACAAGGTGGCAGAAAACACTCAATCAAAACAGCAAAAATGAAGAATAAAAATAATAATAGAAGTTTAAGGGACCTCTGGGACAACATCAAGTGTAATAACATTTGCATCATACAGATACCAGAAGGAGAAGAGAGAAAGCAAGGGATTAAAAATCCATTTGAAAAAATAATGATGAAAAACTTCTCTAACCTGGTGAAGGAAATAGACATACAAATCCAGAAAGTGCAGAGGCCCAAACAAGATGAACCTAAAGAGGCCTGCACCAAGACACATTGTAATTCAAATGCAAAGATTAAAGACAAAGAGAATTTGAAAAGCAGCAAGTGAAAAGTAGCTAATTACTTACAAAAGAGCTCCCATAAGACTATCAGCTGATTTCTCAACAGAAACTCTGCAGGACTGAAGGAATTGGCATGAAATATTCAAAGTGATGATAAGCAAGGACCTACAAACAAGACTACTCTACCCAACAAGGTTATCAATTAAAACTGAAAGTGAGATAAAGAGCTTCCCAAACAGGATAAAGCTAAAGAAATTCATTACCACTAAGCCAGTATTATTATAATGTTAGAGGGACTTCTTTAAGAACAACAAGGGGGGGCATAATTATGAATAATAAAATGGCAATAATATGAACCTATCAATAATTACTTTAAATGTAAATGGATTAAATGCTCCAATCAAAAGACACAGGGCAGCTGAATGGAGAAGAAAACAGGACCCATATACATGCTATCTACAAGAGACCTACTTCAGATCTACAAGACACATACAAACTGAAAGCAAAGTGATGAAAAAAATATTTCATGCAAATGGAAATGAAAAAAGTTGGGGTAGCAATACTTATGTCAGACAAAATAGAGTTTAAAACAAAAGCTATACCGTGCATAATAGGCCTTTGTTTTAAATCTATTTTGTTTGATATAAATATTGCTACCCAGACTTATTTTTTTCCATTTGGCAAAAAGTTCACAGTGGCTGGGACATGGTAAAACTGAAGTGTAGTTTGATAGATGATTGGATAAAAAAAGGTGTATATATATATATACACACACACACACACACACATATATATATGCATATGTATATATCTTTATATATATATACACACACACACATATGCACACACACACAATGGAATATTACTCAGCCGTAAGAAAAGATGAAATACTGTCATTTGTGCCATTTATACAATAATGAACAATCAGAAAGAGAAATGTTTAAAAATCTCATTTATGATTGCATCAAAAATAATAAATAACCTAGAAATAAATTTAACCAAGGAAGTAAAAGACCTGTATTCCGTAAGTCACTGAAGAAGATGCAAATAAATAGAAGCAATATACTGTGCTCATGGATAGGAAGAATTACATCATTAAAATGTCCGTACTGCCCCCAAAATCTATAGATTCAATGCAATCTTTATCAAAATATCAATGGTATTTTTTATAGAAGTAGAACAAATAACCCAACAATTTACATGGAATCATGAAAGACCCCTCAAAGCCACAACAATCTTGAGGAAGAACAAATTGGAGGTATCACACTTCCTGATATCAAACCATACTACAAAGCTATAGGAATCAAAACAGCATGGTATTGGCATAAAAACAGACACATAGATCAATGGAACAAAATAGAGAGCCCAGAAATAAATTCATCCCTATATGGTCATTTAATCTATGACAAAGTAGGCAAGAACATACAGTGGAGTAAAGACAATCTCTTCAATAAATGATGTTGGAGAAACTAGACAGATACATGCAAAATAATGAAGCTAGACTACTTTCTTACACCATATACAAGAATAAACTCAAAATGGATTAAAGACTTAAATGTAAGACCTGAAATCATAAAACTTCTAGGAGAAAACTTAGGCAGTAAACTCCCTGTCATTTTTCTTAGTAATATTTTTTCTGATATATCTTCTCAAGCAAGGGAACAAAAGGAAAAATAAACAAATGGGGCCACACCAAACTAAAAAGCTTTTGCACAGCAAAGGAAACCATCAACAAAAGGAAAAGACAACCTACAGAATGGGAGAAGATATTTGCCAATGATACATCCGATACAGGGTTAATATCCAAAACTTATAAAGAACTCATACAACTCAATACCAAAAAAACAAACATTCCAATTGAAAAATGGGCAGAGGACCTGAACAAACATTTCTCCAAAGAAGACATACAGATGGCTAATAGATATATAAAAACATGCTCAATATCACTAATCATCAGAGAAATGCAAATTAAACCACAATGAGATATCATCTCACACCGTCAGAATGGCTATCATCAATAAATCAAAAAACAAGTGTTGGTGAGGATGTGGAGAAAATGGAACCTTCATGCACTATTGGTGGAATTGCACATTGGTACAGCCAATATGAAAAACAGTTTGGAGGTCCCTCAAAAAATTAAAAATAGAACTACCTTATGACCAAGCAATTGCACTTCAGGGTATTAGGCCAAAGAAAACCAAAACACTAATTGGAAAAGACATATGCATCTGTATGTTCACTGCAGAGCTATTTACAATAACCAAGGTATGGAACGAATCTAAGTGCCCATCGATAGATGACCAGATAAAGAAGAAGTGGTGCATATATAGCATGGACTATTACTTAGCCATAAAAAATGAAACCTCCTCATTTTGTAACAACATGGGTGGACCTAGAGAATATTATGCTAAGTGAAATAAGTCAGATAGAAAAACAAATACCATATGATTTTATTTATGTGTGGAATCTAGAGAACAAAATTAATCAACAAACAAAATGAAAACAAACTTACAGATAGAACAACTGGTGATTGCCAGATAGGAATGAGTTTGGGGGACTGGGTGAAAAAGATGAAGTAATTAAGAAGTACAAATTTGTAGTTACAATAGTCAGGGGGATGTGAGGTACAGCATAGGGAATATAGTCAATAATATTGTAATAACTAAATTGTGCTAGGTGGGTACTATATTAATTGGGGAGATCACCTCATAAATTATGTAAATGTTTAGCCATTGTACTCTATGCCTGAAACGAATATAAAATAATATTGAATTTCAACTCTAATTGAAAAATAAAAATCAAAAAGAAAATGTTACCTAGATCCATACACCAGGGAGGGAAAAAAAAGACCATGGTTAGATATTGACTGGGAAGAGAAATTGAGACTGACATATTAGGGTATTTACTCTCAGGCAAAAAAGAATTCATTCTACCGAATTAGAGGGTTTCATCTGTTTGGACTGTCATTGGCTATTAACACTTAGTAATTGATACCAAGCAGCTTGTAAAACGTTGGCTTCCAAATTTTGGCCCAGCTGTCAAAAGTCAGCACAGTCAAGACTGACAAATGCTTTGTTGCTGCTCGTGGTGATCACTGAGATACTGACTTAAGCAAAACAGTTCTCAAAATTTGGGATACTTGGCTTGTTTTAAAAAATATCTGTTTGATACCTTTGCCAAGTTTTAAGACTCCAAACAATAAAGGTGGGTTTGATAATGTGTATTTTATTTTTAATTAATTGTTTCCCTATATTTTATTATAAAAAATTTCCAGACACACATAAAAATTTAAAAATTTTTTAGTGAACATCCATATACACACCACTTAAATTCTACCATTAACATATTACTATTCTTATTTTATCACATATTTATCCCTCTTATCCATCTCTTTCCATTTAATAATCCATCTTATTTTGTGGGTAAGTTTCAGACATCAGTATACTTCTCCCAAATACTTCAGCATGCACATTGTTAAACAGAATTCAACATTTTTACGGTTCTTTTTGCCTTTTTAGAGGAAAAATTTACATAAAGTGAAATGCGCAGATGTTAAGTATACCATTTCATGAGGTCTAGAAAATATATACACATGTGCCACCTAAACAATTACCAAGACACAGAACATGAACATCACACACAGAAAATTCCTTCATTCCCTTTCCTAATAACTCTCCACTCTTAACCACCCAGAGGCAATCATTATTCTGAATTTTTTTTCACCAAAAATTAGTTTGCCAGTTCTAGAACTTCATATCAATGGAAAAATACAGTATGTACTCCTTACGCAAGATTTCTTTCACTCAGTACAATGTTTTGGGACTTGTCTGTGCTGTCGTGTGTCTCTATTTTTGAATAGTGGTCCATTTTGAGAGGAACATAGCTTGTGTTTTCTCCAAATGATGGACAGCAGAGCTATTTCCTGTTTGGAGCTCTTAGGAATAAAACTGCTGTGAACGTTGTTGTGCAAATCTTTCTGTGGACATTTGTTCTCATTTATCTTGGGTAAATACTTAGGATTGGAATTGGTGGGTCATAGTATATGCATATACTTAGTTTCATGAGAAACTGTCAGACATTTCTCAAGTTCTCATACCATCTTACATTCCCACTATTATTATGAGAATTCAGGTTATTCCACATGTCTATTCACTTGTCAGTCTTTAATGTTAGCCATTATGTTGATGTATAGAGTATTATGTATTTTTTGATAAATGTATTTAATTCCATTAAAGCCGATCTACGTTTAGAAAACACAGGGCACGCTCAGAGAAGTTGGTAAGTCTATTGTCTTTGCACTCAGAGGAAATTGGGATATTTAAAAACATGTACATGCAGACTCTTTTTGTTTAGACCCTGCCTTATTTTATTTTTTGCCCTTGTTCTTTTTTTGTGGTAAAATACCCATATAACAAAATGTACCTTTTTATAATTTTAAAGTGTACGATACAATGGTATTAAGTACATTCATGATGTTGTGAAACCATTACTACTATCTAGTTGCAGAACTTTTTCATGACCTCATACAGAAACCCCACTTGTCTCCACTCTCCTTCCTCCTAGCCCCCGGCAACCACAAACCTGATTTTTGTCTCTATGGGTTTTTGTATCCTGGGTATTTCATATTGATAGAATAATATAATATGTGGCTGTTTTGTGATATTAATTATGATTATAGATTCTTTGGATGACAGGACACAACACAAAGACACTCTAGATAGATAAAAAGCAGAACTTTTTGTTACTTATAGCTTCAGGATGAAAAAGTTTGCCTCGCAGGGCCATGTAGGGGAGTTGCACCTGGGGACAGGGTAACAACAAGCAGTAGGAGGAACTGTAGGAGGCAGCATATGTATGACAAGCAGGGTAGGATTAGCTAGGTTTTGTGGCCTTCCTGAGATTTGGGTATTTTGAATACTTCTGTTAGGTCCAAGGAAGAAAAGGCTACCCCTGGTTATCTTGGGGACTCTGGCAGATAGAAATGTGTTTATTACAAGCTAGTAGTGTTGCAGCCTGAAAGGGAAGTAGTTGTGGTGGAGGCTTAGAAACTGCCTGCAAAGGGGCAAAGAGGAAATGAGAATTTTGGCTATGACTTCAAAACTGGATCAAGAGAGCGCTTGTGAAATATTATATTACAGTGGACCTTTTGTGTCAGGCTTCTTTCACTTAATACAGTGCTTTCAAGTTTCATCCACATGTGTCAGTACTTCATTCTTTACTACTGCTGAATAATATTCCATTGTATGGATAGACCACGTTTTGTTTATTTATCCATCCATCTAATGGACATTTAGGTTATTTCCACCTTTTGGCTATTATAAATAGTGTTGCAATGAACATTCATGTACAAGTTTCATTTGAACACCTGTTTTTAATTCTTTACCTAATCTATAACTAGTCTTTACAGTCTATACCTAGAAGTGGAATTGCTGGGCGATATGGTTTAACTTACTGAGTAATTGCCAAACTGTTTTCCACAGAGGCTGCACCAGTACATTTCCACAAGCACAATGGGTGAAGTTTCTCATTTCCTGCATCTTCACCAACACTTCTTTTCTTTTTTATTAAGATTACCTTAGTGGGTTTGAAGTGATCTCTCACAGAGGTTTGGATTCACATTTCCCTAGTTATTAATGACATTGAGCACCTTTTCACGTGCTTAGTTCCATTGTATATCTTCTTTTGAGAGATATCTATTCAAATTGTTTGTCCATTCTTAAATTGACTCGTTGGTCTTTAACTCCAGAAAGCAATCTTCTTTTTCCAAATATTTTCCTCTTATTTTAAATATTTGTAATTTTAATTTAACAAATTAATATTTGCTTACTATGTGATTTTTAAAAAAAAATTGTTAAAATATGTGCATTGTTTACATAAAAGGATCAACTTTTCAGATGATACTATTCTAGTTTTCAGAAAAGGATTGAATATCTTGATTAGAAAGCATTAAATTAAGCTGAATTTCAAGTCTTGAAATCCTATTATCAGAACAGGTGGCAAAACACTGTTTTTGTAACCGGAGATTTTAAATACGATGGAGGGTGATGAGTCTCCTCAATTAAACTTCGTTAATCTTCCAAAATAATATTTTTATTGTGGGCATATTTTATCAAACTATGGTAAGAAAGACTAAATTTTAATACTGTTAAAATTAATCAAAAACATAATTCTATACTATAATTCTAGGTATTTTTCCCCTACATCAGGCAAACTGTATTATAACCAGGAAAATCACAGCCAACAAAATCAACGAGGGATTTAACTTTTCACATATATACCAAATTGTAAACACCCAAGAATCAAGGAACACACAAAAACTAACTCTTAGTAAATACTAATGGCATTCAACTCAGCAAGGAAATACAAATTCTCTAAGTGAAAAAAAGGTAGCACTCCAATAACCTTTTTTTCAAATGCTAAATAAGTGAATAGAAACATATAAACAAGGATAAAATTTATTTAGTCTAAAAAAATGATTGTCACAAGGCTCTACACCAAAATCTCTTTTTTAGAAAAAGAGGTGCCTTGGTTGTAAGAAAAATTTATCAGAAGAATTACCTTAGAGATAAGAAACAGGACAAGCATAAATGGATCCCTCTCATACTGATTAATGTGATCTCAGGAAGCAGAGTAAACACTTGTTTCATGTAACATTCTTTTTTGGTAATCGACTTGGGAGAGGAAGTTCACAATGGCATATTTAGATTCTCTGAAGAAACCAAACTGTTGAATTATAAACATATCAACTCGGATAACAGCTCATGGTGGGAGGTCAACTCTGAGAGCTTGCTGTCTAGGTCCAAAAATGTGAATGGGTTTAGCTAAACTCAGAGATATTTTGCTTCCTTCCTTGGGCTAGTCAACAAACATTTATTTCATCCCTGCTATATGTGTGGTGGTGATAGTTCAAAGATGAAATGGACTGAGTCCCTGCCCTGAGGAGGGTGTCTACAGGGCCCTGTCGGGCACAGCAAAGAGAGTATGCCAGTCTGTCAGGAAAATGTGTCACTGTCTTGAGCATTTCCCTCTCTAACTCCTTTAAAAAACTTCCAAACCTACAGAAAACTTGTAAGGATGGTATAATAAACTTCCACATACTATATCCAAGTTCACCAATTTGACGTTTTAGCCACATGTACTCTTTCTCTTTCTTTGTCCTTTTCTCTCTCTTTTTTATTCTTTACCTCTAAATACTTAAACATATATTTCCTAAGAAAAAAGACACTTTCCTACAAAAACACAGATTATCACAGTAAGGAATTTTATCCTGGATACAATTCCATAGCTAATATATAGGTCTTATTCAAATTTCCCCAATATTATAACTGCTTTTCTTTTTTTTTTCCAATCTAGGATCCAATTAGGATTATACATTAAATTTAGATATCATGCCACTTAATTTCCCTTAATCTGATTTAAATCCTCAACCTCCCCACCCACCCTTATTTTTCATGACATTGATCTCTTTGATGATTCCAGGTCAGTTGTTATGCAGAATGTCATTCAGTCTGGATTCATCCAGTTGTTTTTTTCATTATTAGATTCAGGTGAGACACTTAGGGCACGAGTCCAAACTTGGCGATATTAAGTAGGCATTGGAAAATAGTGATGGTATAGTCTAAGCAAAGACATCAATCCCTAATTCATGACATTTGGTAAATAGGGAGGACTAAGTTGATATAGAAGCTCTGTGCACCACCATCTCTACTCCCAGTCAAATAAATAGAAATGCTGGTTAATGCCTAACAACAGCAACGAAAAATATTTAATATAATGCCATGCTTGAAACCAAAACAGGGAACTCTCAAGGTACTTAAAAGTTAGAGTGGTAAGCTGCTTATATGGGTGGAGAAAGTCACTTATAAGAAACTAGGACTTTTGTGTTAGGAGACAATTCTTTATGGCATTTCTACATGTCTTGTGACAGTTTTTGTCCCAGACTATCTATTGAAGGATGATTTGTAGCAGATAGCCTTGGAAACAAGAGATAGTATCTCCCTCAGATCAGAAGGAAGATTTGTTTCCTAATAAAGATAATAATGATAATGTTCTCATGGGTGAAGTTTGCGCACATTTGCCAGCAGCCCCTTTAAAAGATTGGGGGTTTCCTAAGGTCTGAGTTTCTTAGCTGTGACACAAAACTGCTGTGTGCATAGTATCCACTTGGGCCTTGGGGGCAAGAAGAACTACTGTACATATGAAGCCAATACTGTTTGCTGTGCTTAAATGCATTTAAATTTGTCTCCTTTGTGGCTGAATATGTGGAAGTGTGGCAAGCTGACCTAGCAGTTATAGTAGTCACGGCTGCTTAGGAACTCCTTGACTGCTTGACACTATGCCACCCACCAACAAGCACAAGGTCTGAGTTCACAATACAGTGGGAACCCCAACCTGAGAAATTAATATAGTAATGGATCTGAAACCAGTAAAATCTTTTAGGCTCTGGAAGAGGCAAAATTGAAACTATTCTATAAGGGTGCTTCCATAACCCACAACATAGAGAATTTCCATGAAAAGAACCTTGTCAAATACAATTTCTCATTTTACAAGATGAAAAACCACAGAATAAAATGCACATCTGTGATGATGAAGGACCATACTTAGCAACTGGGAGCATTTGGAATACAAGTGGTAGAGATAATAGAACAACCTGAGAATTTAAAACAACTATGTTTAAAATAGTAAAAGCAAGGGAAAGTAAAGTAAGGAAAGATACTGTAAGACAAGAATAATGTATAATTAATAATAATAATAATGATGACTTCTTGTTAAGACAATGGAGTAGGTAATCTCTGTGCTTGTCTCCTCTCATAACCACAGCAAAATTACAACTAAATTATAGAGCAACCATCATTGAGAACCACCTGAACAGTAGATGAATCAAATTCTTATAACTAAGAGTATAAAGAACAAGCCACTTCAAGACTGGCAGGAGGAGGGAAGATGTAGAACAGGCAGATCTCACACCCACTGTGTAGCAGATGAGAATCAGGAAAAATTACTCAGCTGCAGAAGTCAACTATCCTAAAGAGCAAGGGGTCTCAGCCCCATACCAGGCTCCCTAGCCTGGGCCACTAGTGCAGGGAAGAAGAGTCCCCATAACATCTGGCTGTAAAACAACGGAAATTATGTCCCAGAAAGACAAAGTGCTGCTAGAGACTGAGACGCCGCTCTTAAAGGGACTGAAGATGGACTCAATTATTCATAAACTTCATCGCTCTAACCTTCATCATAGGGACAGCAGCTTGAAAAGAGCCAAGGACATATAAGGAGAAACTAAATTGACTAGCACCAGGGTGAGGGCTGGAGAGGTAGGGGTCTGGGCAACTCTCTCCAGGGACAGAAGCACTAGCAGGTGCCATTGTCCCTTTGTTGATCTCTCCTCCCAATCAGGTGGTCTGGCACAGGCAGTTGTCAAATCTGAGATCTCCATCAGCCTGGCTAACACCATTCGCTCTGAACCGGTGATTCCTTAACCTCACTGGCCTTCCTTAACCCCACCCCACCCAGCTTGCTCATCTGCCCTGGCATCTTCCAGTGGCTCCTCAGCAGGAACGGCCTGCTTCAGTTCATGCTCCAGATTTTCCCCAAACCTCTCAAAGATCCAAAAACACTAAACAAACAACAGTGGGCCTTGGCATGCATTGTAGTTCTTGCTAAGCAGCCCCAAGCCCAGCACAAGGGGCGAATAACCTCAATTTGCATTGTAATTCTCATCTGGTGGCCCCAAGCCTGGCATAAGTGTGGCCAGTCTATGCCTGGAACATAGCTTCAACTGAGTGACTACAAGCCGGGCCTCAGATTCCAGTGTAGCCTCTCCCAAGCACCTCCAAGGCAAGCACAAGTGGTGACCAATTACAGATCACTTTGTAGTTCCCACCAGCAGGCCCCAAGTTGGGCACAAGCAGTAGCTGACCTTGGCCTGCACCAGTGATCCACCCAAGAGGCTCCAGACCCAATATACTCAGTGGCCAGCTTCAGACCACACTAGAGCACCACCCAATTAGCTGCACAAACAAAAGAAATACTGTGCCACTGGATCCTACAGGACATCTTCTAAACAAAGACACTCTTTTAAGATTGAGAGATATAGCAGATCTACCTAAAACATAAAAACAAACACACAGGGCAAGACAAATTGAGGAGACAAAAAAATGTGCCAGATAAAAGAACAGTACAAAATTCCAGAAAAAGAACTAAATGAGATGGAGATAAGCAATCTACTAAAACATTGATTATAAGGATGCTCAATGAACTTGGGAGAAGCAATAAAGAACAAAGTTGGAGGTATCATGCTCTCTGATATCAAACTATACTACAAAGCTATACGAATTAAAACATCATGGTACTGGCATAAAAACAGATATGTAGATCAATGTAACAGAACAGAGAACTCAGAAAATAAACCCACACATACATGGTCATTTAAACCCATGGCAAAGGAGGAAAAAATACACAATGGTATAATGAGTCTCCTCAATAAAACTGGACAGATACATGTAAAAATAATAAAAGTAGACTACTTTCTTACGCCAATTGTCAACATCACCAATTGTCAGGAAAATGCAAATTAAAACCATATACAAGAATAAACTCAAAATGTATTTAAGATTTAAATGTAAGACCTGAAACCTTAAAACTCTCTGACATCACTCTTAGAAATATTTTTTTGAAGATGTCTTCTTGGGCAAGGAAACAAAAGAAAGAATAAACAAATAGGACTCATGAAACTAAAATGCTTTTACACAGCGAAGTAAACCATTAACAAAATGAAAAGAGAAGCTACTGAATGGGAGAAGTTATTTGCCAATGATACATCTGATAAAGGTTATAGCCCTAAAATATACAAAACTCATAAAACTTAAAATCAAAAATAAAATAAAATAAAATAAAATAATAAACAGCCCATATGATCTGATTAAAAAATGGACAGAAGACCTAAACAGACATTTCTTTAACACAGACATTTCTTTATCACAGACATACAGATGACTAATAGACATATGAAAAGATGCTCAACATCACCAATTGTCAGGGAAATGCAAATTAAAACCACAATGATATATCTCCTCACACCTGTCAGAATGGCTATCACTAATAAATGAATAAATAAGTATTGATGAGGATCTGGAAAAAGGGGAACTCTCATGCACTGTTGGTGAGATTGCAAATTGGTGCATCTGCTATGGAAAACAGTATGGAGGTTCCTCAAAAAATTAAAAATAGAACTACCATATGACACAGCAATTACACTTTTTAGTATTTATCTAAAGAACCCCAAAATAATAATTCGAAAAGATATATGCAACCCTATGTTTATTGAAGCATTATTTACAATAGTTAAGATATGAAAACAACCTCAATATCTACTGATACATGAATAAAAAAGTGGTACATATATATAATGAAATATCATTCAGCCATAAAAAATGAAATCTTGCCATTTGTGACAACATGGACCTAGATGGTATTATGACAAGTGAAATAAGTCAGACAGAGAAAGATAAATGCCATATGATTTCACTTATATATGGAATCTAAAAAAGTAATAAACAAACAATGTAGAAATAGACTCATAGATACAGAAAACAAAATGATGGTCTCCAGATGAAGGGAGTTTGGGGGTGGGTGAAAAAGGTGTAGGGATTAAGAATTACAAATTGTCTATTATAAAAATAGCCATGGGGATGTTAAGTGCAGTTTAGGTAAGATAGTCAATAATATTTTAATAACTATGTATGGTGTTGGATGGGGACTAAATTTATTGGGGTTATCACATCATAAGGTATGTATAAATGTCTAATCATTATGTGTATACCTGAAAGTAATATAAGCTTGGTATGTCAACTATAATGGAAAATAAATTTAAAGACAACCTCTAAAAAAAATGAATAATAATAATGAATAAAAAACAATTAGAAATTCTAGAAAATATAAAAATCCAGTCAGTTTAAAAACTTAATGGTTAGATCAAAGAGACATAACTCAAGAGAGAATAATTAGATTTGAAAATAGTTTAGAAAGTTACCCATGATGTGGCAAAAAGTGATAAATAAATGGAAAATATAAAAAAATGGAAGATTTTAAGAGAAATGAACAAATGGAAAAAATAAAACATATTTAAATGGTAAGTAAGAAAAGATACATTTTTTCACTTAGTAATGCAAAAAGAAATAGAGAAAGGATAAACCAAAGATTAATGAGATGGATTACCTGCAGGGGTGAGTGGGAATGTTACAGAAAGAGTAGAAGGAGTGGGACAGGGGGACTCTTTCAATATAACTTTTTCTGCAGCTTTTATTTTTTGAACTATGTTAATGTTTTACATATTTAAAAAAAGAAAATCAATAAACCTGGAGGAATGAAATCAGAGGTACAGGTATAAACTGGTTTTTAAGATAGATAGATTAGATAGATAGATAGATAGATAGATAGATAGATAGATAGATAGATAGATAGATAGATAATAGATAGAAAGATAGATAGATAGATAGATAGATAGATAGATAGAAATATAGATGTAGAAATAGATATATTTGTGAGTATGATAGGACTTAGAGCAGTGATACTGTAGTAGCAATTAGCATACCTAACACACAGATTTAGTTTCTAAATTTCTTCATTTACAGGAACCAGAGCCTCTTGGAGAAATGGCTGATTCCAGAACTGGTGTAGGGTAAGGTACAAGATGGGCCTAGAACATCTTGCTGTGCCAGAAAGTAAGGAAGTCTGCATATAATTATAGGGGCAAACAGAAGGAACAGAAAGGCCAGTTTGAAGAGGCTCCCATTAGCCAAGCCTTAGATAATTTGATCATCAAAATAGTGAAGATAATAAATTATAACCCATTGACTATAAAAAGAAGCTATGAGTCTACATACATATAAACAAACAAATAAATGAGAATAAGGAAAATTTTTCTTACTATAGAAAAAGAACTAATAAATGTAGAAAAATGATGAAATGAAAGGAAAATTACCATCTAGCAATAATTTTAATAATTGATGAGGACAAGAATCATCAATGGATCCTAAAATTATTGGGTGAAAATTTGGAGAGTAATAGGATATTTACATAGTCTCCAGTGTCTCCTTATAAGACATTTATTAATTATAAAAGGAATTATAATAACTGTACAGTGAAGAAATCTGGCTGACACCACCTTAACCAAATGACCAAGTGACATTATATGTGACTAACAGATACCCCATTCCTTCTAATATGATGTACAGAGGAGCAAGGCTGGGACTAGGATGAAGCAAACTAGGCACCTGTAGTTAACTCTGTATTTTCATGAAAGTAAAATGAATATCTCCTTAAATTCTATGCACTAGATACCTCCTTTAGCTTACCCTGGTCCCAGCCCTGATGAAAAGAGCACACCATTAATTCTGTGCTATTCTGGACAAAATGCATAACCTGAATCTAATCATGAGGACACATCAGACAAATACAAAATGAAGGACATTCTACAAAGTAACTGGTCTGTACTCCTCAAAAATGTCAATGCCACTAAAAACAAAGATTAAGCAATGGTCTCAAATACGAAACATAAAAATATGACAACTGAATGTAACACATGATCCAGGATTTTCTGTAAGGGACACTACTGTGACAATTTGTGAAATCTGAATATGATACCTAGGTTAGCTTATAATTCGGTATATGATGATTATACAGGAGAAAATACTTGTTTTTAGGAAATTCTGAATCAAGTATTTAGGAGCAAATGGGCATCATGTCTGCAACTTACTTTCACATAGTTCAGAAAAAAGTATGGGCAAATAGATAAAGAGAAAACTATAAACTAAATGTGCTAAAATGTTTATGTTTAGAAAATCTGGGCAGAGGGTGTATGGGAATTCTTTGTTCTATCTTGCAACACTTCCGTAAGTCTGAAATTGTGTCACAATAATTTTTTAAATCAAATATTTAATAGGAGTTCCATAAGGAGAGAATATAGACAATGAGAAGAGGCAACATGTACAAAGCAGAATATTTTCCAGAGTTGAAGATCCAGGTCCTCAGTTTAAAGGATCACAGTAGGATGTTCTCAGTAGGTTAAATTAAAATAAGACCACACCTAGGAAGACCAGAATATTGAATTTGAATAGAAACTTAAAGCCACCAGAGAGAAAAGACAGAGTACCCACAAAAGAATGAGAACTAGACTGGTAATAGACTTCTCATTGTAAATAACAGCTAGAAGCCAATGGAACAATAGTTTTAAAGTGCAGAAAGAAAATCACTGTCAAACTAGTATTCTCTACTAAGGTGAACTATCTTTTGAAAGTGAGGCTATAATATATTTTCAGATATTCAAAAACTAGGAAAGTTTACTACTCAAAGACCCTGACTGAAAGAACTACAGAGAGCTATGCACATTCCCACTGGAGCTCAAATACGATGACATTCTGCCTTCTTGTTTTAACTCCCATACTCTAAACAGATGTCTTTTTTACTGCCAATTTAGTATCATATTTTTCACGTTTGTGCTTTTTATTGGTGACTTTGTGTTTAAAATGGCCCCCAAGCACTGTACTGAAATGCTCTGTAGTGTTCCTAAGCGTAAGATAACTACGATGTGCCCTACAGAGAGAATATATGTGTTAGATAAGCTTCATTCAGGCATAAATTATAATGCCACTGGCTGTAAGTTCAATGTTAATGAATAGACTATATAAATATGTAGTCAACATATATATACATATCGTATTTATATAATCAACATATTTATATATACATATAATAAGGTGTCTTTAAACAGAAACACGAAGGGTAACATGGCAGAGTGAGAGACATCCTCAGATCTCTCCCCTTGAAACAACAATAAGCTGAACAACTAAAACTCAACAAAAAACACCCAAACTGCACACCAGCACTTCTGAGCGTGGGATCTGCACATAAGAGCTACCACAGGCAGGCGGTGGTCTGGGAGAAATAAAGAAGCTGCCTTTCACAGCCTCCAGAGCTCCCTGTAGGAGGAGGGGGAGGGGAGAAGGAGTGACGAATTCCCTGAACAGCCCTACCTGGGAAAGTTGTGAGCTCCCCATGGCTGGCTGGCGGCAGGGCCCAGTCATCAGGGCAGAAAGCGGAAAAGTGGCCAGCAGAGAAACAACAGTTGATTTTTACTGACTGCAGCTGCAAAACTGAGATTGACCCGCAGCCCCTAACCCCCCAAACCAAAAGCTCCTTCCCTCATACTCTCTGAGACTGAACACCATGGAGCCCCAGAGGAATCTGAGCAAATGCTACCAAAAATGTTTCTAACACTGACAGGGACTGAAACTGGGGGTAGTAAGCGTGACTAAATATCTATCAGAAAATAAAAAGGTCTTTGACCTCAAAGGCAAGGGAAGTAAAAGCAAAAATAAATGAATGGGACTACATCAAACTAAAAAGCTTCTGCTCAGTAAAAGAAACCATCAAAAAGGTAAAGAGACAATCATCTGAATGGGAAAATATATTTGCAAGCAATGTCTCCAATAAGGGCCTAATATCCAAAATATACAAAGAACTCATATGACTCAATAACAACATAAAAAACAATTGATCCAATCAAAAAATGGGCAGAGGATCTGAACAGACACTTCTCCCTAGGGGACATACGAATGGCCAACAAACATATGAAAAGATGCTCAGCATAGTTAGCTATTAGGGAAATGCAAATCAAAACCACAATGAGATACCATCTCACACCTTAGAATAGCTATAATCAACAGGACAAGTAACAAGAAATGTTGGAGAGGATGCAGAGAAAAAGGAACCTCATACACTGCTGGTGGGACTGCAGATTGGTACAGCCACTATGAAAAACAGTATGGAGTTTCCTCAAAAAACTAAGAATTGATCTACCATATGATCCAGCAATCCCTCTAATGGATATTTACCCCAAAGACTTGAAAACCCATATCAGAAAAAATATTTGCATACCGATGTTCATAGCAGCGTTATTCACAGTGACCAGGATATGGAAGCAATCGAAGTGTCCTATGATAGATGACTGGCTAAAGAAGCTGTGGTACATATATACAATGGAATATTTCTCAGCATAAGAAGGGAGGAAATACTGCCTTTTGCAAAAACCTAAATGGACCTCGAGATAATCATGGTAAGCAAAATAAGCCAGACAGAAAAAGTTGAAAATCACAGGATATCACTTATATGTGAGATATAAACCTAAAAGCAACAAATGAGCAGGACAAACAGACTCAGGGACATGGACTATAGACTAGTGGTTACCAGATGGTAGGGGGTGGGGGAGGAGTGGGGAGGTACCCCTAAAGGGGGACATATATAGGGGAGTAGGGAGAGGGTGAAATGGGTAAGGGGATCAAATATATGGTAGCTGAAGAAAACTGGACTTTGGGTGAAACACCATAGAATATATAGATGTCAAATTATAATATACACCTGAAAATTATATAATTGTAGTAACCAATGTTACCCAATAAACTTAATTAAAAAATAAATAAACAGAAACACACAGAAAACAAAGTTATGTACTGATTAGTTGATGGAAATGTGACCAGAGGCTGCATGAGTTTACCCCTGTATTTCCTCTAGGAAAAATAGGTCAATATTTGCTAATTTAGTGTTAGCAATAACTTTATAGGACATAACTACTGCAAATGAGAATTGACTATAATTCTTTTTCAGTTAATTTAAAATCTAGTGTTTATTGTTTAATGGATCCTTATTTCTACTTTCTTTTCTTTGTGTTCTGAATTAATCAAATTTTATTCTAAGTTTCACCTGCTTTATAGCACTAAAACATGATATTCTAGAGCTACGATTTGTGAAATACCTTGAAATAACTGTATTTCATAGCAGGGCTTTTCATTCCTTGACAGGATAAGACATAAACTTGCTTACGAAACATCTTCATTGCTGGCAACTATATCAAGTAGTTTAGATTTACTCAAGTCATATAAATGAACCAAAAATTGTCAATTATTATGCTTAGTTATACCTAAGTATGTCATTTAGTGAAAACCCCGAGGTCTACACATTTTTCTCACATGTCATAAGGACTGAACTCATTTAAAGTCAGTATAAAACCTGCAACTTCTTTTTAGAATGGGCAACACTTAAAATGACTGACATCAGTCTGTTAAACTCAAGAATTCTGAGTTATGTATGCAGAAGGGATCACCTTGTGCTCATAGTAAAGGATTTAGAGTACTGTGGTCAAGAGGGACTTTTTGAAGTGATGGATATATTTTCTATCTTGATAATTGTGGTGATTATTTGGCTGTATACCTTTGTCAACGTTCATAGAACTGTACATCTCAATAAATGACATTAAAAAACTAAGAATCCTATGGTATTTGGGAAGCAAATAATGCCAACAGAGGCTAGGCAATATGTGGGGAGGAGATTCTTCTTTTACTTTGGCTTATTCTTAGCCAAAGGGCTGAAATAGAAATCTTTGTTATTGAAAACAGTAGTAATGGATATTTTCCAATTTTCTTCTGAAGTACTATTCTTTACTTTGGATTTTTAATTGCCTTATACTATAATTCTAAAATTTTCCTCAAAAAAAAAAGAAAAACAACACTTGAGGTTTTATTTGTATTTATGAATTAAAAAAATGTTTTCAGACATTCTCCAATGTGGTTTAAATCTTAACTCACAAAACTCATTAATTTGAGATTTTATAACATAACATCCCTAGTTGAATAAAAGGCTTCTGACTATAAGTGAAACAGGATGACTGAGATGATAAGGGGAAGTAGAATGCTCCTCTTAAGCAATGGCCTCTCTTTAGAACTTTATAGCCTCTGGGTGTTTATAAATATAAAAGACAGGTTCACAAACCTGTGCATTACGTGGCTACTTCCCCTCCCACATTTACAAATAAGTGAGTGAATGAAAAGATTTCCTGTCACTTAATACACGTGGGAGGGGAGAATTTAAGAGATGGAGGAATGAGCCTGCTAATGTTTTTGACACTGGATGCCTCTTAAGGGCATGGAGATGGGCAGATAGCTGGATGGGTGTGGCAGATGTGACTCTGGTTTCTCTTAGGTCAGATAGTAACCCTTTCTAAGATGTCCAGCAGTTAAGCTAGGAAGAGGTCATCATATCTGCCAGGGCCACCTCAAGGTTTAAACAGGCCATGCATCTATTTGGTTCCCTCTTTGCTAAGACTGGAAGAAGCCTTCCACGCAAGCTGGCAACCATGCTGTGGGGGTTGTACAGAGTAATTGGGTGGCAGGATAAGTTCTCCTTGTTTATCTCTAGACAAAGTTCACGTTTCAGGTGCTCTGAAGAACCACCGTATAAGGGAAGACTCCTGCTTTCGTCATGTACTAGCTGTGCAACCTTGAGGAATCTGTTATTTCCTCCTGTGACAATACGGTGACCTTCTCTGGGTTCTGGAGAGAATTGTTAGAGAACGTATAGGATTGTACATACAAATACAATTGCCACGATTGGCACAGCAGTTACATGACTTTCTTCTGACAGATATAAAATTCATATTTCCCTTTATGCTTTATTTGCTAGGAAGCATGTAACTAAGTTTTTATTTCTTTGAGTTATGTAGTAACTTCCTCTATTCTGAATTTTTTGGTAGAGTTATTCTACATTTCATTTTCCAGTTCTCTCCCCTTGATTTTGGACTGACCCAAAGTCCTTTTTTTATCTTCAGAACTTGATAGGCATTAGGCCTGAAAATTTAAAGTTCCTGGCTCTCATTACTTCTGGTTTAACTGCTTTGGGGAGTGAATGGGCTTAACAGCAAGTCCAGGTAAGGACCTCATGGAACATTGGTGAAGAATAGGCAAACACCGGGTCTTAGTTGGCCCTGAGGAGGGAAGCCAGTGCTTAAAACCATAACTACTCAGAGTTGTGTAGGGAGGACTGACTAGATTCTAGTCGATGTGTTCAAGAAGTTCAGATTGGTGAGGTGGGGGTATGTGGTACTCTGCCTGGGTGATGGCAGCATTCTGGACCATCACATGGGAGGCCATAAGAGGATATTCAGGACTTGAGAAAGAAGGAATTTCTGGGGACCATACAAGGGTAGGAGAATTATGTTTTTTTTTTAAATAATAATATTTTTTATTTGTCAATTATAGTTGGTATATAATATTATATTAGTTTCAGGTATACAGCATGGTGATTAGACATCTATATAAGTCACAAAATGATCACTCCAATAAATTTAGTGCCCCTATGACACCGTACGTAGTTATTACAATGTTATCGACTATATCACTTATGCTATACTCTCCATGACTATTTTGTAACTACCAACTTGTACTTTTTAATTCCTTCCCCGTTTTTCACAGACACCCCCAACTGGCCTCCCAATCTGGTAATCCTCAAAATGTTCTCTGTATCTATGAATTTGTTTCTGGATGGCTTTTTCGTGTATGTGATTGTTTGTTTTGCTCTTTAGATTCCACATGTACATGAAAACACTTGGCATTTGTCTTTATCTGACTTACTCTACTCAGCACAATATCCTCTAGGTCCATCATGAAATATCGTTTTCCATCTCTTTACTTTCTGTCTGTGTTTCTTTTAATCTGAAATGAGTCTCTTGTAGGCAGCCTATGTAAGGAGCTTGTTTTCTTATCCATTCAGTCACTCTATATTTTGATTGGAACATTTAATTCTTTTTCATTTGAAGTACTTGTTGATAGATATCAAATTATTGTCATTCTTTATTCATGTTTTTATGAATATTTTTTTTCTTCTTTAAGAAGTTCCTCCAACATTTCCTATAATATTGACTTGTGATGATGAACTCCTTTAGCTTTTCCTTGTCTGTCCTTCAATTCTAAATGATAACTTTGCTGGGAAATCTTGGTTGCAGGTCCTAGGTTTTCATTACTTTGAATATTTTGTGTCAAGCCCTCTGTCCTGCAAAGTTTCTGTTGAGAAATCAGCTGACAGTCTTATGGGAGCTCCCTCCTAACTAATTTACTCTTGCTGCTTTTAAGATTCTCTCTTTGTCTTTAACTTTTGACATTTGAATTATGATGTGTCTTGGTGTGGGCCTCTTTGGGTTCATCTTGTTTGGAACTCTCTCCTCTTCTTGGATTTGTATGTCTATTTCCTTCACAGGTTAGAAAAGTTTTCTGTCATTATTTCTTCGAATATATTTTCAATTTCTTGTTCTCTCTCTTCTCTTTCTGGTACTCCTATGATGCGAATGTTGTTACATTTCATTTTGTCCCAGAGGCTCCTTAAACTATCTTCATTTTTTTGGATTCTTTTTTCTTGTTGTTGTTCTGATTGTGTGTCTTCCACTACCCCATCCATTACATCGGTGGTTCAACCCTCTGCTTCAACCATATTGTTGATTCCCTTGAATAAGATTTTATATTTTTTACTGGTTCCCTTTTATGTTTTCCATCTCCAATTTTATGTTTTCTATCTCTTTGTTAAAGTTCTCACTGAATTCATCTACTCTTCCCCAATTTCACTGAGCATCCTTATAACAGTGTTTTGGACTCTGTATCTAATAAATTGCTTGTTTTCATTTTGTTCAGTTCCTTTTTCTTGAGCTTTGTTCTATTCTTCCATGTGGGACTTGCTCTTTTGTCTCCCCATTTTGGCTGCCTCTTTGTGTCTGTTTCTATGTATTATGCAGGGCTCCTAAGTCTCCTAAGTCTCCCAGTCTTAGTATATTGGCTTTATGTAGAAGGTGTCCTTTGGGGCCTAGTGGCACAGTACTGGGAAGGGTCCAGCTGCATGCCAAGTTCAGCTGCAGCCTGTGCACCTTTGGGGCCACCTGGTAAGAGTCACCAAGCAATCTATAGATTGCTGCCACCTATGTGGGCTTAGAGATGCCTTGAGAGGCCAAGCCAGAAACTGAGGCTAGCTGCCACTAGTGCGGGGTTTGGGGCTGCTCAGCAAGAGTTACTGGGCACGCCGAGGTCAGAAACTGCTTCTTTGAGTTTTATGAGCCTTTGAGAGCTTTTTTGGAAAGTTGACAGCAGGAGCCAAGACAGACCATTTGTATGGAATAAACCACTGGAAACAGCTTGGATGGGCCTGCAAGTTGGGAGAAGCAGAGTCTCAGGGAATTAACTGGGTAGAGCGAACTGTGTCGTCCAGGTTGATGGTGACTCAGATACTGGGGTGCCTGCATCAACAGGATGGGAGAGGGGAGGGCTCAACAGAGGAACAATGGATACTGCCAGCACTTCTCTCTAGGAGAAAGCTGCCCCTCTAGCCCTTGCCCTGAAGCCTGACAACTCAGTGCCTCTCTGTATGTCCCTGATGCCCCTCGAGCAGCTTCCCAGCACTGGAGCTCCTAGCAAGCGAGTCCACCAGCGAGTAAGTCTGGGTGTGGGCCCTTTAAGAGGAATGTCTGTGACTCCTACAGCCATCCATCTCATTCATTAGCACTCTCCGCTGGTTTTCACAGCCAGAAGTTGTGGGAACTTCTCTTCCTTGCACTAGAACCCTAGGCTGGAGAGCCCAGTGTGGGGCCAGGACCCCTCACTCCTCAGGTTGGGGAGGGGGGCTCTGCAGCCAAGATATCCCTCTCAATTCTTGATCACCACATGCAGTTGTGGGACTGGGCCATTTCTCATCTCCGCCCCTCCTACTGGTTTGAGGTTATCTGTTATTTTTGTTTCTAGTTGTAGGGCTTCTGTTCAACCAGACTTCAGGCAACTCCACACGCTCGTTGCTCTGTAGTTTCATTATAATTTTGGTGTGGTCGCAAGAGTTGTCATGCACACCTTCTACCTTCTACACCATCTTGACTGGTCTCTGGGGAGGATTATGGTTTTATGAGACCTGAAGCTTGTACAATTTAGGGGGCCCACTTTAAGAAAAAAATACAAAATTAATTCATTTTTGAAAATGCTATAAAGCACAGCACTTGGAACAATTTGCTTGGGCACTACTCAGGGTCTTAGCAGGGGTCCATGCAAGTCAGGGACATAAAGCATAAGCTTCATTAACTTCATGGTATGTCCACTTCTGTCGCACAGTGGTATTCAGGGTAGGGCTCCAGACACAGTCAGGAGTAGAGGTACAGATCAGGAAACTAAAGCAGGAGGCCAATTCAAATTAGGCTGGGTTCATAAAGAAGGGCTAAGAGAAAGGAGATAGCTTGATCTGCATGTGGGTATACAGGGCTCAGTTCTAGTATTCTAGATACCAGACTTACTACAGCCAACATAACTCCATACTTCCCTTAAACACTGGAAGGTCTGCCTTGGTGGTCATGAGATCATGCCCAGATTAGTGCAGAAATTAGGAAGGGCTGACTGCCCTCTGTGTCTGTGGCTAAGTCAGGCAGAAGATGAGTCTGATAGGGACTTGTACATATTAATGTTTGTTCATCCAGTCATTGAGCAGTTAAAGGCCCCATCTCTGTCCTCAGGGAGCTCACTGTCTAAAAGTGGCTGAAATCTAAATATGTTACAGCTAGTCCCAAAAGAAATCACCTATGGACCCCAAGAGTCTCTGAGTAGTGAGGAGGACTGTCCTGGTTTTAGTATTGAAAGTCCTGTGTTTCAAAAAATTCCTCAGGGAAAACCAGGACAGTTGGTCATTCTAGATCAGAGGGCTAGTGACTATTTTTCTTGGAGGCAGGAGGGCATCATGGTCCCTGGGCTCAGCCTTGAAGCACCATTCATTTCCCTTTAGAGTGTGAAAGGGAACGGTGGCCCTTACATATTTTCTAATCCAGCACTGAGGGGCTGCATCCAAATTTCTTTGGAGTATGTGAGGTTGGTAAATGAGTTGTAATCCTGGGCCTGTTGTATGAGGAGAAAGTGGAAGGAGTGGCAATGCTGGGAAAAGAGCCTGGGAGAACAGCCTCAGTGGCCACCTCTGAGGAGAAGCAGCAGCCAAGCCAGATCAAGACGAAGGCCACCACGTGATGGAGCTCCATGCAGCGATGGCCTCCAAATCAAGAACAATGGACTAACCCACTCAATGCGGAACTTCAGAGTTTCTGAGCCCTGTATTCTGTAGCCCCAAGGGCAGAGTAGGGTGAGACTAGGCTAGCAGAGAACAATGAACATGGAAGAAACACATTATCCCTTTGTTCCCCCAGCCCTCTCGTAGACACTAGTCTATCCAGGTTAGGGAAATCAGCTCTGGGTTTTTATCTGAGATCTTCAAGTTTAATTTATCCCACACCCAACACCTGTAATTACATGCCAAATTTTGTACAAACAAGCATCTTCTCAGGAAAACGGCATTTATCAGGGTCTCAAAGTTGTCCAAGATTGGAAACTGATTAAGAAATACTGGACTAAGTGGTTGCTAAGGTCTTTGTTTTCACATCCTATAATTCTTTGATAATATTCAAGATAATTAATTTGAATCTTGTCATCAAAAGGTCACTGCCACTATGCAATGCCACCAGCAGTCCCCGGTTTGGAGTACAGTGAAGAGAGAAACTTTATTCTCGTGAAACATCTGTAAACAGTCTACAAACCAAACAAGGGAAATGCAGTCTCTGGTAAAATGGCAAGTGTGTTCCACCAGACAAAGAGAAGAATGGTTTATATAGAGAAAAGTTTTACCCCTACTTTTGTTCCTGATTGTTCTCAGTTCACGCAAATGAGGACTCCAAATTCACAGTCTGATTGGTCCAAATTGCTCTGTTCTGATTGGTCATTATGGAGCAGCTCTGACTGGTCAGTAAAGAAGAAACTGAGGATATAGCTGTGCAGCTCCAATTAGACACAAAAGATCCCAGTCTTATTAGTTGAAATACAATATCAGACACTTCCTTATTAAGGGTTGGCTTATATAGCAGGAATGCAGTGCAGGAGGCATGGCAACTCAGTTTGCATTTTTGTTTTGTTTGTTTTTTTACAATATGTGTATGAGGTCTCTGTAAACAATGGCTGCTAGACTCTGGTTATGAATTTGGGCCCAATTATCCAGAAAGAATCCTTCTCGGCAGATATATTCTTTCTTGGGGTTGATAATTTATAAAAAGGATTACAAAGAAAGTGTCAGGGTCCAAGAATCACAATGACTATCACTTTAAGAAATATGCCAAATATTAATAACTGGTAATACAAAATAGCTTTCTCTGTTGTGAAAGGGGGCCTTTGATGGCTGATTTATGAGTCATCTTGGCTAGACTAGTGGACACACTGTGTGGGTGCTCAGTTGTTTGGTCAAACACTATATGCTGCATTGGATATTTTTTTAGTTATGATTAACATTTAAACCAATAGACATTGAGTAAAGCAAATTACTCTTCATAATGTTGGTGAGCCTCATCCAATCAGTTGAAGGCCTCATGAGCAAACATTGAGGTTTCCCAGAGAAATAAAAATTATTAAGACTGCAACACAGAAACCACAGTTTCCCCTTGCTGCCCTTGTAGAATTCTACAAGACTGTAACGTCAACTCTTACTTGAATTTCTAGCCTTGCTGCCTGCCCTGGGACTTGCCAATCCTCTCAAGCATGAGCCAATTCCTTAAAATAAATCTCAGTCTCTTCGCTTTATCCTATTGGTTTTGTTTCTCTGGAGAACTCTGACCAGTGCACAATCCATTAGTCATTTATGTCAAATTACAATACTGGGGATTAACATATATATGATTTACCAAAATATTCACCACAGGTGAAGGCCATCCTAAGGCCATTTGGAACAAATGATTACTATTGAACAGGAACAGCATATAAAGAGAAAAAAATGTTCTTTTCCAAACTTCAAGTAATATAGTCAAAGGACCCAATTTAATAAAATTGGCTGAAATTTTAGCATATAAAGAGAACAGCATATAAAGAGAAAAAAATTTTAGCATATAAAGAGAACAGCATATAAAGAGAAAAAAATGTTCTTTTCCAAACTTCAAGTAATATAGTCAAAGGACCCAATTTAATAAAATTGGCTGAAGTTAATTAACATCACGATTTGGTTAAAATAACGATTTGGTTAAAAATGAATATCCTTTACTTTTTAACTGATATACCACTCTGTACTGTTAACCGCTTTTACGAAAAGTACATATTCATATTACTTTTATAATTCTAGAAAAAGAAGCTAATACATTTCAGGCACTGGTTTTTTTTTTGTTTGTTTTTTGTTTTTTGTTTTTGGTAGTGCTGCTGGTAGTGGAGAGGTAACACCTTCCCACTTCCTACAGGCCCTGGGAGCTGGACCACCCCATAGGAAGACTCTTGGGCTCCAGCCTGGTGAAGTGGAGCTGCAGGAGTCTGAATTTCCACAGGATTCCTTCCTGTCCATGTTTACAACATGCCTGAAAGAGCCCATGCTCTTTAGGCACCAGTGAAAGGTAAAGGATCTTTAAGAAACTTTCAAATTCCTGAAAAAGCAACCAGTGGGTTGGAGCTTGATGGTAAAAGCAGCCACCCTGGCTTTGTCCCTCCTTCCCCATCAGAGGGCAGAGAAGATCTAACTCATTGTTATTTATTTCATTTGCTAAGTATTTATTGATGAGAATTGCATGTGCAAAGTTTAAGAAGTCTGGGGTGGGGGCGGGAGCGGAGAGGAGGGGACGGCGGAGAACTCTGTTTATTAAATACTTTCGTCTGAATTTTGAATTTCTTTTCAGGACATTTTATTTTTCTTAATAGCGATTCATAGAATGTAACGGGTTAAAAGAAACGCAGGCATTGCCTCAGGGAGCTTAGATGGACGATAATTAAAATTAAGGGCCTGGTCAACATAAAAAGCGGTTGGCCTTTGGAGAATCAGGCTGTGCCAGTGTGCTTGGACCTCAGAATTCCACCACTCTTACGCTCACCTCCACGAGCTTCACCGGGTCAGCCCAAACAAGCCCGCGCCTCGAAAAGTTCACTGCGCAGCCGTGACGTCACGGCCTCGGGGCGGGGCCCGCGCGCGGCAGGGGCGGAGTCACTTCCCGGATGTCGCGGAGGGGGCGGTCCGGGGGCGGTGGCCCTGCGGGGCTCTCTCGGCCCCTGAGGTCCTGGTGTGTATAACGCGCCTGCTGGATAGGCGGCTGCGGCTGAGAGGCTTATGGAATCAGGATGTCTGGGCTGCCCACCGTCCCGGAGCAGGGGCGCCCGGAACAGTGTTCGCCGAACTCCCCGTGCGCAGGCTTTGTGCTGGGGTTGGACGTGGGCAGCTCAGTGATCCGCTGCCACGTCTATGACCGCGCGGGGCGGATCCGTGGCTCCAGTGCCCAGAAGGTGACTGGGGACGGGCGTCGGGGCCGCGGGTCAGGGTCGCACGTAGCACCGGGATCGGGTCGGGGAAGGCAAATGCGCGGGTTCGTCTCATCCGGCCTGGACACGGCCACCAGCAGCACCTGCGGGCCCTGGGTCCTGAGCGCGCCCAGTCTTGCCATATTTTCGCATTCCCTCTCCCAGCAGGGTTGAAACCGGCGATCTCTTCCAGTCCAGGCTGAGGGCAGGTGGGCCTCAATTTGTGACCCGGGCCGTTCGCTGTCATTCTGGTCACCTGAGGATTTGCTTCGCCGTCCTTATCTGGGTGGGACTGCGGTGACTCGCAGAGCAAGGGCAGGCTGCATGTATCCAGACAAAGGGTGCTTTTTGACTTGCTTGGATTTTCTTGCACTTCCCTGATAGAGCTCCAGCCTCGTTTTCATTTACATTTTATTTTTTCAGATCATAATAGAGTTTAGCTTTATTGTCCCTTCTTCAGTTGTCATCAATATTAACTACTTTTCAAAGTGCTCATTCCTCACATGAGCAAGCAACTGATTTCCATGGATATGGGAGATATTGAACCGATTTCAATGGGAGGTATTGAACAACTTTTGAAGACTGTATTGTCACTACTTTTCTCCTTTTCATTTTTCAGAATCATAAATATCTTTTTCTGGTTTGAGAAACCTACCAAGTCATAGTTGTTGTTATTAATAAATTCTTGTTATTAGTAAAGCAGCCAACAGACTGGTATTCTGTTGTTCTCATTGTAATGAAGTGCAGATTTCTACACAATTTCCAGCATACCCAAAATAATGTTGATCAGTTATGGTTCCTATTTACTCTTCTTTCCAATATCAACATCTTTTTTATGTTAGCAGTATCAGAAAAGGAGCCATTAGTTACCTAAACTATTTCCGTAGCACTAGACTCCCCATTATTTGGATTCCCACCCATCTTCCAACCCTCTTAGAATTGTTTTTCAACCACAGCAGTTACCCAGGAGCAGGTCTAGCCAAATGACTGCTTTGAGCATTTGTTTTGAAAAAACAGGTTTCAGTTCTGGTTTGGAGACCAGGACAGTGAGCTGGAACTACAGCAGCTCCCTGGTCCCTTCACTATCAACCTGTGTAGAAACACTGGCCGGCCACCCACCCACACACCACATTCCCATGGCAACTAAAAAGTATAGATGAAAGTTGACACAGTCCTTCAGCAACTGTGTGTTCCTTATCTTTTTATGAGTATCACAACATAATGATACTTTTCACATAGTCTCCCTTATAATCCTAGACACAAAGTCCTTTTGTTTTAAGCAGTGATTTTTTTTAAAAAAGGAATTTAAGTATATGGAACTAAAGGGAGACAAATTGTTAGAACATACAAGATTTCACAGTTGCTGTATTATTTGGGGCAAATCATTAGTTTTTAAGAAATGAGGCAAGAATCTCAAAGATGAATCAGTATTGCTGTGAGCAGCAGAAAACTAGAATGGTTTGTTCAGACTCAACTGTGGGGAAGGTATCTGGAAAGATAAGTGAATAAATAAAAAATAAAAGTCCCTGCTATCAAAGGACAAAGCACTAGATTTATAGCACGTTGCTATAAACTTCTTAATCTAAGAAGCAATGTCTCTCAAATTGTAGTAGGAATTTTATAGCACTGCTTCTTAAAGTGTGGTTCCTGGACTGCTGGGGTTGGATAAAGAAAGTAAGATGTAGACACGTGCAGCAATTTGGCAAAGTAATTTTTGTTCATTGACCTTAATAACAAAACATTGGGGATTTTATTTTATATGTAATTTTATTTCATATGTAATTTTTTGTCTGAGTTTTTTTTTATTTTCGAATTACAGTCAGTGGTCAATATTTTATTAGTTTTAGGTGTACAGCTAATGTTAGACATTTATGTAATAAGTCTAGTACCGACCTGACACCATGCATTGTTATTATGACATTATTGACTATATGCCCTATGCTGTAAACTATACATCCTCATGACTATTTTGTAACCACTAATTTGCTCTTCTTAATCCTTTCACCTGTTTCATGCAGTCTCCCAACCCCATTCCAATTGGGCAATCATCAGTTTGTTCACTCTATGAGTTTGTTTCTGTTTTGTTCATTCATTTGTTTTGTTCACATATAAGTGAAATCATATGGTATTTGTCTTTCTCTGACTTATTTCACTTAGCATAATACTCTTTAGGTCTATCCATGCTGTTGCAAATCGTAAGATTTCATTCTTTTTTATGGCCGAGTAATATTCCATTGTATGTATGTACCATCTCTTCTTTATCTGATCATCTATACATGGACACATAGGTGTACGGCTAATGTTAGACATTTATGTAATAAGTCTAGTACCGACCTGACACCATGCATGTCTTGGCTATTGTAAATAATGCTGCAATGAACATAGGGATGCATATATCTTTTCGAATTAGCGTTTTGGATTTTTTCAGATAAATACCAAAAAGTGTGATTGCTGGGTTATATGGTAGTTCTATTTTTACTTTTTTAAAAACCTCCATACTGTTTTCTGTAATGGATGCACCAATTTGCAATCCTACCAACAGCGCATGAGGGTTCCCTTAGCTCTGCATCCTTGCCAACGCTTGTTTCTTGATTTATTGATGATAGCCATTCTGGCAGGTGTGAAGTCATATCACATTGTGGTTTTAATTTGCATTTCTCTGATGATTAGTAATGTTGAGCACCTTTTCATATATCTGTTGGCCATCAGTATGTCCTCACTGAAGAAATGTCTATTCAGGTCTACTCATTTTGTAATCAGATTGTTTGTTTTTTGATTTTGGTGTTAAGTTGTGTGAGTTCTTTATAAATTTTGGATATTAATCCTTTTTTGGATGTATCATTGGCAAATCTCTCTTCCCATTCTTTAGGCTGTCTTTCCATTTTATTGATGGTTTCCTTTGCTGTGTAAAAACTTTTTAGTTTGATGTAGTCCCATTTATTTATCTTTCTTTTGTTTTCTTGCCCGAGGAGACTCATCCAAAAAAAATATTACTAAGAGCAATGTCAGAGAGTACTGCCTATGTTTTCTTCTAGGAGTTCTGTGGTTTCAGGTCTTACATTTAAATGTTTAATCCATTTTGAGTTTATTCTTGTATGTGGTATAAGAAAGTGGCCTAGTTTCATTATTTTTCATGTTTCTGTCTAGTTTTCCCAACGCCATTTATTGAGACTGTCTTTACCCCATTTTATATCCTTGCCTCCTTTGTCATGGATTAATTGACATACATGCATGGGTTTATTTTCTGAGCTCTCTATTCAGTTACGTTGATAAACGTATCTGTTTTTATGCCAGTACCATGCTGTTTTGATTCCTATAGCTTTGTAGTATAGTTTGATATCAGGTAGCATGTTACCTCCAACTTTGTTCTTCTTTCTCAAGATTGCTTTGACTGTTTGAATTCTTTTGTGGTTCCATATAAATTTTAGGATTACTTGTTCTAGTTCTGTGAAAAATGTTATTGGTATTTTGATAGAGATTGCATTGAATCTATAGATTGCTTTAGGTAATATGGACATTTTAACAATACTGATTCTTCCTGTCCTTGAGCACAATATATGCTTCTATTTTTTTGTATCTTTCTTCAGCGTCTCATAATTTTCTGAGTACAGGTTCTTTACCTCCTTGGTTAAATTTATTTCTAGGTATTTTTTTTTATGTAATTAATAATGGGATTGTTTTCTTAATTTCTCTTTCTGATAGTTCATTACTGGTGTATAAAAATACAACTGATTTCTCAATATAAATTTTGTATCCTGCTACTTTACTCAATTAATTTATCAGTTCTAATAGTTTTTTTGGTCGACTTTTTCGGGTTCTCTCTATATGGTATGTCGTCTGCAAATAATAACAGTTTTACTTCTTCTTTCCAATTTGGATGCCTTTTCCTTCTTTTTCTTGTCTGATTGATGTGGCTAGGATTTCCAATACTATGTTGAATAGAAGAAGTGAAAGTGGACATCTTTGTTTTATTCTTGATCTTAAGGAAAACATTTTTAGATTTTCACCATTGAGTATAATGTTAGGTGTGGGTTTGTTATTTGTGGCCTTTATGTTGTTGAGGTATGTTCCCTCTATTCCCACTTTGCTGAGAATTTTTATCATAAATAGATGCTGGATCTGTGAAATGCTTCTTTTGCATCTGTTGATATGATCATAGGATTTTTATCCTCCATTTTCTTTGTGTGGTGTATCACATTAATTGATTTGTGGATTTGGAACCAGCCTTGAAGCTGAGAGTAAATCCCACTTGACCATGGTATATGGTCTTTTTTAATGTATTTCTGGATTTTGTTTGCAAATATTTCGTTGAGGATTTTTGCATCTCTGTTCATCAGAGATATTGGCTTATAATTTTTTTTTTTTTGTAATGTCTGTCTGGTTTCGGAGCCAGGGTAATGCTGGCCACATACAATCAGTTCTGGAGCCTTCCTTCTTCTTCAGTTTTTTTGTAATGGTTGAGAAAGTTAGATATTAATTCTTCTTTAAATGTTTAGTAAAATTCTCCTGTGAAGTCATCTGGTCCAGGACTTTTGTTTGTTGATAGTTTTCTGATTATTGATTTGACTTCATTTGTAGTTATTGGTATGTTCAGATTTTGTTTCTTCTTGATTCAGTGTTGGAAGATTGCATGTTTCTAGGAATTTATCCATTTTCTCCAGATTGTTCAATTTGCTAGTATGTTTGTAGTATTTTCTTAATAATTCTTTGTATTTCTGTGGTATTGGTTGTCACTTCTCTGTCATTTGTGATTTTACTTATTAGGGTCCTCTTATTTTTTTAATGAATCTGGTTAAACTTTTATCAATTTTGTTTTTCTTTTCATAGAACTAGCTCCTGGTTACATTGCTCTTTTCTATTTTTTGGACTCTATTCATTTATTTCCACCCTGATCTTTATTATTTCCTTCTTTCTACTCCCTTTGGGCTGTGTTTGGTCTTTTTCTAGTTCCTTTAGATATAAAGTTAGAATGTTTATTTGAAATTTTTCTTGTTTTTTAAGATAGGCCTATATTACTATGCATTTCCTACTTAGAACTGCTTTTGCTGTGTTCCATAGATTTTGCGTTGTTGTGTTGTTATTTTCATTTGTCTCAAAGTATCTTTTGATTTCTTCCTTGATCTCGTCGTTAACCCATTCATTGTTTAGTGGCATGTTATTTAGCTTCCATATGTTTGAGTGTTTTTCAGTTTTCTTCTTGTGATTGATTTCTAGTTTCATACCATTGTAATGGGAGAAGATGCTTGATCTGATTTTAATACTCTTAAATTTATTGAGACCTTTTTCGTGGTCTGACATGTGGTCTACCCCAGAAAATGTTCCATTGCAATTGAAAAGAATGTACATTCTGCTGCTTTGGTTGAAATGTTCTAAAAATATCTATTAAGTCTATATAGGTGGATCACTGGTATAGGCCAAGGTCAGCTGCTGCTTGTGCCCAACTTGTAAGCCCCTAATGGACACTGCAAAGTGATTTGTACTTGGTCACCACTTGTGCTAGGCTTGGAGGTGCTTGGGAGAGGCTATACTGTGATCTGAGGCCACTGCCACTTGTGCCAGGTTTGTGGCTACGTAGTTGAAGCTGTATTCCTGGCAAAGACTAGAAACTGTTTATGCCAGGCTTGGGGCCACTGGAAAGGAATTGTAATGCAGGTTGAAGTTATTCACCTCTTGTGCTGGGCTTGGGGCTGCTTAGCAAGAGTTACAAAACATCCAAAGGCTCACTGTTGCTTATTTGAGGTTTGTGGATCTTTGAGAGATTTTGAGAAAATCTGCAGGATGAGCTGAAGCAGGCTGTTTCTGTGGAGGAGCTGCTAGAGGATGTCAGGGTGGGTGAGCGAGCTGGTGGAGTGGGATCTCATGGAATCACAGTGCAGAGCGAACAATGTTAGCCAGGTTAATGGAGATCTCAGATTTGGCACCTGCCTGTGCCAGACCACCTTGGTGGGAGGAGAGTTCAACACAGGAACAGTGTAGCTAACCAGCACTTCCGTTCTGGAAGTAGCGACTCCTCCAGTCCTCCTCCTGAAACCAGACAATTTAGTTTTCCCTAGCATGTCCCTGGTGCCTTTCAAGCTGCTGTCCCTTCACTGGAGCTTAGGGCGACTGTTTGAGAATGAGTGTGTCTGTGCTTGGGCCCTTTAAGAGGATGTCTGAGCATCCTCTCTTTCTTACGTGAATGGAATCGACACTCATTTTCACAGCTAGGTGTTGTGGGGACTCCTCTTCCCTGCACTGGTGCTCTTGGGCTGGGGAGCCTGACATGGGCTTGGGAGCCTGGTGTGGGGTTGGGGTCCCTTGCTCCTCCGAGGGTTCCTCCTGATTTTTAACTGCCCAAATGGTTGTGGAACCAGATCCTTTCAAGTCTCTGTCTCTTGTACCAGTCTTCACATAGCTTCTTTTTTATATTTTTAGTTATAGGACTTCTGTTCAGCTAGTCTTCAGGTGTTTCTCAAGGGTGGTGGTTCTATAATTTAGTTGTATTTTTGATGTGATTGTGGGAAGAGGTAAGCACAGTGCTTACTTACTCTGCCATCTTGACCAGATGTCTATTTTAATTATGTTTTTAAAACTGTTTCACAATGAATTAGTAATTTAAAAAAACAACAACTGGTCCTTTATTTCAGATAGTTTGAGTTCTTTGAGAAAGAGAGTCTTGTTAACCTAGGTTGCTACTTAGCATCTGGTTTATTAAATCATGGACATTAAAAATTCTGGTTGTTGTCTTTTGTTTTTAAGCAACAAAACAAATTTTCTTCTTAGATTTGATTATATTCTTGATTTAATTTTTGTGTGGTTTTCCTTTGGTAGAGAAGCAGATTTAATTTCACTGTTGTGACATGTTTGGGAATGGTGAGCTGTCTGGGTTGGTGGAGTTGGGGGAAGTAACCCTGGAGTGCCACCGTCAAGTCTGAAGTTTTGTAGACTTGAAATGATGATCGTCACATTGAGTTTTGGGGGTTAGGAAGTGTTTATTGCCATCGAGCCATTACAGTCTGTGGTCTTGAAAGTCTTACGCAGAAAGAACAGAAATATTATTTGATAGAAGGAGAATAGATTTTGGTAGATCTGTTTGTTTCCAATAAGCTCATTGTGTTCTTTTTTCATATCACCCTATATCTCCCTCATGCTGCCCACATTGTCACTTTTTCTTCAGAGTTCCTTTTTTTCCCCTCACATTTTGGCTTTTTTCTTACATGTTAGGGATTTTCCTTAAATGGTGATCTTTGGTTGATTATCTCTGCATATATTTTCAGTAATATGTCTTACTCCACTCAGCTGTACCTGGTATTTGCAAGTAAAGAACTTCTCTGGTTCAACCCCCACCTCCCAGAGAGTATACCTCTAACCTTCTACCTGGTCTTATTTGGGGGTTTGGGGGTATAGTAATCTGGCTGGAGAGGGGAATTGGGGATGCTTATAAAGACTTCGAACCAACCCTTTGTTCAGCCCCATCTGGCATCCCAGCCTCTGAAGGTACCTCTAATTTTTGGATTCTACCCTAGAATCTCTGTCAGAGGTTGAGCAGAGATGTTGTATAATCTGAGCAGGGAGCAAGGTATTCATTTTCTCCTATGCACTTGTCCATATACCACTCACCCACTCACTGTTGATATTAAAAATATTTGTTAAAATCTGATCTGAACCTGTTTGCTTTCTTCTCATTGTCCTTCTACATAAACTTTTTTAATGCTTTTATTTTAGTTGATTTTAATTGGGTCTTGAGAGCAACTGGAGATAAAATACCTATGTTCAAGCTATCATTTTAAACTGAAGCCTTAGGTTCTTTTTATTTGTTTGTTTGTTTTTTATTAAATTTGTTGGAGTGACATTGGTTACTTGGTAGCTACTTTGGATTCTTCCATCTTATGAAAGAACTAATGTTATGCTTTTAAAGAACAAGTAATGAAATTGGTGGGTTTTTTTTATTTTAATACAATATTTTATTTAACCCTACATATCCAAATTATAATCTCATCATTTAATCAAGAAAAAGTTACTTATAATATACTTTACTTTCCCCCCCATACATTTACAGTGCATCTTAATTCATCATGCCTATATCTACAAAAAAAAAAAAAAAAATCCTACTGGAACTTGTGGATGACAGTTCTTTTAGTACTTTAAAAATGTTGAGCTACTTACTTCTGGCCTTCATGGTTCTGATGAAAATCTACAGTCATTCAGATCATTGTTTTGAAGACATGTACAGCATACAATGTGTATATGCAATGTATCTGGCTGCTTTCAAATGATTTTCTTTGTTTTTCATTATTTTAATTATGAATCTGGATGGGTAAGGTTTTGGACTTATTCTGTTAGGAGTTTTCTAAGCTTCTGGAGTATATAGATTTTAAATCTTCCACTGAATTAAGGAAGTTTTTAGCACTATTACTACTGTGAAGTAATTTTTTTCTGCATACAACTCTTTCTTTTCTTCTTCTGGAACTCTGATGACATAAATAGTAGGCCTTTTGCTCTTTCCCCCGCTGAGGCTTTCTCCATTTATTTCTCTTTGTTGTTCATATTAAATGCTTTCTATTGATCTATCTTCAAGTTTATTGACATTCTCCTGCTATCTCTATTCTACTATTAAGCACATTCAGTATGCTTTTTAATTTTAATTATTATACTTTTATTTTTCTAATTTATTTTTTCCAGGTTTATTGAAGTATGATTGACAAATAAAAGTTCTATATATTTAATATATACAATGTGATGTTTGGTATACATATAAATTGTGAAATGATTACTACAGTCAAGCTAATTAACATACCTGTCACCTCACAAGATTACCATTTGTGTTTGTGCATATTGGGAACACTTCAGCACCACTCTCTTAGCAAATTTCAACTGTACAATTCTCTTAGCACATTTCAAGTGTGCAATACATTATTAACTATTATAGTCACCATGCTGTTGTACATTAGGTCTTCAAAACTTATTCATCTTATAACTGAAAGTTTATACCTTTTGACCAGCATCTCTATTTCTCTCATTCTCCTAATTATGGTATTTTCAATTCTAAAAATTTCATTTTGTTTTTCTTCATGTCTTCTATTTCTTTGCTGAGACTTTCTGTTTTTCCATTTGTTTCAAAATAATTCACACTTCTTGATACACTGTTATAATAGCTACTTTAAAGCCTTTATCAGATACTTGTGTCACCTTGGAGTTGGTCTCTACTGATTATCTTTTTCCACATGAATTGAGATTTTTCTGGTTCTTCATATAACTTTTAATTTTGGAATATATCCTAGACATTTTGAATATCTTGGTATAAGACTCTGGGTCTTGTGGAAATCCTATGATAAATGTTGGTATTTGTCTTTCAGTGGGCAATTAATTCAGTTAGGTTTAGGCTACAAATTCTGATTAGCCTTCTGTTATTCAATGTTAGTTCTGTTTTCAAGATCTTGACAGTACTATTTGGACATACCCTGTGTATGTGCCACCCAGTGGCCAGTGTAGGACCTGGGCAGTGGTCTTTCCCTTAATTCTGTTCTTTACATCTTTGCTATGCTGTTTAGGATTGCATTTACACATGTTCAGCTTAGAGGTGAGCCTAGAAATTAATATACAACTTTCTGGAGTAGCTTTCACAAGCTCCTCCTCCCTCTCTGAGATCTTCCTGATACTTTTTGAGTCTTTTTGCCAGAAATCTGGAGCTTTCATTATGCTATTCTACTGGGCACTTCTTATGCCCACATCTGGGGCTGGGTGGGCATCAAGAGCACACAGAGAGAAAAAAGCCATGGAGGTTCACCTTAAATTTTTAGATTCACAATTCCTCTGACTGGAGAGGAAGTTTTACCTCCCTTTATATTTTAGGTGCTTGTGCTTACTGCTGCAGCCACCACTATGGGATAGACTGGGTACAGAAATATGGAGGCAAGGGGTAGGGGTGGAAAAAATGGGAAATTTTTCTCATTCCCTCTGAGTGGTAGCCAAAAGAAGAGAGCATCTCCTGGGGTTTCCACTTCATTCTGTTACCCACTTTTGGTTTTCAGGCTGCCTTGAGCCCAGGCCAGGTAATACCAGAAGAAAAATGGGAAACTTACCACCAGTTCAGGGGTACTTGAATTCTTATCTTCTAACCTACTCGTCCTGCCTCCATATACTTTTCTGAGTCCACAAATAGCTGCTTCATGTATTCTTTCCAGGTTTTATATTTGTATTAAGTGGGAGAGATAGAATAGAGTGTGCTTGCTCCACTGTAGTCTGAAACAGAACTTGGTGCTTTGTTAATTTTTGTATATTAAAAGTCTGACTTTTTCTTATTACAAAAATAACACATCTTCAGTGTAGAAAACTTGGAAAATAAAGCCAAAATCTTTTGTAAACTCATGAACTAAAGAAAACTGGTTAGTATATTGTCCTTTTTTATTTCATATATGTATTATTTTTCCACTTTAACAATAAAAAGAATTAGGTAATTAAATAAAATCATGTTGTTAATGACTTTAACCAGCAATCTTAAGACCCAGATACTATTAACTTGATCTAATATTGTTTTTACTAAATCTTATATTTTCCATAGATAGAGAGTCTTTATCCTCAATTTGGCTGGGTTGAAATTGATCCTGATGTTCTCTGGCTTCAATTTGTTGCTGTAATAAAAGAATCTGTCAAAGGTAATTGAATTTATAAAAATAAAAATAGTAAAGTATGTTTTGTTTGTAATAAGAGTTTTCCTCAGGCATCTATAGAATTTTGTGGGTTTCCTAAATATAATTATACATATAACATTTTATTGAGGTCACAGTGTCAATTAATTTTGACCAAGAATGAGACGGTAAACAAAGGCTTTATTTGGGAGTCTTTTAAGAATTACAATTTGGAAACATTGATTTGGTTAGAAACTCCAACTATATTCTGAGCGTGAGAGAAAGGGACAGAGTTTATGACAGGAAAAGGGAGCCTTACAAAGGTGTTATGCCAGTTGCTTTGACAGAGCTGTGATTGGTCTTGGCAAGCAGACTTACACTATGCTATATGTGATTAGTTGTTTATGTCTATTACTAGGTAAAAAATTTATTTTTTAATAGAGTTCAGTGATGCAGAGCCAGTTCCAGGAACTATATCAGGATGTAGCCGTTTGGTTTAGCCCAGTTCAAAAGTTCAGTTTCATGTGGAAGGGGTGAGTTAGCTCAGCTTTCTAGAGGCCTTCTGGCTCCATTTTAAATGGCTCTCTTGACAATATCAATTCGGTTTTGCTGTTTTTCTTTCACAACAGTTTCTCAGTAATTTTCAGGGGACATGTACAGTTTACAGTGAACCACTTTGTCAAGGAAAGGTAACAGTTACTCTGTCCTCTGCTTTAAGTATTTTTCAGCCACAGTATAAAGGTTCAACTTTCTTGTTCATTCCAGGTTATAGCTAGTGCCTATTTGATTTCCTGTTAGGTACAAAATGTCAGAGGGTTATAAACAAAGTTAAAACACACAGTTCCTATGGACAGAAATTACAACTGAGTAACCTTTATTATGAAATAAGTTTATGTTTTATTTTTTTTTCTTTGACGCAAAGTGCTTTCCTGACTGCAGCTATAGTCTGAAATCTTAGCTCTTTAAGAACGTTTTTGCTGTAACGTTTAAGAATATTGTTAATGTAAATTCTAAAAGGTCTTTTACTTGATTTTTCTGGCTGAATTACTTCTTCTCATCTTTTTGGTTTGAAATATTTAAAAGCCTAGAAAATTTTTTTCAGGAATAGTGCATAGGATACCTGTATACCTTTCTCTGAGATTCAGACATGTTTTACAATGTTTACTGTACCATTCTCTATAAACTTTTTTGGCTGATCCATTTGAGGACTGGTTATGATTTAATAAGCTGTTATCCCTAAATATTTCAGCATTATTTCCAAAGAAAAGGAGTATTCTTCTATTCACCACAATTCAGTTATCACATAGAAATATAACATTAATATGGTAAAATTTTCTAATACTTACTCTTCAATATGCCCCATTATTTCAGTCATTAAGACCTTTTTTTTTTTTCAATCCAGAATCCAACCAAAGATGAGACCTTTCATTTAGCAGTCAGTCAGTATAATCTCCTTTAATCTAGAGCATGTTCTTTGTGACATCGACAGTTTTCAAATTAAAGACAAATTTGGTAGACTGTCCTGCATTTTGGGGTTGTCTGATTATTTCCTTCTGATTAGATTCAGGTTAAATATTTTTGAAAAGAGAAGAGTATAGGGGGTGATTTGTTTTTCTCAGTGCTCAAATTAAAGTCGTCCCTAATTTGCCTAGCAAGGTAAAATGCTTTTTTTAAAAGAACATCACAAAAAACACCTGAGTTGCTATATTTTAAGAAATTTGGATTTTTTTTTAAAAAAAACTACGTTTTTATTTGCATCCTAGCATCTGTTTGTATAGAAAATAAAGTCTGAGCTTCAATAATTATACTACTTTCCCTGGGGATTTTCCTTTATTACCATCTACCAGATTCTATTATGGTTAGTCATTGCTTAAATTAAGATCTAATTTTTTAGTATTATTAGGAAGAAAATACAATCTGATTGAGTGTAAGCAGTGTTTTTTCTAACAGTCAAAGCAAAAAAGACCATTTTGTTATTATCAGGAAATAAACTTTTTTCCCTTTAAGTAAAAAAATAATACAAAATCATCTTAATAATGCTTTCTTTATTAGTTCCAATTGTGTTATTAAAATGCTAAACCCAGATGATTTTCATAAAGATTATATTTAGTGATTCCTTTTCCATACTATGATAAAAAACTTCACTGGCTTTTAAACATGTGTTGCATCTATCTTTAACTTTAGCTGCAAGAATAGAGATGAATCAAATTGTTGGCCTTGGCATTTCAACACAGAGAGCAACTTTCATTACATGGAACAAGTAAGTGCATTGTGTGGTAAGCACTCTATTGCTGGGTTCATACAACAGTGAATACACTGCTGTGAAACCTGTTTGGAGAATTTTAAATTTGTGAATTAAGAACAATTTTGCTTGGTTAAGAGAGATGAAAGTAGGCCTACATTCTGGCTTATTAAAATATGTTCTGTGCATGTCATCTGGGCTTGATTTATATAAAATAATAACCATAAAAAAAACTGTTGCTGTTCCAAAAATTCTCCATTTCTTTCTTTTGGTGTGAGTTAGTTTTTCAAATAAACCTGGATTGAAGACCTAAAAAATTAGTTTATACTTAAAAAGATTCAGGGCAACCTAACAAATTTCAGAAACACAATATAATTATGGTATATATTTTCAGTCTACCCCAAATTTAACATTTAAGTACATATAGCATAAGAGCTATATGTAGATTAATCACAATTATACTATCCTAATAGCTACCATATAGCGAATACCTATAACAGTACTTCAGATTCCATTATCCTTACAAGGAAACCTGTTATTTCAGTATTATGTCTATTTTTACAGAGAAAGAAACTGAGACTCAGAAAAATAAGTTGTTCAAGGTCACTCAGTTAATAAATAGAGCCAAAATTCCAAATTATCTTTTTACTCTGAAGCATATGCTCTTTCCAATACTCCATTTGCCTTCAATGTGTGTTTCTTACTTTAAAAACAATAACAAAACACCGTAAAATGTCTGTTACAAAGCACTAGACTCCAAAGGGCATCTTGAACTTGGGGCAGTGGGGAAGAATAGTGGTTAGTGCAGGGCATAGGGATAGGTTTAAGAAATATAATGAAAGTGATTTCACAAGAACTTAGCCTTTAATTCAGTATTAGGGAAGAGGAGGAAGTTTAAATTTACTAATTTTTCTGGGTTGGTGTTCAGGAGGATAAGATAGAAATTATATAGACTATAAGAGAAGGAATGAGTTAGGTGATGATGAAGGTTGATAGAAGGGAACATGATAAAGTATTTGGCTTGAGACATGTGAACGTGGAGATATTATCTCAAAGGTGGTTAGAATATTGGTCTGGTTTAGACTGAGGCATAGCTCATTTTCTTTAGATAGAAGTTCTTTTTTTCAGGGTATAATGCATCTCAGATTAATCCCTGCATCTGTATTCCCCCAAAATCTCCCCCCAAGTCCCCACCCAGTGGCTTGGGCATAGCAAATTAAAAATCATCTATGTAGATTAGAGTTTCTAAACAGTGATGCTGTTGACATTTTGGGCCAAGTGATTCTCTGTTGTTGAGAGATGTCCTGGACATTGTAGGATGTTTAGCAGTATCCTGGCCTCTATCCACTAGATTGCATCTCACTCTCCTAGTTTTGACAACCAAAAATGTCTCCAGACATTGCTAAATGCCCCCATGATACAGGGGGTAGAATCACTCCTAGTTGAGAACAGTTGACATAGGCAAAGTCTGGAGAAGTAGATGTGTTCTCTTGTAGGGATTATACGGATAGAAAAGAAGAAGACTGAGGATCTGGACAATGAGCCCCCTGCCAAATTAAAAAAATTTGGGAGCAAAAAGCTGGCAAAACAAGACTGAAGTGAATCTGGGAAGTAGATGGTCTGGAAGTAGAGGCAGGAGAGTGTTCCTAGGGAAACAACTGATTGGAAGTATCATGTTTGGTTAGATTTGGAGATTAGGTTATTGGCCATGAAATTGCTTTCATCAGAACCCAGATATCAGGTCATTCATGACACAAAGAACAAAGGATTAGGAAGCAATGTTTTTTTGTGACAGGAGGACCATCTCTCACTTTCAGGAGAAATAGAAGAGCCAGATTCCAAGATAGTTCACTTCCCTTTCTAGTGTTGCTGTTGTAGAAGGATAAGATTTCTTTCTAAGACAATTAATTGTGATTTTTTTTCTTTTTGGCTGTCCTTTCTTGAAATGTTTGTATTCTTTCAAGTGTTTTGAAATTTTGCTCAGAGGCACTGAAATACTGGATATTTTCAAATAAAAAAAAAAGGAGGCACAGGAGGCTTCGTACTTCTTTTACTTAAAATAATGGAGCCTTTTCTTCTCCCTGGCCCCTGGTAAGCTATTGTAGCCTATAAGGCTAGCAGATTTTTCATGCCAAACAGCTAAGATACATTATAGGAGTGGGAACATTTCTGAGCCAGAAGGAAGTACTCCTTGCTCATTTTTGAGAGAAAAATAGAGACAGACTGGACCTTGTGGAACAATCTATTGTTTATTCTAGTTCCAGCCATCACCTCCTTTTCCCAGCTCATTTTCTTTTTCTCCATGTATCCATGGTGCATTTCTGTCTTCATGGCCATGGAAATGTTATTTTCCTTATAGCTGCTGTCAGAAAATCTAAAACTTTGAAATTTCTTTTTGTTTTTCCTCCTTGCCCTGCACCCCTCCTCCCCCCCACCCCCGCCCGCAACATTCTGATGCCAGGAAACTTGGTTTTTACTAACTTTTTTCAGTTCTTGAGTTTTCTTCCTATTCTTCAGGTTAATTTTCCTTCACTATATTTAATACAGTGTTTTTAGTCTATCTTCCAAAATAACTCTCAATGATATCTTCTCCATTTTGGTATTTTAAATTCCTTTTGTTCTAAAAAAAGATCATGACATATTTTGTTTCTTCAATCTCTGTTTCTCTCAGAGAGGCTTCTGCCAACTAACCTTAGAACAGGGTGTGTGCCAATTAGTAACGTAAACTATGAGTCACATGAACTAGCATTCACTCAGTAACTGTTTGAGGACTTAGAGGGTGTTGGCTGCTGGACTGAATATAAAGATGAATAAGAATACCAGCCCTCAAGGAATTTACAGTCTCATAATACAAGTACATAAATTATTGTGTTCCCACAGCACCAAAGGTATATTTTTGTAGTACTTGCTACTTGTATTAATAGTTCTTACCAATTACTTATGACATAAAACATTTTAAGAGCCATAGAATGATAGTATTTTAGAGAGGTTTAAGGCAATTCATTTACAGCATTGCCTTTCATGTTTTTCCTCCATTTCTCCTTTTATTGTTGACAGAGATAAAATAAACCCAATCTACTGTATTATGAATTAATGATGCTACTTTCATCTTGTGATCCTGTCTTTCTTCAGCTATACTAGCCTTAAATACATCATGCTTCATCCTGCCTTGGACAATTTGAACATATACATTTTGGGGAGAATATTCGCCCTTTTTGATTGTTCCTATTCATCCTTTAGAGCTCAGTTCCATTGTTACTTCTCAAAGAAGCCTTTCCTGACTCCCGGACTAGGCAGGGTCTCCCTGTTAAATATGCTCCTGGCACCCTGTATTTATCCTTTATAGGACTTATTTTTGCTGTACATAAGCAATTGAGTAATTGATTATTTGCTTGACATGTCTCTCTGTTCACAGTTGTGTCCCCAGCTCCTGGCACAAATTGGTACATAAATGTTTGTTGAATCAGTGGTTTAGAATCAGATTTAAATGTGTAAGTAGCTGCTATTGTAGATTGGCTCCAAAGAATCATATATTAATAGATTTCATTTCTATCAAACACAGTCTGTTAGTCGCTGTTGGTAGAACAAAATTTGTTCATTTATCAAATACCTCTTGGTACTGAGCTATGCAGTGAGAATCTGAAAGTGAAGAGATTGTGCCCTCACGAGGCTCACAGTCCAGTGGTAAATATAGATGTATGTGTATATAGATAAGTTGGGGTGCAGCCTGATAAATGTCTGCCCTATAGAACTGCTTTGTACCTGGTAGTGAAGGAGCTAGAGGGGGAGACTGAATAGCCTAGAAGGGGGAGTTAGGCAAGGCTTCATGGAGTCATTTGAGCCAAGTCTTGAAGGATGAATAGGAGTTTCCTAAGTGAGAAGAGTAGATCACTGGCAAAGGCAGGAGATGCAAGAGCATAATATATATGAAGCATCAAATATTGGAAATCAAGGGGTGAAATAAGGAAGGCACCATGCCTAAGTGTTTAATTCCTTCTTAACTCTGACCTCATCTCTGACCTCCCTCCTCCTGTCCTGTGCTCCAGCCACACGGGCTTGCTCTCTGTTTCTTGAACATTCCCCGCTGGTTCCTACTTTTGGAAGGAGCAGCTTTACACCTGTTGCTCCCTCTGCCTGAAGCTCTCTTACCTGAGATCTTACCTGTTTCTCATCATTCAGATCTCACCTCAAAGATCACTTTTTCTAAGAGACCTTCTTGATCATTTTATTTACTCATCACTTTGCCATTTTATTTTCTTCATATCATTTATCATTATTTAAAATTTTTATTTCTTTGCATATTTATTTATTACATTTGTTTATTTCTTTGCATATTTATTAAATAAATAAATAAATAAATCTTTCTTTCCCACAGAAATAAGTTCTGTGAGTGTTGGGATTTTTGCCTGCCCTGTTCACACTAAGTCCCTCACACCTAGAATAGTACCTCACACACAGTAGGCACTCAAATCATTGAGTGATAGAGATGAACCTGGAGAGGAAGGCAGGGTCCCAGATCAGGAAAAACCATTTGTTGTAGTAAGGAGTTTGCCTCTTATAAGCAGTGGGAAACTGTCAAAAGCTGTTAAGCAGGAGAGTAACGTGATCAAATTTATATTTTAGAAAATTCTTGAAGAAGAGTAGGCAGTGGATTGAGGGAAGACTCAGAATAGGAAGTCTCTTTGAAGGCTATTGCTTTTTCAGTTCTCTGATCTTATATCTAAAGACACTTCACCCCCAGTTACTCTATTCCTTTTCATAGTATAATCATTATATGAAATAATATATTTTTCTTTACTCATTTTTCCCACTCCACATTAGAATATAAGCTCCAGAGATGTTAAGAACAATCACTCCCAAGTTTTGACTGAAACAAGTGAAGGATACTGTTAACTTAGGTGTGACACACTACAGGAAGAGGAGCAGCAGGTTTAGGGTGGACATGTTGCACTTGAGATGACATGGGACAATCTTAGGAGATATGAGGAAGACAGCTATTTGTGAGGGGATGGAATTTAAATGAGTGGTCCTAGAGATGTAGATTGGTGAGTGGTTCTGTGATGACTACATTCATGAGTGTGGGTCAGATTTTTCAGAGAGAGCAGCTATTTAAAAAGAAACAGGGGACCAAGAATGCAATCCTTAGCAAAGATCAGAATTTAGCTGGCAATCAAAGGAAGAAAAATCTGCAAAGGATGTACTTAATTTAGAGAGGTAGGAGGAGAAACAGTACAGTGATGTCATGAAAGCTTGGGAAAGTGACAGTTTTAAGACAGAGGAAGTGATTATCTGGAGCCAGTATTGCAGAAAAGTCAAGTCAAATTGAAAAGGATCCTGGAAATCTGGGAACATTGGTGACAATAGTGAATGTAATTTTCATGAATGATTGGGAATCTAAATTGCATTTGAATTTTATTTGGTCGAGGTAGTGAGGGGTGATGAGGAAGCATTGAAGGGGCTTAGCTAGGTGGGGGGCATCCTGGGTCAAGAGAGATGTTTTTGGTTCTGCTTCAAAGATGGGAGATCAGGTATGTTTAGAGAGGGTATTGAAGGAATATTTGATTAAATGAAGTGATGAAAGAGACAGGAAAGCATGGATGTAGAGAGTACAGGTGGAGATACCAGCCTTAGACTTGGAGAGGGAAAGCATTTCCTTTGAACCAAGACAGAGCTGCATAATGGCTGTAGGTGTAGCTGGTGTAGGAGTGGGAGATCGAGGAAAGTCTTTCTTTGTGTTATTTCTTCAGAGAAATAGAGAAGTAGGATGCCAACAGTGGCCTAGAGCTTGAGAAATCTGGTGAAAATTTGGATGTGCCATTTGTGGGGAATGGAGAGGAAACTGATGAAGGACAAGAGAAAGAATTATCATTTTAAGTGACTATGAGAGCATGGATGAGGTTGTATCCCATAGATATGGATTGGTACCAGTTCACAAGGCTATGTGACTTTTCTCCAATCCCTCTCAATATTTCTGGCATTGACATTAGAGAGAGAAGAAGGTTAGATTGGTCCCATATTAGGTGTTGAAAGGTAAATAATTAACTTGAAAGTCAAGGTGTAAAGAGTGACATCATGAAAAATAGTGGAGTAGAAAGCTTTAGGATTGGTCGGTCTTTCCACCAAAGCAACCATTGAGTTGGAAAGAGAGATTGCAGTAAACTTTTTCAGAACTCTAGAACCTGGTTGGTCCTTATAACAACCAGGGGAGTGCTGGATGAAGATGGAGGCTACTATTCTTAGTTAAGAGAGGGTATATGCAAACCAGCCACCATCTTCCATTCCTTAGCCCTGCTGCAGGTATAGGGAAAGCAGCCCACATTACTGGAAAAAGTGGCTGGTGCCAGGGCCGGGAGTTGGGACCTTGTCCTACATAATTTTGGCTTATATGCTTTGGTGGATTTGGCAGTGCCCTGCAGGACAGGCATAGATGTTTACCTAAGTTCTGGCCCTCTCAGCCCTCTCAGCTGCATTGGCTTCCTAGACAGCATCTGTTGGAAGGTTTAATGGGCTACTCCCATTCTGGGTTTTTTTTTTGGAGCCAGGCATTTGAGAAAATCTTTGTTCAAAGAGGCCCACACCAAGACATCATAATTAAATTGCTAGTTTAAAGACAAAGAAAAAAATCTTAAAAGCACTAAGAGAAAAGCAGTTAGTTATCTATAAGGGATCTCCCATAAGACTGTCAGCTGATTTCTCAACAAAAATTTTGCAAGCCAGAAAGGATTGGCATGACATAGGCAAAGTAATGAAAAGCAAGGACCTATAACTGAGACTACTCTACCCAGTAAAGCTATCGTTTATCCTCCAAGGACAGATAAAGAGCTTCCCAGACAAGAAGAAGGTAAAGGAGTTTATCACCACTGAACCAGTATTACAAGAAATCTTAAAGGGACTTCTTTAAGAAGAAGAAGGAAAAAAAGATCATAAATGTGAATAATAAATTGGCAATATCTATATACCTATCAATAATTACTTTAAATATAAATGGACTAAATGTACCAACAAAAGATATAGAGTGGCTGAATGGATAAGAAAAAAGACCCATACATATGTAGTCTATTAGAGACTCACTTCAGATCAAAAGTCACACACAGACCAAAAGTAAAGGAATGGAAAAAATATATTTCATGCAAATGGAAACAGAAAGAAGCTGGGGTAGCAATACTTATATGGGCTTTAAAACAAGGGCTATAACAAGACAAAGAAACATCATAATGATAAAGAGATCAATGCAACAAGAAGATATAACCCCTATAAATATTTACACAGTCAATGGAGGAGCACCTAAATATATAAAGCAAATATCCATGGGCATAAAGAGAGAGATTGACAGTAATACAGTCATAGTAGGGGACTTTAACATCCTATTGACTTCAATTGGTAGATCTTCCAGGCAGTAAATCAACAAGGAAACAGCAGCCTTAAATAACAGACCAGTTGAATTTAATTGATATTTTTGGAACATTTTACCCTAAAGTAGCAGAATAGACATTCTTCTCAAGTACACATCAAATATTTTTCAAGGTAGGCCATAGGTTAGGTCACAAAACAAATACCTTCTCCAATCACAATGGTATGAAGCTAGAAGTCAACTACAAGAAGAAAACTGAAAAATACATAAACACATAGAGGCTAAATAACATGCTACTGAACAATGAATGGGTTAACAATGATATCAATGAAGAAATAAAGGGATACTATGAGACAAATAAAAATGAAAACACAATGACTCAAAATCTATGGGACAGAGCAAAAACAGTCCTCAGAGGGAAATTCAGAGTAATACAGGTCTACCTTGTAAACAAGAAAAACCTCAAATAAACAATCTAACCTTACACTTAAAGGAACCATGACAAGAACAGCAAAAAGTCCAAAGTGAATCAAGAAAAAACAGAAATTATGGACAGACCAAAAACTAATAAGAAATTGAATCAGTTAAAAAAACAAAAACAAAAACAAACAAACAAAAAAACACTACCAAAAAACAAAAGTCCTGGACTAGGTGGCTTCACAGGTGAGTTTAACCAAACATTCAGAGAAGAATTAGTACCAATCTTTCTCAAACCATTACAAAAAATTGAAAAGGAGGGAAGGCTCCTGAGCTCATTTTATGAGGCCATAATTACTTGACTCTAAAACCAGACAAAGACATTAAAAAAAAGATGATTGTAGACCAATATTCCAGATGAACATTGATGCAAAAATCCTCAACAAAGTATTAGTAAACTGGATTCAGAAATACATTAAAAGATCATATACCGTATTCAAGTGGGATTTATTCCTAAAATGTAAGGTTGGTTCAATATCCACAAATCAATTAATGTGATATATAAACAAAATGGAAGTTAAAAATCATATGATCAGATCAATAGATGCAGAAAAAATATCGCACAAATCTAGCATCCATTTTTGATAAAATTCTCAGCAAAGTGGGAAGAGAGGGAATATACCTCAGTGTAATAAAGGCCATGTATGACAAACCCCCACCTAACATCATACTCAATGGTGAAAAGCTAAAAGTGTTTTCTCAAGATCAAGAACAAGATGTCCACCTTCGCCACTTCTATTCAAAATAATATTGGAAGTCTTGGCCACAGCAATCAGACCAGAAAAAAGAAGTAAAAGGCATTCAAATTGGAAAGAAGTAAAACTGTCATTATTTGTAGATGACATGACACTATATGTACAGAACCCTAAAGCATCCACCAAAAACATATTAGAACTGCAATTTAATTCAGTAAACTAGTAGGATACAAAATTAATATTTGCAAATTGATTGTATTTTAATATACCAATAATGAATTATCAGAAAGAAAAATTAAGAAAATCCCATTTACAATTGCATAAAAAAATACCTAGGAATAAATTTAACTAAGGAGGTAAAAGACCTGTATTTGGAAAATTATGATATTGAAGAAATTGAAGAAGATACAAATGAATGGAAGCATATATCTTGCTCATGGATAGGAAGAATCAACATCATTAAAATAGCCATACTACCCAAAGCAATCTACAGCTTCATTACAATCCCTATTAAAACACTCAATGGCATGTTTTACAGAACTCACATGAATAAACATAAAATTTATATGGAACCACAAAAGACTCTGATCAGCTAAAGCAATATTGAGAATGAAGAACAAAGTTGGAAGAATCACACTACCTGATTTCAAACTATACTACAAAACTGTAGGAATTAAAACAGCATAAACTCAGATACATAAATCAATGGAACAGAATAGAGAGCCCAGAAAATAAACCCACACATGTATGGTCAATTAATCTATGACAAACAAGGCAAGAATATATACTGGGGTAAAGACAGCCTCTTCAATATATGGTGTTGGAAAATGGACAGATACATGCAAAATAATGAAGCTAGACCATTTCTTCCACCATAAATAACAATAAACTTAAATAACAATAAACTTAAATGTAAGACCTCAAACTATAAAACTCCTAGAAGAAAATGCAGGCAGTAAACTCTGACATTGATTATAGTAATATATATATTTTTGAACATAATTCATCAGACAAAAGGAAACAAAAGAGAAAAATTAACAAATGGAACCACATCAAACTAAAAAGTTTGCACAGCAAAGGAAATTATCAACAAAATGGAAAGACAATCTACTGAATAGAAGATATTCACCAATGACACATCTGATAAAGGCTTAATATCTAAAATTTATAAAGAACTCATATAATTTAACACCAAACAACAACAACAACAACAACAACAATCTGATTAAAAAATGGGCAGAGAACCTGAATCGCTATTTCTTAAATGAGGACGTACTAATGACCAATAGACAACATTTGAAAAGATGCTCAATATCACTAATCATCAGAGAAACACAAATTAAAACTACAGTGAGATACCACCTCAAAACTGTCAGAATGGCTATCATCAATACATCAACAAACAGGTGTTGGTGAGGATGTGGAATAAAGGGTACCCATGTGCACTGTGCAAATTGGTGTAGCCACTATTGTAAACAGTATACAGTTTCCTCAAAAAAATTAAAAATAGAACTACTTTAAGACTCAGCAATTTCACTTCTGAGTATTTATCTGAAGAAATCCCAAACATTAATTAAAAAAGATATATGTATCCCTATGTTCATTGAAGTATTATTTACAATAGCCAATATGTAGAAGCAATCTTAGTGTCCATCAATAGATGATTGGATAAAAAAGAAGTAGTATACATATAATGGAACATTTCTCCACTGTAAGAATAAAATCTTACCCTTTGTGATAACATAGATTGACCTACAGGATGTTATGCTAAGTGAAATAAGTCAGTCAAAGAAAGACAAATACTGTATGATTTCACTTAAATGTGGAATCTAAAAATCAAAATAAAACAGAAACAGACTTATAGAATCAGAGAACAAATTGATGGTTACCAGATGTGAGGGAGATTGGAGGCCTGGGTGTGGAGAAATTAAGTACAAATTGACAGCTACAAAATAGTCACAGAGATGTGAAGTACAGCATCGAGAATATAATCAATAATACAATAAATATGTGTGGTGCCAGGTTAGTACAGAATGATCGGGAGGAATCACTTCCTAAGTTATATAAATGTCTAACCACTGTGCTGTACATCTGAAATTAATATATTGTTGAATGTCAACTGAAAATGAAAAATAACCTTCCCATTTACACAAAGAAAATCTTGGTCAGTTCACAGAGATAATAGAAGTTTCAGAAACTTCAGCAAGTACACAACAAGGAATATACATTACATAAAAATAGTTTGGAGAAATCACTAACTGACAGCTCCAGCTCTCAACAGTGAGAAATCAGCAATCTTTGAGGAGTGGGAAAATCAGATTTCTAGAATTAGCACATTAATTTTCAAAGGAACAAAAGTTTAAACATCTCACTGGCTAACTCATGAAATGTTTGATAAATTCACCTATTAAAAACTAAAATTATACATTAAGGTATAAAATTACACATTATAAATAGTGTATTTAAAATTGTACCATTCAGAATTAATGACCTTTCCTTATAATCACTCTCAACTCCCTTAATTACTATGTCTTTCCTGTAAACAGCACCTCTGAGTATTCAGCCTCACCAGTTATTAAAGCAAGGTGCATTCTTATATATTAAACTAACAAGAAGGAAAATCAATGTGAGATTATGGCAAAAGTGTTTCACTCATGCATTGCTGTCATAGCCTATAATATATTCACGTTTGTTTTTATATAAAGTTAATATCTCCAGATACTTATCAGGTAAAACTGGTGCTCCAGACATGCCCCCATGCATCATCTGGTATGGACAGTCTAGCTGAGAAGGCATTTAACTGTGTGGCATTAGAAGTATTAAAATAATCAATATGCAATATTGATGACACCATCAAATATTGCAGGTTTCACCACAGCTGAGGAGCTGGAAAATTGTCTTACCCTTTGACTCAATAATCTCAAATGTAGGAATAAGTGAGATTTGGGGGAATTAGCCCAGTAGAGACAACAGCAGTACCTCAAAACATGTCTTTTGGAAATAGGGTCATTGCACATGTAATTAGTTAAAATGACTTATAATTCAGTAGGGTGGGTTCCTAATCCAGAGTGACTGGAGGCAAGGAAGGATTCCTTTATAGGTTTCATAGGGAGTATGGTTCTGTCAACACCTTGTTTGTGGACTTCTAGCCTCCAGAACTCTATGAGACAAATTGCTATTGTTTTAAGCCACTCAGTTTGTGGTACTTTGTTACAGCAGCCCAAGGGAACTAATCCAATGGTCAATTCATTTTTGATAAGGATGCCAAGACCAGGAAATGGGGAAAGAACAGTCTTTTCGACAAAATAATGCTTCGAAAACTGGATATCTAAATGAAGTTAAACCTTTACCTTTCACCATATACAAAAATTACTTTGAATAGTGGATCAAAGACTAAATTTAAAAGATAAAACTATTAAACTTTTAGAGGACAGTCTACATGAACATGGATTTAGCAATGATTTCTTAAATGTCATCAAAAGCACAACTTGAAGAAGAAAAATTAGATAATTTGGACTTCATCAAAATTAAAAACTTTTGTGCATTAAAGAATACTGTGAAGATATTTTCTTTATTAATAATGACTAATTTTTCCTTTAATTTTCTTAATTATTAGAACGATTCAAAGTGGAAAATTTGCCCCAAATTTTAGTCCTCAACCTTAGATGAAATTACAAACCAAACATTCCAAGACACACACCTTCCATAATAACAAGCAATAAAGTTATGCTGGAATTATTCTGACATAATGTGCAATTTCCATTTTAAAAATATGTCAGAAAATTTACACTCATTGGTATCTAAAATCTACAGTTAGATTTCTGAAACCTGATTCTGGCATGTAATATGGAAGCTATGTATCTTGGTACGTTTGGTTTGTAATTTCATCTAAGGTTGAGGACTAAAACAATAGGATTTGTTTTGTACTAATGATAATGGTGAATGGATAACTAAGGGAAAAAGAAATAACATGTTCATGTTATAGGTGAATGATGTGATTCCCATTAATAAAGATGAAAAACAAAACTAAAAGGACACGAGAGTGAAAAGAAAACTCACAAAACAGGAGAAAATATTTGCAAATCATATATTTACCATATATAAAAATTCCTACAACTCAACAAAGAAGCCCAAATAGCATAATTCATAAATAGGCAAAGGACTTGAATAATATAGTCTATAAACATGAAAAATGCTCAATATGATTAGTTTTGGGGAAATGCAAATCAAAACCACAATGAGGTACCACTTCATATCCACTAGGATGGCTATCACTTTAAAAAATGGAAAACAAATGTTGAGGATGTGGAAAAATTGGAACTCCTGTGTATTGGTTGTGTAAACATAAAAAGGTACAGCTGCTGTGGAAAACTAAACATAGAATTATGCTATAACCCAGCAATTCTAATCCTAAGTATATACCCAAAGGAATTGAAAACAGATACTTGTACAGCAATTTTTCACAATAGCAAAAATGTGGAAGCAACCACAGTGTTTGGAAATAATGGTGTTGGTTACACAACATTGCAAAACGTGCTTACTGCCATTGAATTGTGCACTTAAAAGTGGTTAAAATGGTACATTTCATCTTATGTATATTTTATCACAATTATGGAAAAAGACAGACAAAAGTGGAGAAAGTGTAAAGGCAAGTTCTTAATAAAAATGATTGGCCATGGAATCCTGGAAAGTAAGTAAGCCTAGAAAGGACTGGTAGGAAGAGAAGAGAATATTTGAGGTATTAAAGGTTACAGTGTGTCAGAGGGAAGATATTTAGAGAGTAAGATCGAGAGAACTGAAATACAGTCATGTGCCATATAATGATGTTTTGGTCAACGTCAGACCGTATATACAGTGGTGGTCCCATAAGATTATAATGGAGCTGAAGAATTCCTATTGCCTGGTGATGTCTTAGCCTTCATAACTTCTTAGCACAGTACATTACTCACGTGTTTGTGGTAATGCTTGCTGCTGTAAACAAACCTGCGCTGCCAGTCAGATAAAAGTACAGTACATACAAGTATGTACAGTAGATAATACTTGGTAATAAATGATGATGTTACTGATTTCTGCATTTACTATACTATACTTTCATTATTTTTTAAAGCATACATTTTGCACTTGTAAAAAAAGTTTGCTGTAAAGCAGTATGCCATATTAACCTGCAGTAGCCTCATGTATCTGTTTTGTGTGTCTCTTGATTGCATCATTTTTTTCTTTTGCTTGATTAAATCTCATGTTGTTTTGCGCCATAACATGCTGTACAGGCTTGTAGCCTAGGAACAATAGGCTATACCATGTAGCCTAGATGTGTAATAGGCTACTAGATTTGTGTAAGTGCACACTTTGATTTTTACACAATGATGAAATCGCCTAATGACACATTTCTCAGAATGCATTCCCGTTGTTAAGTGGCCCATGACTGTAATAGCTAGATGTGTTGACTGATATATTGGAATGTTAGAATTTCAGTGGCAGAATGTTCCCAGTTAATAAAGTTGAGGATGTGACCATAGGTGTGGACTGCCTAATAAGTGTGGGAAATGACAGTCTCGGGAACGGAACATGGTGAAGTGGGGAACGTGGAGAGGGTATAGAAAGCAAGCTTGGGTTGGATGTTGAAGATTAGTAGATATCAGTGGTTGGTTTACAGGAGCCTCATAGGAAAAATGATTGATTTTTATTATATTTCGTAGTTCTGTGCTTTTATTATAGTATTGGCCCAGAGTTTGTTGAATTTCTTTTTATTGAACTAATTTTGGTAAGCCTGGTGGGTTGCCAATGGCTAACTAAGCCTATCCTAAAGTTGAGAGTTGTAGAAATAGGCTCAGGCAATATTTCAGCTCTTCTGTACATACAGAGGCTTTATGTGATTGTGTATATCAAGATAAGTATAATGAAGGGGAAAAACATTAGCTTCTTTATCTTGCTTTAAAAAGTATATAAGTATATAAACAAGTAATTAAGGCTTTCCATTAGTTTTAATTTGGGGAGGAGGCTTCAAAAAGAATTTAGTGCTTCAAAAAGAATATCCTTTTGGATAGAGTCTGATCTAAAATTTTATACCCTATGTCACCTGATAATTGTAAAGTGTGTTCGATTTATAAAATTAAAGAGAAGGAAGTCATTTGGAAAGCCCCATCTCATTAAATTATACTTTGAAATTATAGTTTCGCCTCTAATTTTGTTTTCTCTTACAGCGGATCTTTCATATAATATAGTCTTTGATTTATATTGAATTTCAAAATGTTTCCATCTTTCTTAGGAAAACAGGAAATCATTTTCACAACTTCATTAGTTGGCAAGACCTGAGAGCTATCGAACTTGTAAAATCTTGGAATAGTTCACTTATAATGAAGGTAATCTTTTTCTTCTCTGTAATTTAGATGTTCCTGTTTTTCCTGTAAATGTCCCTTAACTGTAGACTTAATTGTATAATCACCTATCTATGCTATTTTTGAACATTAAGAAGCAAATACACATATGAATGCTCTACACATCAGTGAAATTTAATAATAGTTACCCAAAAGCATATGTGGTAGACTGAAGTATTTAACAATTACACTTCAGGAAGTCCTGAGGAGGTTTGGGGTGGACCAGAGCTTCACATGTTAGTGAGAATTCATGTTTCCATTCCTGGAGAAATGAAAAAAATATAAACTATGCCCAGAAAAGATACACCTTGCTTTTTTAACTTGTGAGGCTGAATACTGAGAGGTGCTGTTTATAGGAAAGACACAATAATTAAGAGAGTTGAGAGTGGATATAAGGAAAGGTCATGAATCCTGAATGGTACAATTTTAAATATACTATTTATAATGTGTGATTTTATACCTCAATGTATAATTTTAGTTTTTAATAGGTGAATTTATCAAACATTTCATGAGTTAGCCAGTGAGATGTTTAAACTTTTGTTCCTTTGAAAATAAACTGTGACCATGAAAACATTCACTTCTGTAGCAGAAGCCCGAAATCTCAAATCATGATGCCACAACCACAGTCAAGAAAATGAACAGTTTCATCATTACAGGATCCATCATGTTTCTCTTACATAACCACACCCACTTCTCTCCTGTGCACTTCTCCACGCTCTCTGATCCCTAGTTCCTTTCAACAATTAATTTGTCCTCCATTCAAAATTTTTCTCATTTAAAAGATGTTATGTACATAGAATCATGCAGTATAAAACCTTTTGGGATTTGCTTTCCTAGTACAATTCCCTGGAGAATCCAAGTTGTTATGTGTATCAATTGCTTGTTTCTTTTACTGCTGAGTTGTATTCAATGGTATGGATATACTACCTGATGGAGGATATTTTTACTAACTCTAGTTTTTGGCTATTAGAAATAAATCTGTTATAAACATTTGTGTACACGATTTTATGTGAATATAAATTTTTTTATTTCTCAAGGATACATGCCCCCAAGAGTGCAAATGTTGGGCGATATGATAATTACGTGGTTTATAAACTGTTTTTTAGAATGGCTGTACCATATATATTTCCACCAGCAATGTATGAGTTATAGGACATACATTTTCCTTATTTTAACATCTTTGAAATCAGGATGCATTTTGAACCATTAATTATACCTTAACATTATGTCATAATTTAACTGGCAGGATTGTTTTTCTTTTTTGGTGGTATATTAAGTAGCAATTCCTTTTACAATCAGTATCTTCTTAGATGATCTCATTTGTTGATTTGATCACTTATTTGTCTGTCTCTTCCCACTAGAATGTAAATTTAAGGAAGGCAGGGATTCTGCCTGTGGTTTTTTACTCTTTTTTTCAAGGCCTAGTACAGTCCTTGGTACATAGAAGGAACCCAATAGATGTTTGTTTAATATGTGGACCAAAGTGTTAATTGTTCATATGTTGACTTAAAGTGCCAGTGTTAGAACTATTAAAATTTTTTTTGTAACCAACTTGCCACCACCTGAGGTATCTACATTTTAACAGAAGATTCCCAAAGGATCCTAAATCTAACTTTTATAGAGAAAAGTATAGTGTGCTTAGAGAAGAAGAACCCATTTCAGTTTGAGATATTTCTTAACATATAACAATTCAGAAGGAGGGTTATGGGCGGCCACTTTAAATACTTTTAAAAAGTATTATATTTTAATAAATAATGTAAAATATAAAGAAATACGGAAAGTTTGAGCACTGAACAGGTGAAATGAAGTTCAAAGGGTACAAACTTTCGGTTATAAGATGGATAAGGTCTGAGGTTCTAACATAAAATGATGACTATAGTTGATAACACTTTTGTATAATTGAAATTACTAAGAGTAGAACTTTAAATGTTCACACGCAAAAAAAAGGTTTAAAAAATTAGAATGAGGCTCATTGTTCAAAAGAAAAAGATAAGACTGAAATGTAAAGGGAACTAAGTCTACGCATTTTCTTGATTAGTGTGTTATGGTAAAAGTGAAAGAAAAATAAATGTTACTATTTTTAATAAGCTAAAAAAATCTTTAAATTTATTTTTGGGAGAGGGTTGGGGAACAAGAGAACAATGCAAGAGGTGGGTAAATTCTCTATAAGTGAATGTTTTATAAAACATCAGTTTCAGAAGTTGTATTGTCCACCTGAGTCCTTGTAGTAGGTAGCAGGGAAAGACTTGTTTGTTTTCTGTTTTTGTGTGTGTATGTGTGTATTTTTTTTAGCATGTCTTACAAACTTTAAAACTCAAAGCTGAGTTTCTGTGTAAGTCTTTTTAATTAAAGATTTTGCTTATTAAGAAGTAAATTTGAAGTCATATATGTTTCTTCTTTGATCATTAGATAAGTATAGACAGTATTAAAATCATATATTCCAAATTTTAAGTACATAATGTGTAGGGAAAATTCCTTTTGTGTTAATACTAACTTGATTAAAACATATATTTGTAATAGAAATATAGCCTTCTCCCTTGACTCTTTGCCTTCACTTCCATAGTTAAAAATAAATAAAGAGGTAGAAAATAGTTATTTAAAAAAGACTTTTATAAGTACTTAAGCCTACTTGATTTTCTTAAGTCCTGAGAATACTCAATAAGTAGTCAAATAACTTGTTTGTGATTGGGTTTATTTGCATGTATATGGAATTAATATTGAAAAGTCAAACACCATTAAATGTGTTTTCCTGAAATATTTTTTTAAACAGCTAATTCACAGTTCCTGCCGAATGCTTCACTTTTTCACTAGAAGTAAACGATTTTTAGCAGCCAGTTTGTTCACTTTCACAACCCAGCATGTTTCTTTGAGATTGACCTGGGTTTTACAGAATCTGGTTGAGGTAAGAAATGTCTGTGTGTGTGTGTGTGTGTGTGCGCGCGCGCGTGTGTGTGTGTATGCGCACGTATGTGCATGCACATGCATGTAGAAACTATGGGGAAGATTTAAGGAATAAGGATAGTAATTTGAGTTTTTGAAGGTATCCACATATTGGGATAGAAGACAATGAATCTTTACTCAGTTCATTTTTTTAGTCCTTTTTATTGTGAGTCATAGCACATATAGAAAAGTGAATAAAACAAAAATGTCCTACTCAGTGATATATTATGCAGACATCTGTGTAACACTACTTGAATGAAGAACAAGATACTATGTTACTGTATATCACATTTTCTTTCTACTTTTACAATTTATATATTTATTCCTCAACACTGTAGTTTTGCTGGAATATTTTTGAACTTTGTATAAATGGAATCATACAGTGTTTATTCTTTGGTATTTAACTCCTCTTGCTTAATATTATATGTATGAAATATATGTATGTTGTGTGTAAATTAATTTCCTTATATTTCCATTGCTATTTAATGTTCAATGTATGATTTTTACCATAGTTTATTCATGCACATTTGAATTACCTCTAGTTTGGGGCTATACATTCTTCTTACATGCACATGGAACATTCTTTGAGATAAGTCGTATGCTACACTATAAACAAGCCTCGATAAATGTAGAAGGACTGAAATCATACAAAGTATTCCTCTGATCACAAAAGAATGAAATTAAAAATAAGTATCAGAAAGAAATTTGGGGAGTTCAAAAATATGTGGAAATTAAACAATGCAATTTTAAATCGCCAATGTGTAAAAGAAGAAATCTCAAGGTAGAAAATACCTTGAGATGAATAAAAATGAAAACTAAACGTACCAAAATATGATGCAGCTAACAGTGTTTAGGGAAATTTATGACAAGATTATATTACAGAAGGAGACCATATTAAAAAAAGAATCTAGAAAAAGAATCTAGACACTAGAAAAAGATGAGCAAGCTAAACCCAAAGCAAGCAGAAGGAAGTATAAATTAGAGTGAAAATTAATGAAATAGAGAATAGAAAAACAGTTGAAAAAAATCAACAAAATCAGAAGTTGGTATAAAAAGATTAGTTAGACTGACAGAAAAAAAGAGATAACCCAAATAACTAAAATTATTAATGAGAGAGAGAACATTAATTTCAGCCTCACGGAAATAAAAAGCATAATTATGCAATAATATGAACAAGTGTATGCCAACAAATTAGATAACTTAGATAAAATGGAAAATTTCCTAGAATAAATCTTTTGTCTATTAAAAATTAGTAGATTTTAATTTTTAAAGCAATTTTAGGTTTACAGAAACATTGAGTAGAAAGTACATAGAATTCCCATCTTTCAGCAGTTTCTCTTCCATTAATGTGATACATTTGTTCCAGCTGATGAACCAAGATTGACACATTATTGTTAAGTGTTATTAATGTAATGTATCTACCATTGCAGTATCATACACAAAATTTCACTGCCCTAAAATTTCTCTGTGCTTCACTTATTCATCTCTTTCTCCTCACTCCTGAACCCCTGGTAATAACTGATGTATTTCTGTTTCTATACTTTTGCCTTTTCCAGAATGTCATATTGTTGGAATCATGCACAGTATATACCCTTTTCAGATTGGCTTCTTTCACTTAGCAATATGCATTAAAGATTTCTCTATGTCTTTTTGTGACTCAATAGCTCATTCCTTCTTATCACCGATTAATATTTTATTGTCTGGATGTGTCACAGTTTGTTTATCAAGTCACCTATTCAAGGATATATTTTGCTTCCCATTTTTGGCAATTATGGATAAAGCTGCCATAAACATTTGTGGGCAGGTTTTGTTTATGTGAACATAAATTTTCAACTCATTTGTGTAAATGACTAGGTGTACAATTGCTGGATCATATGGTAAGATTATTTTTAGGTTTGTAAGAAATTGCCAGACTATCTTCCAAAGTGGCTGTACCATTTTGCATTCCTACTAACAGTGAATGAGGGTTCCTGTTGCTCCACAACCTCGCTAACATGAGATGTCAGTGTTTTGGATTTTAGCCATTCTGATAGGTATGGAGTAGTATCTCACTGGTTTAATTTGTAATTAATTCCCTGATAACATATGTAGAAATATGACTTTACTTTTATTTATATTCTTTGCATTGAAAAAGACCTCTATATTGACTAGAAGGGATGACCAAAAACATCCTTTTCTCATTCCATATCTTGGAACAAAAGCTTTTAACATTTCACAAGTTAATATGAATTTATAAGTTTTCTTCAGATAGCCTTTATCAAATTAAGGAAATTGTCTACTTTTCCTAGTTTGCTAAGACTTTTTATTATGAGCGGGTGCTGAATTTATCAAATACATTTTCTGTACCTCTCGTCTAGGTGTGGCAACTACGTGGGGTTTGTAGGGCATCTTGAATTCGTTGCTTGATATCTTTTGTTGATTTTGAAAATTTCTCATTATCTTCAAATGTGATTTCTCTTCCATTCTCTTTATCATCTTTTCTTCTGAAAATCTAATTACATGTTTATTAGACCTTCTTGCTAAATTTCCTTTTTCTTTCACTATATTTTACATATTTTCCATTCTTTTGTCTCTATGTATTTATTCTGAGTATTTTCTTCTAACCTATCTTCCAACTCTATTATTTTGTCCTCAGTTGTTTCTAATGTGTTGTCAAAACTCATCCATTAACTTTTTAATTTTTTAATTCTAGAATATTTTTTCATATAATTATCATGGTATTTTAAGCCATGACTATTAATTCCAGTATCTGTAGCCTTCTTGGACTGTCTGTTTCTCTTTTTGTTTTCATGTTCTTTTATTTCTCCATATGCCTGGTTACTTAATAGGTTTTTAAATTTTTTAAACCAATATATTGAGGTACGATTAACATACAAAAAGCCGTATATGTTTAATGTATACAACTTGAAAAGTTTGGTGCACCTGGTTACTTATTCGTATGTATGTGTGTATGTATGTATGTATGTATGTATGTTCGTACGTATATCTGAGCTAGACATTGTATTTGCAAAATCATGTGTAGAAATTATCAGTGCCTTAAAATGCTGTCTTGCTCTGGATAGGATTTATGTTTGTTTCTTCTCTTCTTCTAGGCTCTAGAATTAATCTTGATCCACTTTAACTATTGAGATGATTCAAAACTGAATTGTAGTTCCTGTGAGAGCCTGTTCTTCTAGTTTACCCTTACTCCTAAAATAGAGCCACTTGGAGTCTTAACCCAATGCAAAGAGGATTGACCTTGGTCCTCCTACTTTAGGAAGCCCTGTTAGCTACCCTGTGTCCTCCTAGCTTTACAAGGGCCTATTGTTTATCATAGGGCCTGGCTCTCAAATATTTTTGAATGAACAAATGGTACAAAAAGTACCAGCCAGGCATTGCACTACTCACTGAAGTACAAGATTAATCTTTGTCTAATCTGGAACAAATTTTAGAATCGCAATTTCTAAATTTAAGAAGAGTTTGAAAATAATAATATGACTTTAAGCACTCCATATTTAAGTGGTACAACACTTGAATGGAATCTTCAAAACACTTCTTATAAATAATGTACAAATGACCTCTTTTTTTGCAACTCATGCCATGCATTTTCATTTTATTGATTCTACTGTTAAAATATAAAGCATCCTTAGATGTCTCCATTTGTTAATCTTTTTTTTTTTTTTTTTTTTACCTCAGCGATGTATTTACCAAGCATTTTTTAACATCTGCTATATACCAGGAACCCTCCTAGGTGTGTGGGTTATAAAAATGAATGCCCTTCAGGATCTAGGGCTTAGTAGGGAAGTAATGATGCAATGAAATAATGGCTATAACAAAGATACCCATAGGGCGCTGGTTTGGACAAAGCCAGGAAATGTTAGTCTTGAAGGACAGATAAGAGTTGGAAAGGTCATAAAGTGTGATTTGGGCAATTACTTTCCAGTTTGTTAATAATATCCTAACAAGCATTTCAGTTTCTCTATTAGCTAGTTTAAAGAGGTTTTGATCCTTTGTTTCCTTTGGCATGCTTTACACTAAGGATTGGTAAATTTTTTTCTGTAAATGCCAGGTTTTTAGGCTTCAAAAGCCATAAGACTTCTGTCACAACTATGCCATTAGTGTGAGAGCAGCCATAGATAATACATAAACAAATAAGCATGGCGGTGTTCCACTAAAATTTTGTTTATAGACACCGAAATCTGAATTGCATATACTTTTCATGTGTCACAAAATATTCCTGTTCTTGTTCTTTTTAACACATAAAACATTTTAAAACTATTCTTAACTTTCTGTACAGAAAGAAGCAATGGGCTGGATTTGACCTGCAGGCCATAATGTGCCATCTCCTGTTTTAGGTTGTTTATATTTAGACATACTTATATGTCTAAACTAAAAAACGTGTAGACTTTATTTTTCATCACAAAAGTAACACATGCTTGGCTTAAAACTAAAACATTTCATACCCTATAGTAATTGCTTAGAACTGTTTGGGGTGTATTCCATAAACTGTTTCTATATATATATTAATTTTGATCATAAATGGAATTATACTGTATTTATTGGCCAGCACTTAATCCTGCCTTTAATAATTTAGCCTTTTGAATTGGTTTTGTGTTGTGTTTTCAAGGTACAAAAGGCAATTGAAGAAGAAAATTGCTGCTTTGGAACTGTTGATACCTGGTTGTTACATAAACTCACAAAAGGTAAAGATGATCTGATGGATCTATCTTAAGTAACTGAAGTTTAACTAATAGAAATGACTTACCTAGAAGTTACTTTTTTGTTCCTTTCCATATCCCAGACATATTGCCCTTTGGTACCCTAGTTACTATAAATTTAGATTAATTTCAGATTTGTTGGAAGAGGAGGGTGATTTTTAGATTGTGGTGAAACCTCAAATGTAAGACTAAGGAACAGTCTTAATTCGAGACTACTAAAATTTGAGTTCAATACCAAATCTCCCTCCCACTTTGCAACTGGGTATGACTATAGGCGATCACATTGCATCTCTGAACCACTTTCTTCATCTTTAAACTGGGGATTATGGCATGACAGTGCGTATGTATAAAAGTGCTTTAGTAAATTATAAAAGTTCATAAAGGTTAAGTGGGAAATTGTTTTGGAGACTTTACCCTGGGAATATACATTTTGGAATGAATTTGCAGATAAAAAAAGGTCTACATTATAAACTAGGGGTAGGTGTTAATTTATACTACCTGATAATAAATAGATTATTTCCAATGTAAATTTAGGTTCTGAATTTGCCACGGATTTTTCGAATGCCAGTACAACTGGACTTTTTGACCCATATGAGGTAAAGTTTTTTTTTTCCCTCCTTTTTGAATCATCACTTTTTAGGTAATTTAATTGGGATTCTGATGACATATTTTTATGCTCAGATGTGTTGGAGTGGGCTCATTACCTCTCTGCTTTCAATACCACTCTCTCTCCTGCCTCCCGTGAAGGATACAAGGTAATAATGAACATTGGACATAGAAACCAGCAAAATTGTCTCTGAATTCATTTTGCCTCTGTGGGGAAAAAGCATTTTTTTACATGTTTGAGGTACCTTTGTGAACATACATTATATAATATTTTGGCCTTTGCTAAAAAAAAGAGTTTGCTGAATTTTATAATTAATATTTCTAGAGCTATAACGTACTTTTAAATCAATTTTATTTGAAGCTACAATTTTGGATCAGTGGATGAAGAGATATTTGGTGTGCCTATACCAATAATGGCCTTGGTAAGTAAAAAATTTGAGAGTTTCTCCTTGTATAGTATAAAGTAAATGAATATATATAAATAGAGTTAGATAGGAGACACAAAACATCCATGCAGAATAAAATTGTATCTTTTTTCTTTTTAAGTTAAAGCACCCTGGATATAATTAGAAATACTCTCTACATTTTGGAAAGGGGACTGCTGGGCCATTCTTCTTTCACAGAAGCACTTGATAACCTTTTCTGACTTCTCTGTGTATTGTTTTTCAGAAAACTGTGTTAAATTTATTTTAAATATTGTATTCTTAGTATGTTTGTATATATTTGATACTACGAGTTAAAAAATAGTAATAGGGCCAGTGATTAGTTTAGATTCAATAGTGTGTAACCATAAATGGTAGATAGGGCAATTAAAGGAGAAAATTGTATTTACATTTTATAAACCCTTAGCCAGCATCTACCAGTAGGAAGAGTGAAAAATGAGCTGTTTCTGATTTTTAAAGGTTCTTTCTTGCTTACTCTTTCTCTCTGGCTAGATGAGAGAGTCAGAACTTGGAGAATCCAAGTGATTTACCACCTGATTGTGAGGCTATGTAGACCTCGCTTTCCATTTCCTATAACTGCATAAGCAGTGTGTATAGCTAGACCAATCTGTCCCTAGATGGACAGTTGCCACGGTAAGTGGAAGAAGAAGGGAATGGAAGGGGAATTTAATTTCTAAGTCACAAATTTCTGGTCATTTAGAGAGGATCAATCTTACTCAATCTAAGGGTAGACTCAGGTTTAGATTAAGATATGGCTAGAAGAATTATAGATTAGTGAGAAAGTGTTCTTCAGATAAGTTTTGGTCCTTAAAGTATTGCTGTATGTCTATCTAGATTTAACTATATTAACAAAATGTTATAATTTTTCTTTTAACAAAAATGTGTGATTGGGAGATGTACAGTTTTAAATTATGCCTATCACTCCTATTAAAAGAGAAATTTGTGAGGTCAGTTATTTTACTACTGAATGAAACCACTTGTAAGATGTAAACAAAAAATCTTGGGGTTTTTTCCTGCACAATTTTTATTCTGACCTTTATTTCTAAGATTAATCCTATGATACTTAAAACTCATGAAGTAGGTTGCCCACTAAAAATCCCTGAGGCACATTAGTTATCCAGACATTAGTCCTAGAGAGACTCTTATTCTATAATTGTTACTTTCTGTTCTCTCCTGAGATTTTTTTTTTTTTAAGTAAAAGGTAAAAAGAGAAGAAAATGTTGAACTATCAGAATATATTGAGACAGTGGGATACAGTGAAATGGGCCACTTCCAAGGGCCCAAAGGTCTTACATTTGAACCTTTTCGGCAGGTCGCCGACCAGCAATCAGCCATGTTTGGAGAGTGCTGCTTCCAGACAGGAGATGTGAAATTAACTATGGGAACTGGGACATTTTTGGATATTAATACTGGAAATAACCCTCAACAGAGTGTTGGAGGTAAATAGTTAGAATGTATTCTCTTTATTAATGAAATATCACCTTTTGCATATTTAAATTTGATGATACTATTTTCCTATTTTATATTAAGGGATATTCTCTAGCATTTTTAAAAATTTATTTATTTAAATTAGTTTTAAATATACAGTACATTGATTAGACATCTATATGGTTCATAAAACGATCCCCCCAATTGCTCCCTCCCTCCCCTGGCCCTTCACCTAGCCATCATACTAATGCTAACTGCATTTTTCATTGTTATTCTTAGAGACAGTTAATCTCATTTCCCTTTTATCTTTAAATTAAAAGCATAAAAAATAAGAAATGTTATAGAAAAATTTAGAAGGATTGGGATATTTTGGTTAGCTTTGCAAAATGTACCTATAATACATGTTATGTGTTAAAACATCTTTCTAGGCCTCTAAAATTTCTTTCATTAGTTAGAAATTATTCTTTTTGTGAAATTTTTTTGAGGTGATAGTTTTAACTAGTGATCCATGCATATTTAGTGTTTAATGACAATTGCTAAGAATTTGTTCTCTCTAATGGGGGAAATCCTGGGACATACAAACCAAGATATCTAGATTGTATAATTAATTACACCTAGGATGGCTGGGGGCTCTTAGTCTGGCCTCTGTTCCCCAACCATGGTTTTTAATGTGGATTTGAAAACCTTTTTCGTATTGTCCATCTTCACTAACTGGGAAAATGGGAGCTGGAAAATGTTTATTACTGCGCTAGGTCATTTCTGTTTAAGAGCTTTGTTTAGAAGTCACAGATAAATGGAGGAGATAAGACACTTTTCAAGTAAACCAATGTTATAATAACCTTTTATTTCTCAATGAAAATATTATCTCTGTGTTTCTAGAGACATAGATGCCTATAGCTAATTAAAACTAATATTTATGTTCATATTAGATGCCAGGCACTATGCTAAGTTCTTTTTATGTATTAACTCAGTTTATTCTCACAAGAGCTCTCTGAGGTAGACCATTTTACAGTCAAGGAAACTGAGGCTAGGATGTTAGAAACTGGTAAGACCACAGCTAATAAATGAAAGAATACTGGGATTTGACCCTGGGCATTCTTACTTAAGAATCACTTTGCTATTTTTTCAGTTAATCAAGTTGTTTTATTGTAGACGTCTCTGCAATGAATCTTCTATTTATTATATGACTTACATTGTTTGTTTAAAGGCTTTTATCCATTAATTGGGTGGAAGATTGGGCAAGAGATTGTATACTTAGCTGAAGGCAATGCAGGAGATACTGGTACTGCCATAAAATGGGCTCAACAATTAGGTAAGTCATCTTTTATACAGATCTCACAGGCCAGACTTAAATAATTCAAGAATGCCACAGGGCTGTAGATCAGTAAGGAATGAATGAATTGTTTAAATGAAACATAAAATAAAGTGACATGTGCTAGAAGAAAATATAAGATATTATTTTTATGATATTGGGATGGTAAAGGCTAGGAGTTAAGGATACCATAAAGAATAATAGACTTAAGTATATAAAATATTAGAATGCATAGGAAGAGAGATGCCATAAGTAAAGTTAAAAGACACATTGATGAGAACAATTTGTAACATATGTCAGAAAAACTAAAGATGACAAAAAATGAACAGAGGACAGAAGTATAGGTAGTTCATAAATCAGTAACTTTTAAAATGTTCATATTCAGTTATCAAAGAAATACACATTTAAAAAATTTTGTCACCTATCATTGTCAGAGATTAATTAGTTCAGTATGCTCGATATGGTGGGAATGTAGAGAAAAAATGTTACTGTTTTCTATTGGGTTGACTGTTAAGTAGTATGGCCTTTCTGGAGGACAGTCAGGCAATATGTATCATTTTATAGAGTGCATACCCTTTGCCCACAGTTATATTTTTTGTTTCCTAAGAAAATAATCAGGTACGCAAAGATGTGTACATACATGGGTATTTAATACAGAAGTTGGAAGTAAGTTCCTATCTAATAATAAAGCATTAAGTAAGTAAATGTCAGTGTATTCATTTAGTAGAACATTATACAGTCACAAATAACAGTGTAATTGCATATTTTATTGACATGGAATATTGTCTATTATATATTAAGGAGGAGATAAAACAGTTGCCAGTGTAAATATGTTTTGCTTTTTTATACAATAGCTTTATTGAGATACAATTCACATACCATATAATTCACCTATTTAAAATGTGCAATCACTTTTTTAAGTATTTTCACAGGGTTGTGCAACCATCACCACAATCTCATTTTAGAACATTTTTGTTTCCCCTGAAAGAAACCCCCATATCCATTGGTAGTGACTCCCTATTCCACCGCCAGCCCTAAGCTACCAGTAATCTTCTTTCTGTCTCTGTGTATTTGCCTGTTCTGGACATATCATATGGTTGGAATCATATAATATGTAGTTTTTTTATAACTGGCTTCTTTCACTCAGCATAATCTTTTCAAGGTTTACCCATGTTGTCGTATGTGTCAGTACTTCATTTCTTTGTATTGCTGAATAATATTCCATTATATGGATAAACCACAATTTATTTATTTATTCTTCCGTTGGACATTTGGGTTGTTTCCTCCTTTTGGCTACTGTGAATAATGAACAACCTGTATGTTATATGACAGAACCGTTGATCTAACTGGAGGGAGAAATAATTCAGAGGTGAATTATCTGCATTAAAATTTCAATGATTGGCACAGCTAAACATTACTAGTATGTATCTGTTTGAAATTTATATAAAAAGTCGATATTTATTTGAATATATCTCTTTCTATTCTGAGAATTTACTTTAATGGGTGTACTGAAAAAATAACAACATTATATTCAGGAGGAACACAGTATATATGAGCCTGAGTAATCCTGTCATTTCCTTGAAGATATGTGACATGAGCCTTTATATCTATATGTGACATGCTGTACTCTGAATGGTGGCTTCCTTCCACATCTTTAGTGGGTTTTACAACTCTGACTCAGGCATAAAAGTGTTTTAAACCAGTTTCATCTTGATTTTTAAATTTGTTTTCTTAATCTTTTTCACATAGGCCAGATCTCTCTCACTTTTTTTACTTTAGCTGCAACATTTTGGGTCCCTACATGATCATCTCTTTTCTTTTTAATTTGGTCCATTTCTGTTCCCCTTTACTCTGTTCTATTTTGTTATCTGAGTCTTATAAACACTTGTATGTCTTCCAGCTTTTACTCAGTTAACAAGTAATTGAGTGCTTAGTGTGTGCCTGGAACTGTACGTGCTAGGAGGACACAAGAGAGTAAGACAGACAGACAGACACTCCCTGCCCTTGTGGAGGTTACAGTTGAGCAGGAAAGACATATAGTAAATGCATTAACTCATGTTAAGCACCAGGAAATACAAGTAGTTGTAGGATTAGTGATCTCTTTCTAAAGAGAGGGTTTTGTCTAACTGAAGAATCAGAAAGTTTCTTTAAAGAAGTAATATTTCAGCCGAGCCCTGAAGCAAGAATAAGAATGATTAGGCAGGTAGGAGAGGCAGTTGGTTAAGGAACAGTCCAAGCAGAAAGGACCAGTGAAGAAGGCCCAATGTAACCTAAGTAAGACACTGAAAGAATGCTCTGTTTCTTTTCTATAACTGAGGGAGTTCTCATCTCTGCTGTCCTCCATTTACATGAGTCAAGGGACATCTTTTTCCCTAGCAGTGCCACTTTTAATTGCTACACATCTTACCTGCCTGCTCCAGGCAATCCCCATAAGACTTCCAGTGCACACTGAAAATTACCCAAGACTCTTGTTTACTAGAAATAAAGAAAACTAGTTCCTTCTTTCTGGGTATCTTCCCAAGAGAGATATAGTCTCCCTCATTAGAGGAGATGATATAAACATTCCCTCACATATGAACTAATTCTAGAGGGTGGTGAATAGTTACTTGTTACTGCTAGTGAGTAGGGCCTCGTTCATGGTCCTGCCTCTCTCTTGCTTTCTGCTGGGATGACAAATAGTAAGATGAGTAAGGCTCACTGCTGAAGCAGGAGTGGAACCTAAACATGAATGAAGCCTCGAGTTCTCAAGTAGACTGTTGCAGCCCTAGGGTGTGTAGAGGGTACCACCTGAGTGTTATTGGTGGAAATACTAGAGGCTGGTAGGACTCTCTAGATGTGCTCTAGGCATCTAGCCTCCTGAGCCAGGAGAAAATCCCCTCAACATGTAAAGAGCTGGCTTGGCTTGTCCCTGGGAGAGCCTATTAACAGTGGATGTCACTGCTGTTTGGTCTAAAACTACACCTCTTCCAGGCAGAGGGGAGAAACCTTAAAGCCAAGGGCATTCACTCCATTAACTTTTACTGTCTGCCAACCCCATAAGCGTGACCTGAAAGAGAACACAAAGTATTTAAGAGCATATAGCACCTGGAAGGAGGGTGACCAAGTTCAATTAAGTATAGCAGGTGGCTCCAACAGAGACAGGTATAATGGAATAAACAGAAGATTAAAATAACACCAACAGAAGTGAAACATAATGGAATAAAAGAAAATATTGCAAAGAAATGTTTGAAAAACATAAAAGTTTCAAAGAACAAAAACTGTAATATATAAAATGTAAAAAACATAAAATTGACTGCTGAAAACCTAAGTAGGAATTAGAATTAAAAAAAAAAGAAAAGAAAAGAAAACTAAAAGGTAAAAGATATAGAAAAAGATCAGAAAAAAAAGATGTGTGAATAATAGTTTCTTTTCTGGAATATAAAAATGTAACTATGGAAATGGAATTATATGAATGTAAAAGTTAAAGATAATTGTTGAAAATAAACTTCTCAGACCTGAATTTCATACTGAAATGGCTTACCACATTAAAACACACACACACACACACACACACACACACACACACACACACACTCACTAAGACAATCATATGTAGATGAATTGTCAGAATCCCAAGGATAAAGAAAAGCTTCAAGACAGGAAGAACAGTTTATTTATAAAGAAAAAACAGACTGACATAGAAGTTAGTTGTAAAATTTGGAAAGTGGAACAACATCTACTCATTCCGGAGAAAAAAGAACGATGAACCAATATTCCAGCGCCTGGCTAAGATATCATTCTTATTAAGTACAAAAGAGACATTTCTTGGCCATGCAGTATATACTTTCTGAAGAAATTACCTGAAAAGATACTCCAGCCAAAAGGAAATAGAACAAAGATCCCAACATGGTGAAAGCAAAGTATACAAATGAGGTATTTTTCAAATAAAAAATAAGATTTTCTCCTGGTAGCAGGCCAAACTTCTCTTTGTTTTATTTTATTTGAACTGCTCTTAAACCAACCGATTTAAGGTTTTTTTTTAAATTAAAATTATCGAGGTGACATTGGTTAATAAAATCAAGTAGATTTCAAGTGTATAATTATATAATACATCATTTGTATATTGCATTGTGTGTTCACTACCCAAAGTTAAATTTCCTTCCATCACCAAATAACGGTTTTCTTTATTCTTCTTCACAGCTGCATGGTACCCCATTATGTGTATATATACAGTTTAGTCAGCCAATAGCCTATATTTGGGCATTTGAGTAGTTTCCAATATTTTGAAAATACAGACAATGCTGCAATGAATTACCTTGTACATATGTATTTTAATGTTTTTGGAGGTGTGTCTTAAGAATAAATTCCCAGAAATGAGATTGCTGTGTCAGAGGATTAATGCATTGTAGTTTTTAGATGTTGCCAAATTCTCCACTGTAGTTATGGTTTCCTTTTGCATTTCCCCCAAAAGTGTGTAAGACAGTTTCTTCATATCCTTTTTTCTCATAGTGTCTTTCCCATAAGCCAATTATCTGTTTAGGTGAACTGCAGAAGTTGGGAGTAAAAGTACAAGTCTTATATGTTGTTAAGCTTTTAAATTTTTGCCAACTTAAATGGGTTAGAAATTACATCTCAGTTTTTAAATGGCATTTCTCTTACTATGAGTGAAGTTGAGTTTTTCTTCTTTTTGAGAAAAAATATTTTAAATAAATTTTATTGAGGTTTAATTTACACATAATTAAATTCACTTTTTTAATATTTTTATTAACTCAGCATTGTTTTATTCTACATGCTCAAAAACAATTACAATGTCAGAAAATAAGACTAAATTAATATAAAAATGTATAAGCAACATTAATATTAAAAAACTTCAGATACAAGTATCCAACATGTTATAGTTAAAGACAATATTTTCTTTTATCTTTTTTTGTGAAAATTAAAAAAACAATTTTTAATTTTCAATTATACTTGACAGACAATATTATACTAGTTTGAGATGTATACATAGTGATTACACTTATATAACTTACAAAGTGACCGCCCTGATAAATCTAGTACCCATCTGACACCATACATAGTTATTACAACATTATTGATTATATTCCCTATCCTATATTTTACATCCTCATGACTGTTCTGTACCTACCAAGTTGTACCTCCTTCCACCCCTTCACCCATATCCCCAAACTTCTTCCCATCTGGCAACCATCAAAATGTTCTCTATATCTATAAGTTTGTTTCTATTTTGTTTTTTAGATTCCATATATAAGTGAAATCATATGGTATTTGTCTTCCTCTGTCTGACTTATTTCACTCAGCACAACACCTTCTAGGTCCATCCATGTTGTTGCAGATGGCAAGATTACATTCTTTTTTATGGCTGAGTAGTGTTTCATTATATATATGTACCACTTTTTCTTTATTCATTTACTGATGGACACTTATGTTACTTCCATATCTTGGCTATTGTAAATAATGCTGCAATGAAGATATAGAGCATATGTCTTTTCAAATTAGTGTTTTGGGTTTCTTAGGATATATACCCAGAAGTGAAATTACTGAGTCCTTCTTATCTCTTGTTACAGCCTGGGAGTGAGACCAGCCCATTCTACATCTCTGCCTCTTCTACAGTCTTTATGTGGCTTATTCTTTTTATCCTTAGTTACAGGACTTCTGTTCAGCTAGACTTCAGGTGATTCTCAATAGTGGTTTTTCTGCAGTTTAGTTGTAATTCTGAGGTGGTCATGGGATGAGGCAAGCACAGTGTTTACCTACTCTGCCATCTTGACTGCAAGTCAAGATGCTAAATTCAACTTTTTAAAGTATTCAATGAGCATTGATAAAGTATACATCTGTGCAACTACCACCATAAGCCATCTGTTTTATACCTGTATACTATATATATTTATAGTGGTTGTGTTTGTTTCACGTTTTTGATGTATAGTTCTAGTTTTAAGACCTACATAGACTGAGTAGACATCATCTCAATTAGGATTGTGATTGTTGTACTAAATACTTTCATCATCCTCCCTAATTACCTTTGTCACTTCTTTATTTTCAATCCCTGGCTCACTCTAATCTCTGGCGGAAACTAATCTTTTCTCCATCCCTATACTTTTACCTTTTCCATAATGTCTTATACAGTAAGTATAATCATAGAGTATATGATCTGTTAAGATCGTTTTTTTTTTTTTTTTGCTCAGCATAATGCCTTTGAGATTCATCCATGGTTTTATATTTATCAATAGTTTATTCTTTTACTGCTCAGTGATTTTCTACTATATGTGTAAATCAGTTTTTACATTCATTCTACTGATGGACATGTGAGCTGTTAATTTCTAGTTTTTGGTGATTATGAATAAAGCTACTATAAACATTTAATGTACAGGTTTTTGTGTGAGCATAAGATTTAATTTTTCTAGGGCATTTTCGTAGGAGTGAGATTGCTGGCTAATATAAACACAGTGCTATATGTGTCATATAAACACGTACACACAAATAAGTATGGGTTTATCTGTGTAAAAAAAAAAAAAAACCTGCCAAACTGTTTTTCAGAATGGCTGTACTTACATTCTCACCAGCAATATGTATGTTCATGTTACTTTAGTGCTTCATACTATTAGGGTTTTGTTGTTGTTGTTGTTGTTGTTGTTGTTGTTATTGGTGTTGTTTGATGTTAACCATTTTAATAGGTGTATAATGTTATCTCATTGTATTTTTAATTTGCATTTCTCTAATGGCTAATGATGTCAAACATTTTTTCATGTGTTTATTTGCCATCTGTATATCTTCTTTGGTGAAGTATCTTTTAAAATCTTTTGTGTTTGTTTTTTTTAAATTGGGTAGTTACTTTTGAGTTTTGAGAGTTCTTTTATGATTCTGTATATAGGTCTTTTTTGGAATAAGTGATTTGCAGATATTTTTCCTAGATTAGAGCTTATCTTTTCATTTCCTGAACAGTGTCCTTTGCAGAACAAAAGTTTTTAAATTGATGAAGTTTAATTTATCAACTTTTTGTTTTATGGATTATGCTTTGGGAAATGTTTGCCGCACCAAAGCCACACAAATTTTCTCCCTTATTTACATATAAGTTTAGAGTTTATATTTCCATTTAGATTTATAACCCATTTTCAGTTAATTTTTACCTAAAGTGTGAGGTTTAGGTTATGGGTGGGTTTTTTCCACATCGATATCTTTTAGCATTTCTGTTATAGAATCTCTGTTGGCAAGGAATTATCTGAATTCTCCTTCATTGGAGAATTTCTTTATTCCTGAAGGATATTTTTGCTGGATATAGACTTCTGAGTTGTTTAGGAACAACCAGTATTCTTTTCTTTTAGTACTTAAAAGATGTTTGGATCTTCCTAGTTTTGATGAGAAATAACCAGTCGTTAGAATGTTTGTTCCCCAAGATGTAATCTAGCTGCTTTCGAGACTTTTTTTTTTACTTTAGTTTTTAGCTTTCAGTTTTATTATGATGTATCTGCGCATGAATTTCTTTGTGTTTATCTGTTTTGGAATTTGCTGAGCTTCTTGAATCTATAGTTTTATAGCTTTCATCCACAGACTTTTTTTCCTCAGATATTTTTTCTGCAGTCCTCTCCTTCTGGAATTTAAGTGACAGAAATATTAGGCTTCTTCCTATTGTCCCACGGTTCTCTGAGGTTCTGTTCCTGTTCTCTCTCTCTCTCTTTCTCTCTCCTCACCCTCCCGTTCTCTCCCTCTTCCTCTCTTGTTAAGGTAGAATGAAAGAAATTTAAAAAAACATAAAACAGGGCAATTTCCCCACTCACTGTTCTGTAGAGAACTTTGACTCCTGTTCCTAAGGCCAGAAACAAGAGTTTCTTCAGAAACCTTTCATCTTTGCACCCAGTGTATAAACCTAAGTTTCAAGTTTCAGGCTGGGTCTAGGCAAGAAGGTATCAAGGAAATTAAACAAAAAAAAAAAAAAACAGGAAACTCACCATCACTTTGGTGGTACTTAGAGTTCCTCTGTCAGTCTGCTAGCTTATTCTTCTGAGTCCTCAGCTTATCCATGCATTCCACCCGGGATTCTTAGTTGCATTCAATGGGAGAGACAGAGTGAAGTCTACTTACTCCAAAAGGCTTTTCATCAATAAGGTCATCTGAGAACAACTTAAGTGGAAGATAATTTAGAGAATCTTCAGGCAAGAATGGAACAACCAATTGGGAAAGTGAATAAACTAGATTTTTTCTCCCATTTCTTTATCTCTTACCGAAAATGTTCCTCAAACCAGCCATCTAGTACATTTTCCACATCCTGATTTTAAAATTTAGAAATTTGAAAATGATTTTTAATAAGTATAGATTTTAAAACCATTGTTTTCTTTTTAATGTTAGTTTTTGAAGTGCTAGAGATATTTTGATGTGTTATCTGGATATTTTGACCAAATGAATGTGACTTATGGATGTGATAACTGCCTTTATGAATAAAAATTATAATTAAAGAATAAATGATCATCAACTTCAGTTTTAATATAGGTGTTTCTTAAACTTCTTTTCTTTAATCAATTCTTTATTATAAGAATAACAAAACATATGATAAAATAAAACCAATTTAATTAAGGCTACATAAATCCAGCAGTATTTATTATTAAGCTTTTTCATCTTATCTATGCTGTCAGTCTTACATGCTCATTCAGGAGTCACTTCACAAACAAATGGCCAATGAAAAGGATTGCAGCCGAATAAACCATCATGCAATACCACCAAAATAGCTAAAATGAAAAACATAGTTTCAATTATTGGCAAGAATATGGGGTAACTTCTACTGCTAATAGAAGCCTTAAATTGGTAGAACCACTTTGGAAAATGATTTGGCAGTATCTGCTAAAACTAATCCTAAATGTGAAGATCCTAGGACTAGCAATTTCATCCTTTGTATATAACAAATATAAATGTATACATATGTTCACCATAAAGAAGGTACACAAGTTTTCAAAGTGGCCTTTTTATATTAGCCCAAAACTGGAAACTACCCATATGCATATCTGCTGTAGAATAGTTTAATAAATTATATATACTCACACAATGGAATACTATACAGGGGTGAGAATGAATTAAGTACAACTATTTGTAACAAAATGGATGACTCTCACAAGTGTGATGCTGAACAAAGATGTTTGTGTCTTAATCTGGGTGTTGGTTATCTGGGTGTAGTCACACTGTGAAAATTCATACAGGTAATACACTTCGGATTAGTGTATTTTCCTGTATGTGTATTATATACTTAAGTAAAAAAAAAAAGTTTACTAAATAAATTAGATCTTGATTTTTTGTGTGTTTGTTTTTTAAAGATTGACTTTTAATATATCTTTGTTACTGCCCCTTATTGAGCCTTATTAGATGGAGTAGTTTTTCAGTTGATTCTCTTGGTTATTATAGGTAGATGACCTTTTCATCAGAAAATTGGAATGAGTGTTATCTTTAGGGGAATATATTTTTTAATGCCAAAAAATACACATAATTAATTTTTTAAAGTGCCCCAAATATCTTTAAAGGTTAAAGGCCTGCTGCATACGAAGTCTAAGAGGGCCTTCTGTCTCTCTTGCCCCTTCCATGGACTCATAAACCTATGCAGTGTAACAACCCAGATAGTACTAAAGCAGATTGGTCTTTGTGTTAACTCTTTTAAGTGAGCGACCTTTCATATTATGTTTATAATAAATGTTGATGCGGATAAATACTAGTCATATAACATAATTTTGTTTGTTCCTCCCCAACCCCTTCGTTTTGTTTTAGGGTTTTTTTGTTGTTGTTTGTTTGTTTGTTTTTGTGTTTGCAGATCTTTTCACAGATGCTGCTGAGACTGAAAAAATGGCCAAAAGTTTGAAAGATTCTGAAGGAGTTTATTTTGTTCCATCTTTTAATGGATTGCAGGTATGTTTAAAAAAAATTAATGTCAATTAAGCAATTCTCTACTCATATATACACCCAAAATTATGTATTTGACACTCCCCGACCTGAAAATTTGGACACAGAACAGAACTAAGGTGAAATGTACATTCTAGGGCTGAGAAACTATGCTTTGACATAGTATGAAGTCCATGAGAGAGTAGAACAAATTCAGCTGACTTCTGCTTAGAATTCTATTCCTGTGGAAACTAAAAGTTGGCAGGTTTATCATAGAACTTTACATAAGATGTAGGATTACTTTGTCATGGCCCAAAATAGCCATTTTCCAGTGGGGGGAAATATATTAGTACTTAGGCGAAGTGTGCCATTGAGAATTCGAAAAATAATGGCAAGGAATGTATGCGCACACCAGACACACACGTTTTGCAGTTCTTTATCTATAAATTACATTAACCTTTTTAAACAATCAGAATTTCTTGTTGTGATGGATTATTGGTAACTTTGCCTAATCAAAAAGTGAACCCAGTAAAAGACTTGATTTTGTAATATTTAACTTTGTTTTTGATTGAAAGATCTATGATACTGCCTTTAATAGTAACATACTGTTACAAAGACTTTTTAGTCAAAAAACTGTTCAGGTATATTATTGTAAACAAATTTTCCATTTTTTTAAAGAAAGCTTAGTATACCATATGATTTCACTTACATGCAGAATCTAAGGAACAAAAAAACCAAACTAATCAAAAATAGACTCAGAAATATAGTGGAGAATTTGGTGATGGACAGAGGGGAGGGGTTTTAGGGGGGCTGGGAGAATGGGGTGAAGGGTTAAAGAAGTACAAATTAGTAGTTGATAGTTGGTCATGGGGATGGGGAGCACGACATAGGGAATGCAGTTAGCATTAATATGATGGCTAGGTGGAGGGCCAGGGGAAGGAGCAATTGGGGGGATCATTTTTTGAATTATATAGATATCTAACCAATGTATTGTATATTTGAAACTAATTTAAATAAATAAGAAGAGAATTGAAAAATAAGAAGTACAAACTGGTAGTTACAAAATAGTGATATAAAGTACAGCATAGGGAATATACTCAATAATACTGCATATAAATAAGTATATATGGTGTCAGGTGAGGACTAGACTTAACAGGGGAATCAGTAAATTATATAAATGTCTAACCACTGTACTATACACCTGAAACTAATATAAAATAATATTGAATGTCAACTGTAATTTAAAAATAAAAAAAGAAACAAAAAGAAAAAAAAGCTTATACCCATTCTTTTAATCCTCCTCTAAATATTTTTCCTTTCAAAAAATAAAGATTTCTCTTTCTTCTAGTCCAATCCATACTCTGGCAATCATTTACAAAAATTTGGAAGCATGGATAATAAAATTTAGAAGCTGGTGAAAAATAATTACATCAGGATGCTTTAAATCTCTAAAAATACCACATTTCCAAACTAGATTTTTAAAATGAGCATTATTTTAATACCTGTAACAATTTCCTTCTATAGACTGTATCATGAAGTTTATAAATTACATATAGAGATAGCATTGCATTTTCTTCAGGATGATGTGAAACAACTATCCGTGATAGGACAGAGAATGAAGAATATTTGTCTGATTGAGGTTTAAGAAGGAAGGTTAGATGAATAGTTATTAGCAAAGGTAAGATTTAGTTAGGTTACTATGGATTCTTCCCATTTTAAAAAGTGCTGGTGGACTTAGTAGTGACTATATGTTGACAACTCTCTGTTTCACTTCTTCATCTTCTCCACCAATTCGTACACCTGTAAAAATAATATAAAATATATAATAAAAAAGCAAAGTAATGCTAAAGCCCAAAAGATTAGAGAAAACCATCACAGATGTGGTTTTAAATTACATGTTGGTTACACTATGGCCCTGGCCTGCCATGATCACAACCAGGCAATATGTTGGGGTTGGGAGGGGTGAGGGGGGCCTGCAGACCAAATATTTCCTAATATAAAATGAAAGTCTTAACTGGTAAACGAATATTAATTCAAACAATAGTGTGTTGATACTAAACTGTTTGGAGAATGGCGGGCGGGGGGATGATCACCTATAAGCTGCCTATGTTAACAACTATAGAAAACGAGGGATAGGGGAATGGAGGGAAGGAAGACACAAGTATCTGTGATGCTGTCTTTAATTTTAGAATATTGTTATAGCCTAGATAATTGGGGCAGGATATTAAAGGCTTGTAATAGCCTCAGTTTCTCAAGGGAATCTGCTGGGAAATGGGCATTGGAGGAACTTTGAGGTGAGTGGGAATGTCTGGGACAGCTATTTTAGGAAATGGCAGAAAAGGTGGGTTGGAGCATCAGGCAGTACATGGGATGGCATCAGTCAGTGCAGCCATGTGGCTTCTCTCCAGCTGAGCTTGTGGTCTGGGGAGGGGCATACTAGAGTAGAGTATCCATGACAGGTATCAGAGATTGTTAGGATGGCAGTAGTAGGATGGACAGGACTGTGAGCCAAGTGCCAGTCTTCAGAGGATGAGGAGTCATGCTCCAATGAGGGTTTTGAGGTTTTTGAGAAACAGGCTTGCTTAAGGTATCCCTGAAGGGAGCCACTTGTTCACATGCTCCTGCAGACTGAGATTGGAAAGGAGTTGGCAATGGACCTTGCAGTTCTCAATGTTCTTTGTGATTCCTGCTTCTCTGTAGGTCTGCTTTTCTCTTCTCTTTACCAGTTTTGCTCTGTTTCCTTTTTCCTCATAACTTCTGCTTAAAACTTGTCATTATTTTCTTTATACTTTCTTCTTCACAATTTGGAAATACACACAACCTTCTTCCACTTTGTGCATCCTTTTAGTTTCATCCTTTTATTGCTGTTGGTGGACTTTTTCTCAGTGTTTCCTAGTCCACATTTCCAGGAGAGGGAATCTGATTGTACTGCCTTATTTTTTCAAGCTTCAGACAGACTTTGAGTCAGTTGTTCTCACTCCTTACAGTTGTGGTGCCAGTAGTGGGACTAGAGCATGAGACATGGCTGTTTTAGACAAGAAGGACTGTGGATTCAAGCAGTTTCATTAGAAGGGTATGTGGGCAGCAAGTAGTGTTCTGTGAATGACTGGGATGTCTGAGCAGTAGAAAGTTAGAGACAGCATGATGTTGATGTGGACCTAAGAAAACATGGAGGAAGGGAAGTGATTGCTAACAGTAGATGCATAGTAGCCTATAGGCATCATGGGAGGTTGGTACAGTGTCCTTCTGGTCCCTGTCGTGTGGAAGCCTGAGGAACCGCCTCTGAATAAATACAGCTGAAGCCATTTGCCCAGCACAATGCCAGGTTTGTTATTAGCAACCATAGAATAGGTGGAGGGAACTTCTCAAAATTGGTTAAGGGTTAGGGGAATTTATTTACAATATACGTAAGCATTCAGAAGTCAACAGTGAAAGAGTTATGAAGAAAATAAGTAGCGTGGGAAGGATTTTGGTAAGAAATAATAGTAAAATAAAAATTGTAGTGGTAGCTAACCTGTGAATTCTTATGATGTATTAGGCGCTGCCCTAAATTCTTTACATGTATTATCTCATTTACTCCTTAGTAACTCAACAAAGTAAAAGACACTCTTATCATCCCATTCTGAAGATGAGGAAATTTGAGTTTTAGAGCCATTCAATCATTTGCCCAGTCTTACACAGCTAGTGAGCAGCAGAGCTGATTTTAGGATTCAGGTGTTCTGACTCCAGAGTCCAGATTATAATCACTCTGCCATACTATTTCATGGTAGAGCGTAAAATATTATGATAACAGATATACATAGTAGGTGCCAGAGGAATGTGCTTTTAGGGTCTAGGTTGACGAGGACAAGAGGCATGTTCACATTAATCGTCCTTCGAGTCCTAGCAAATTAAACTGAGATTCCAGTGGTGACAAAAGCCTGCTGGGCAGATTATTCTGTGCCTTGGGCAGGAGTTGCTAGTTTTGCTCAGGCTGTCAAACAGGACTTTGCTGAATCCTATTCCTAATTAGGAGGCTCATTCTGTGGGATTGGCAATTATAGATTGGAGGTATGGCTAGAAGCTGTCTACCCTGGCAAGGTATCACCAGGCCCTGAAAAGAACCTTCCCAGTGTTTTCTCTACCATATCATCCCAAAGAGAGATTCACTTGGACTAACTAATGCAGGGACATTGTAACCTATCAAGATTTTTAGGTTTCTATGGAATTTAGTACCCTTCAAATTGACTTATTATTAATAGTAGATCGTGTTCATAGCCATTTGCATAAAAGTGTTTTCAGGCTATTCATACCAGAATTTTATGTGGTATATTGGAAGAAGTAATTTTTATGCCCCAAAAAATTTAAAAATAAAAACCCATAGCCTACTAGAAACTAAATGAACTGGCAGAATCTGAACTATATTTTATAGTATTATACTACCAGCTTTCCTGTATAAATCAGCTTTTGCTGAGTGAATCACCAAAAGATGCTAATGAATTTGAAAATTGTCAAGATAAATTTAGGAGGAAAATCATAGCTATAATAGAGATATGATATAATGTAGAATTTCTTCAGTTAAGTAATTAGGAAAAAAATTGTTTATTCATTTATTCAGTAAATGCATATTTATTGCTAAATGGAGTTTCAACAAACAATCACACAAATATATGATTATAAACTGTGATGCATGGTATAATGGGAAGATAGTGTTCCATGAAAACAGAATGGAGGACCTGAACTTGTTTCTGGGGTCAGAATCTTTCCCAGAGGAAGCTGAGCGAAGTTTTGGAAGGGGGATAGGATTAACTAGGAGAAGGAGTAGTAGAAAGTTTTCCAAGTGAAGAAGATGCATTTCATAACAGCACTAACAGTGTCCTCTGTCATAACCTTATGTAGGTGTGTTGGAACTGTTCTATCTGATTCCCCATGAGACTGAAGCTCTGGTGGGAGTATTTGTTTCTCATCTTTTTGTCCCAGGTTGTCTTGCATTTCTGGGGATACGAAAATTAATACAAATCTCATCTGATGAATACATACTTTCTAGCTCAAGACTTTTAAAGACAAGTGTTTGGTTGGGTCATTTCTCATATTATGCAATAAGACTATTAAACTAAGAAATAGAAGAATTTAGCTTGAATGCCTGACAACATATTGGGTATAAGTTATGATACTGCAAAACACATTGTTTATATTATCATTCTTTATCCCAAGTCTAATTTATATCCTTAAAAAGCCACTCTACATAGTAAACAACTTTAATGTAAAATCTTTATAGTTGGAGAAAGGGAGGAATACTAGAATTGCTTTTCATTTTCCTCATTTGTAAAGCTAGGCCTTTAATAATTTGTTACCTTGTGCTTCAGTCCCTTTTCTTGGTATGAACTCAAACAGAAGATCCAACTAAGTCCAATATCAGTGACTCAACCCTGCTTAAGTCCTGTTAAAAAGTTTTTGTAATATTTAACATAATTTGGGTGCTATCATTTATTTTAAAACTACTTAACTCTAATAGGCACCTTTTTTTCTAACATGGTCGTATTTTTATTCTATAGTATGTTCAAGTTTATAGATATAATTTAGAACAATACTAATATATTCTTATGATCTCTTTCTTTAGGCTCCAGTAAATGACCCCTGTGCCTGTGCCTCTTTTATGGGTTTGAAGGCTTCCACCAGTAAATACCATCTTGTACGAGCAATTTTGGAATCAATAGCTTTCAGGTACCAAAACCTGCCCTATACAGTATTGCCATTTCCTTTAATTAATTTCTGCTAAACTAGAAATTTCTCAGTTTTAACTGAGTGTTTTTACCTGTAGTTTAATTCAAACGCTATATGACATAATCTGTCCTTATTGCTAATTTCTGTGGTCTGTCATTTTTTTCATATTAAATAGCACCAGTACCAATTGAAAATTGTATTGTATATATGTATAATACATATTGAGGTACATATATACAATGGAATTTTACATATATACAATACAATTGTATATTTTTACATATATACAATACAATTGTATATGTGTAAAATTCCATTGTATATATGTATCACTTAGATTTGATATCTGAAAATTGAACGATTTTTTAAAAATATCTAATTTCTTAAGAATTAAAGATTCAAAATTTGGACTTTTAAAGGTTTTTGTGTCTTTATTCATGTGTCTTATTAAAATTAAGAATGTGGCTGTCATGAATATGGAACATTTAAATGTTTAAAATATAATTTTCTGTGATTATAAAATGATTATTTTGATATTTGATTAATTCTATTAAGTGTTATATATGGTGTGTCATCTTAATAGCTATCTATTAAATGGATGCTTGCTTTATATTTTTATACGTAGGAATGGTTATATATAATTTAGTTCTAAAATAAAAATTGCGCTATTTCATATCAAGGTGAAAAGTACAGGACCGTGAGCCTCTTCTTTATTTGAGCATGTTATCAACTTCCAGTTAGCATACTATTGTTTCTTTAATACTTTTTTAGCATATTTTATAAATACTATGTAAAATCACAATTTTTATTTTTCTAGATTGAAAAAATAGAGAATTACTATGATTTCAATTTCCTCTAAATAGTTACCTTGTTTTTTAAACTAGAAACAAACAGTTATATGAGGTGATGCAGAAGGAGATCCATATACCTATAACAAAAATCCGGTATGTAAACTGTGTTTCTAACAGATTTAATTAGAAATTGAAAGTAAATGGTAGTGGCTATTAGTATTTTCATCATTATGGTTATTCAGGATTTCAAAAATAATTTAAACCTAGCTTCTTTGCAACAAAATTCTTGATCATAGGAATGTGGAGAGGAAAGGAAAGCCAATTTCAGATTTGTGAAGAATAGAACACAACAGGGAAATTGGGAGAACTTTTTTTTTTTTTGAAAAACCAAAGCCATGTTTATTTGTTCATTTCTTGCATTTGAAGTACACCTCAAGGTGTACATTATCATTTAACATCTGTGTATTCTACTGTGTTTACCACCCAAAGTCCAGTTTCCTTCAGCTACCATATATTTGATCCTCTTTACCCACTTCACCCTCTACCTAAACCCTAGATTTAACCCCCTTTACCCCATCTACTTCGTCCCTTCTCTCCCATCCCACTACCAATCACTAGTCTATAGCCCTCTGGTAACCACTAGCCTATAGCCCATGTCCATGAGTCTGTTTGTTTGTCCTGCTCATTGTTGCTTTTAGGTTTATGTCCCACATATAAGTGATAGCATGTGATTTTCAACTTTTTCTGTCTGGCTTATTTCACTTAGCATGATTACCTCGAGGTCCATCAATGTCGCAAATGGCAGTATTTCATCTCTTTTTATGGCTGAATAATATTCCATTGTATATATGTACCACAGCTTCTTTAGCCAGTCATCTATCGTAGGACACTTTGGTTGCTTCCATGTCCTGGCCACCATGAATAATGCTGCTGTGAACATCAGTGTGCAAATATCTTTTCGGATATGGGTTTTCAAGTCTTTGGGATAAATACCCAGTAGCAGGATTGCTGGATCATATGGTAAATCAATTCTTAGTGTTTTGAGGAACCTCCACACTGTTTTCCATAGTGGCTGTACCAATTTGCAGTCCCACCAGCAGTGTATGAGGGTTCCTTTTTCTTCACATCCTCTCCAGCATTTGTTATTGTTCTGTTGATTGTAGCTATTCTAACAGGTGTGAGATGGCATCTCATTGTGGTTTTGCTTTGCATTTCTCTAATAGCTAGTGATGTTGAGCATCTTTTCATATATTTGTTGGCCATTTGTATGTCCTCTAGGGAGAAGTGTCTGTTCAGGTCCTCTGCCCATATTTTGATTGGATCATTTGTTTTTTTATTGTTGTTATTGAGTTGTATGAGTTCTTTGTATATTTTGGATATTAGGCCCTTATCGGAGGCATTGCTTGCAAATATATTTTCCCATTCGGATGGTTCTCTCTTTGCCTTGTTGATGATTTCTTTTGCTGAGCAGAAGCTTTTTAGTTTGATGTAGTCCCATTCATTTATTTTAGCTTTTACAACCCTTGCTTTTGAAGTCAAATTCATAATCCTCTTTAAATCCAAGGTTCTTGAATTTAGTTCCTATATTTTCTTCTATGCATTTTATTGTTTCAGGTCTTATATTCAGGTCCTTAATCCATTTTGAGTTAATTTTGGTATGTGGTGTAGACAACAGTCTAGTTTCATTCTTTTGCAAGTGGCTTTCCACTTTTCCCAGCACCATTTATTGAAGAGGCTTTCTTTCTCCACTGTACGTTTTTGGCTTCTTTGTAGAAAATTATTTGCCCATATAAATATGGGTTTACTTCTGGACTCTTGATTCTGTTCCACTGGTCTGTGTGTCTGTTTTGCTGCCAATATCATGCTGTTTTGATTACTGTCGCTTTGCAGTATAATTTGAAGTCAGGCAGAGTGATGCCTCCAGCCTCATTCTTTTTTCTCAGGATGACTTTGGCAATTTGGAGTCTTTTCTGCTTCCAAACAATTCTGATGATTTTTTTGTTCTGTTTCTTTAAAAAATGCCGATGGGATTTTGAGGGGGATTGCATTAAATCTGTATAATGCTTTAGGTAATAAGATTATTTAACAGTGTTGATTCTTCCAATCCAAGAACACAGGATATCTTTCCATTTCTTTGTATCTTCTTCAATTTCTTTTAATAGGGTCTTGTAGTTTTCATTATATAGGTCCTTCACTTGTTTCATTAAATTTATTCTCAGGTATTTTCTTTTTGTTGCAATTGCAAAAGGAATTATTGTTTCTACTTCTTTTTCTGACATTTCATTATTAGAGGATAGGAAAGCTATGGATTTTTGAACATTGATTTTGTATCCAGAGACTTTACTGTATTTGCTTATTGTTTCTAGTAGTGTTCTTGTGGAGTCTTTAGGGATTTCTATATAGAGAATCATGTCATCCGCAAATAGTGACAGTTTGACATCTTCATTTCCTATTTGGATGCCTTTAATATCTTTCTCTTGTCTGATTGCGATTGCTAGGACTTCCAATATATATTGAATAACAGTGGTGATAGTGGAGAGCCTTGCTTTGTTCCTGATCTTAGAGAGAAGGTTTTTAGTTTTTTAACCATTAAGTATAATGTTGGCTGAGGATTGGCCTTTATTATCCTTCTATACTAATTTTGTTAAGTGTTTTGATCATAAATAGATGCTGTATCTTGTCAAAGGCTTTTTCTGCATCTATCGATATGATCATATGATTCTTATTTTTTAATTTGTTTATGTGGTATATCACATTAATCGGTTTGGGTATGTTGCACCATCCCTGTGCCTCTGGGATAAAGCCCACTTGATCGTGGAGTATAATCTTTTTAATATGTTGCTGTATTCAGTTCGCTAGTATCTTATTGAGGATTTTTGCATCTGTGTTCATGAGAGATATTGGTCTGTAGTTTTCTTTTTTGTGTTTACTTTACCAGGTTTTGGTATCAGAGTAATATTGGCCTCATGGGGAAGTATTGCCTCCTCTTTGATTTTTTTGGAAGAGTTTGAGGAGAATAGGTATTAAATCTTCTTTGAATGTTTGGTAGAATTGACTGGTGAAGCCATCTGGTACTGGACTTTTACTTTTTGGTAGGTTTTTGATGATTATTTTCAAATTCCATACTGCTAATCAGTCTATTTAGATTTTCTAGATCTTCTTGATTCAGTCTAGAAAGGTTGTATTTTTCTAAGTACTGGTCCATTTCTTCTAGGTTATTAAATTTGGCGTTATATTCTTTTTCATAGTATTCTTGTATGATCCTTTGTATTTCTTCAATATTAGTCATAATTTCCTCTCTTTCATCTCTGATTGTTTATTCGTGTCCTTTCTCTTTTTTCTTTAGTGAGTCTCGCCAGAGGTTTGTCAATTTTATTAACCTTCTCAAAGAACCAGGTTTTTGTTTTATTTATTTTTCCTAGTGTTTTTTGTTTGTTTGTTTTCAATTTCATTTATTTCAGCTCTAATTATGACGATTTCTTTACTTCTGCTAACTCTAGGCCTCATTTGTTCTTCCTTTTCTAGTTTTTTAAGATGAAACATTAGGTTGTTTATTTTGGCTCATTCTTGCTTTTGGAGATAGGCCTGTAATGATATGAACTTTCCTCTTATGACTGCTTTTGCCATGCCCCAAAAGTTTTGATATGTTGTACTATCATTATCATTTGTTTCTATGTATCTCTTGATCTCTCTTTTTATTTCTTCTCTGACACAGTTATTCTTCAGTAGCATGTTGTTATTCTCCATGTATTTGTGGTTTTTTCTGATTTCTTTTTGAAGTTGATCTCTAGTTTCAAATCATTATGATCAGAGAATATATGGTATGATTTCAACCATCTTATATTTGTTGAGGCTATCTCTGTGCCTCAGTATGTGGTCAATCCTTGAAAATGTTTTGTATGCACTAGAGAAGGATGTATAAGCAGCTGTTTGGGGATGGAAGGCTCTGTAAATGTCAATTATGTCCAGTTGGTCTAATGTGTCTTTTAAGGATGTTATTTCCTTATTGATTTTCTGTTTGGATAATCTGTCCATAACCAACAGTGGAATATTTAGGTTTCGTACTATGATAGTGTTTTGGTCTGTTTCTCCCTTTAGTTCTGTTATTAATTGGTTTACATATTTTGAGGCTCCCGAATTGGGAGCATAGATATTAATAAGTGTTAGGTGTTCTTGGTGCATGATTCCCTTTATCATTATGAAGTGTCTCTCAATATCTTTCTTTACTTTTTTTATTTTGAAGTCTATTTTGTCTGATATTAGTACTGCTACTCCTGCTTTTCTCTGAATGCCATTGCTTGAAATATCATTTTCTACCCTTTCTTTTCTCTGAATGCCATTGCTTGAAATATCATTTTCTATCCTTTCACTTTGTGTCTATATTTGTCTTTGGAGCTGGAGGCACATATGGTTGGGTTTTGTTTTTTGATCCAGTCTTCAACTCTGTACCTTTTTATTGGTGAGTTCAGTCTATTTACATTTACGATGATTATTAAAATATAAGATTTTCCTATAACCATTTACATTTTGCTTTCTGGTTGCTCGGTGTTTCCATTGCTTTCTTGTCCTTGTGCTTTTGTTTTCTTTATTTTGGTTGGCTTTTGTGGGTTTTTTCTCTGATCCTTCTTGTTTTATGTTATATACAACTGTTTTGAATCTTTGGCATTTGGTTACCATTATGACTATGTAAAAGATAGTTATATATATACAGTCATCCATTTTCTTCTGCGCGTGCCTTATTTCCACCTCCATGTCACTGTTATCTCAATTTGTTCCTGTGTGTGCTGAACGTTCATTACTATCTTGTTATAACAATTCTCTTCTTATTATTTAAGCTTATAATGCCCTGTTCTTAGTAAGGGTTGCACTGTTCAGCTTCTATTTGCCCAATAGTCACTTTACTCCTAATTATGTTTTTTTTTTTTTGTCATTTTGTTTTAGGTAAACTCAACTCTTTCAGTATTTCCTGTAATGCAGGCCTCGTAGTGGAGAATTCCCTCAATTTTTGTATGTCTGGAAAAGGTCTTAATTTCTTCTTCATATCTAAAGGAAAGCTTAGTTGGATACATTATTCTAGGCTGGTAGTTCCTTTCACTTAATAGTTTAAATATTTGATTCCATTCCTTTCTGGCTTTTAAGGTTTATGCTGAGAAGTCTGAGGATAATCTAAGGGGTTTACCTTTATATATTACCGTTTTTTTCTTTCTGGCTGCCTTGAGAATTCTGTCTTTGTTGTTGATTTTTGATAATTTTAATGCAATGTATCTTGGTGAAGGCCTTTTTGGGTTGAGATAATTGGATGTTCTGTTGACTTCTTGAATTCCAAGCTCCAGCTCATTCCTTAGCTTTGGGAAATTCTCGTCAACTATTTGTCTGAAAATGCTTTCTAATCCCTATTCCTTTTCCTCACCTTCGATAATGCCCATTATCTTATGTTATCTTTCTTGATGGTATCAGCTAGTTCTTGTATTTCTCTTTCATTATTTTTCATTCTTCGGTTTTTCACTTCTTCCTTCTAATTTATTTCTAGATTTCTGTCTTTGATATCACTGATCCTTTCCTGCATTTGGTTGTCTCTATTTCCCAAGCTTGCTATTTCATTTTTCAGCTTTTGCTGTGTGTTCTTCATCTCTAGAAGTTCTACTTGGTTCTTTTTTGAGGGTTTCAATCTCCTCACTCTCTTCATCTAGTTGTTTTTTCAATTCCTGAAATTGTTGATTTGAGTTGTTTTGGATCTCATTGAGTTTTTTCAGAAGTACCATCCTGAATTCTCTATCATTTAAGTCACATATTTCTATGTCTGTAAGCTTATTTTCTGGAGATTTTTGTCACTCTTTCTGAGATGCCATGTCACCTTGGTCGTTCATGGTGTTTAATGGACTATTTCTCCGCCTGGACATTATTGGAAGTGTATTTTACTGTTTTTCCAGAAAGAAGATTTATTATATAAAGGACTCTCTTTAGCCTGCTACAAAGAAGGCGCTTTTCTTTTGGTTTCCAGTAGGTGGCATCTAAGCCTCTTCGATCCCTACTTTATATAAAGTCTTAATAACACTTTTTAAATATCCTTGTAGATCTTTAATCACGCTCGCTACCCTCAGTTTCAGTCCCTGTCAGTGTCAGTGACAGTTTCGGCATTGTTTGCTCAGAATCCCCTAGGGTTCCTCAGTGATCGGTCTTGGAGAGTATGGGGATAGTAGGGGGTCGGGGGCTGTGGCTCAGCCTTGGTTTTGCAATCATGGCCAGCAAAAATCAACTGTTGTTCCTCTGCGGTCCTGTCCCACTTCTCTGCTTTCTTCCCTGATGATTGAGCCCTGCAGCTTTCCCAGGCAGGACTGTTCGGGGAACTCGCTGCTCCTTTTCTCCTCTGCTCCACCTGCAGGGAGCTCCAGCGGCTGGGAGAGACAGCTTCTTTATTACTCCTGGTCCACTGCCCAACACCCAGGGTTCTGTCTCATGGTAGCTCTTATGCTCAAATCCCATGCTCAGAAGTGCTGGTGTGCAGTTTGAGTGTTTTTTGTTGAATTTTAGATGTTCAGCTTATTGTTGTTTCAAGGGGAGGGATCTGGGACGTCTCTCACTCCGCCATGTTTCCAAAGATCTCTTCCTTTTCGCCTTCCATCTTCAGGGCTATTGCTGGGTGCTCCCTCTGTCTAAAATGCTCGCCAAGTAATAACCACATTGCTGGCTCCTTGTCATTCAAGTCTCAGCTCCAGTGCTGATTTGAAGTTGGTGCCACCTCCAATTTGGGAGAACTTTAACACCCATGTATATATTATAAAAATCTTTAAAATCTCTTTTTTTTTTTGGTTGTGTGGCTATCTTTTTGGCATATAAGTTTTAAATTTTCTTGGCTACAACATCCAAATGAATTTTTATGTTGGCTTAAAATTTACTTGGCCTATTTTGAACTAGTCCCAGGACAAACAGGGCAGGTGAGGAAACTGGTGACAGGAATAAGGAAAAATGTTTCAAGATTACCTAGTAAGGTCCTCTATCTTTAGGTCAATGCTAAGTGATGTAATTTTGGAATTAAATAGTTCAACTTAAAACATAAAATCAAGGATCTAAAGAAAACATGTGGTCCTTTTAAAAAGATTCAATAATGTTTTTATGCTTTTGTTATAGTAATTTATCTCAAATATCTTTCTCTCCACAGAGCAGATGGAGGAGTTTGTAAGAATAGTTTCATCATGCAGATGACTTCAGACCTGATTAATGAGAATATAGACAGACCTGTCCACCGTGATATGTCCTGCGTAGGGGCAGCTTCTCTAGCTGGTCTTGCTGTTGGTATGTGTGGATTTTATAAAAATGAGAGCTATCTTGCAAACTACTTCTTACAGATAGCATTTCTCCTTCCAAAATGCAAAATTATAGAGAGGGTTTGGAAAACCTTGGTGTCCATTAAGCTCTTTACATGTATGCACATTACTCACAAAATATTTCAGTGTTCTCCTTTGTAGGTGGGTCTTATTGCACCTCTTCCATCTTTACTTCACTTCTTCAATCAGAAGTATGAGATGGGGACAATTAGTTCTCAACCGCTTTGGTCTTTAGGAAGGCAGGGTCTCTGGGTAAACTTTCTGAGTAGATAGGCTTGTCTTTGGCAATAGAAACAACTCCATTCTTTTATTTATTAAACATTTCCTGAGTACCCTGCTATATGACAGTCTCTGCTGGGAATAAAAAGTTTAAAAGACAATCCCTGCTATGGGAATCTCAGGAGCAGTCAGACAAGTCAACAGATTATTAAACAGTGATAGTCTTAAGCAAATGGTGTAGGCTTCCCAGAGGAGGCAACATAAAGCTCAGTTTTGAAGGGGTTAGCAGACAGCCAGGTGAGGAGAGGATAAAAGGTGAGTTGTCCAACAAAGAAAGGAGCTCCTGCAAAGACATCGGCCCATTGCCATAAGCGCTTATATGATGAGAGCAAGAAGGAAGGCTAGACAGGTATATAGATGTCCAGTTGTGGTTAATTCCTCATAAAGAGGAGCTTGCACTTGATTGTCAAGGCACTGGAGAGCCACTGAAGAATTTTAAGCATGGGGGGTGGGGAGGTGCAGACATGGACAAATCTGCATTTGAACAGATCATTTTGGCAATTAGTGAAAGGATTAATTGGGAGGGATAAAGAATAGAAGTGTGGAGACCAATTAGGGGGCCCTAGAGGAAGCAAGGTGATGCCTTGGGAGTATTTTAATAGGGAAAGGAAGAGTGTTTATGCAAAACAGGATATTTTATAGTTAAACATTTTAGGCTAATACTTAGCATACTAGAGTTACAAATCCAAAAAGTATGAACTCTTGGTTGTTCAACTTCATTCTACTAAAAATCTGTTAAATTTGAGTGAAATTAATAGTCACTTTCTTTTGTTCATTGATTAATGTTTGATTAATTCAAAATGAAGAAAATAACTTTCCTTAATCATTCCCATTTACAAATTTAAATTTCTTTGTATATTTCAACCCTTAACAATTTAATATAGTTGATTTTAGAAATAATATCACATGCCTAACTGAGCAAGCTTAGACCTGTAACAAGGAAATCCTTCTCCAGCACATGAACAACTCTTGCAAACTGATAAATTATGCTTATAATTATAGTAAATCAAATTCTCAAAAAAAATCTAGTATTATTTATAAGGATAATCAAATTCTTCTACACTTTTTATCTCATAAGACCACATATGTCAAATTCTCTTGAACATTTAAAATGCTCTAAATAACAAGTGCATGCAGATTATTCATACGCATAGCATAGTGGCTTGAGTTTTATCTGCATCATTATATCTGTATTAATTTCATACCTTTTCAATGCAAAGACACTTCACTAACTAGAGGGAAACAATTTTTCCTACTCAGAAAAGCTGAGATTTCTGGTTGGATTGCTTCTCCTTCAGAAATTTGAAGTCTGAAGGCTATTCTCTGTATTTTCAGAATTCCTCAGAAACTGGGTCTAATCAATACATATTTAATAAAATTACTTTAAAAAATATATATGCTCTAGTGTAAATAAATTCTGGAAATAAGGATTTTAAGAACATATTTATTTTTATGACTAGATTTATCTAACTGTACTATACTAAATAAAATTGTTTTTAGTCTTTGTAAACTAATTAATATCTTTAAATATAGAATCTAAAATGTGACTTTGTAAATAGAGAGAGTGCGACCTGACAGGAAATTATAGAAGAAAGAATGTTATGTTTCAGCTTTATTCATAAGAGAAAATGTACTTTACGAAGACTTGTCAACTATGTTAGTACTTCAGAGTAGGTGAGATGTACCAGTTTATTAACAAGACACTTCTGTTATTACAGACTATTTATGATAATAGTTATTGATGTGTTTTCTTGCTGCATATTATTATAAATCACATAATCTTTATTTATTAAATTTATTGGAGTAACATTGGTTAATAAAATCATATAGGCTTCAAGTGTACAGTCTAATAATACATCATATGTATATTACATTGTGTGCTCACCACCCAAAGTTAAATTACCTTCTGTCACCGTATATTTGACCCCCTTTAACATGATCCTCTTTATGAAGAACAATATATTCCAGAACTCCAGTATTTCCTCTATTATAAGTAACTTGTATGAATTTAAGTAACTTATATGAAATGCAATACTTTGAAAAAGAAACTATTTATAATACTAATTTCCAACTTTGAATTTTATGCATACCCTAGGGAGTTGCCTCTTACCTCAAGATACGTGACAAAAATCTTTATTTATCTTTATATTTTTAATTATATGAAAATATACTATTCTCTTTTTTTTTATTAATAGCAAGTCATGAAATTAAATGATGACAGAGTATGGTTGTTCTAGAAATGATTTTGTACCCTATCAAACTGATAGTTAGAAACCAAAAGATTTTAAAATCCTGGTGCATTTATTCTTATGGATAGTCAATCTAACAAAATTCAAAGCAACAAAATGTTTTGGATTCTGTTTTAAAATAATAATTGTTTACCTTTGCACCATTTCATATAGGTTTGTGGGTAAAATTTATAGACTCGTTTGCTTTAAAATTTGAGAATAATTTTTTCATCTGTAGGGTTTTGGACTGACAAGGAGGAACTAAAGAAACTGAGGCAAAGTGAAATGGTTTTCAAGCCACAGAAGAAATGGCAAGAATATGAAATCAGTATGGAAAACTGGATCAAAGCAGTGAAACGCTCCATGAATTGGTATAACAAGACATAACACTAAATAGAATGGCTGAAACCATAGGTGGCTGGTTGATGTGCTACGCAGATGAGACAAAGCTCAGGGATACCATTACGACGATGGCTAAAAGAAGATTTAAAATGAAGTATGCAACTTGAGAGAAAAAGCATTTCTTTTTTGAAACAAGCAAAATTTTAAAACTTTCATTTTTTAACTCAAACCTTAGTAACATTTTAAGGCAGCAATACCTCGAAACTTGTATCGTCTGTTTTATATCAAATTACAAAGGACATTAGCCATTTGCAACTATATTTTGACAGTTATGGGTCTTCCTTTTTTTTATATACTGGGTCAGTGATACATATGAACATAATTGTGTACTATCCAAAACAATAGTTCTGGGTCAAGCACCATTCACATTTTGTTCCAAAATTATGTGAAAAGTATTCCTTTAATTATTTAAAACTAAGTGGTCCATTTGAAATACATATAGCTGAAAAGAAAGATTAACTGAGGAAATGTGGAAATTTGAAACATTAATATTTTGTATTTAAAGCCACAGTTGTTCAATGTTGTATCCAAATATAAGCTTAATGTCCCTCTCAGATAGGCTTGTTAGTCACTTCTTTCCTTTATTGGGCTTAAAGACACTGCCTTAATTTTCCTTGTTTAACCCAAATCTGAGCATTATTTATATATTGAAAAATACTAAAATAACCCTTAGTTAATGAAACTAAAAAGGAATAAGAAAATACTATATTTTCCTTCTCAGATATGGAAATTTCCTTCTCAAAAATGGAAATTTCTTTTCCATTTCATTCAACAACTTCTGGCTAAAGTATAACATCCCGTTTTTTACAAAATGTAGGTAGTAAATATAAATCTTGCCTTTCTTCTGTTCTTATCTTTGTTAGTTGTTGAGATGCTTGCATAAATGTCATTTGTTTTTATTAAGTGCCTAATTGACAGAGCTTAATCTGAAGAATGTGTCCTAATTTACCAGTGATTTAAGAATTGCCTTCATTGGGGTATTTTACTTTTCTGGGTATCTTTTTAATTTTTGTCCAATCTAGTCATCTCTATGAGAGATAGCTGACAGAGATGAGAGGAGAGTATTAATGAATGCCCTAGGGCCACTGAGCCAGAGACCCACTACTGAGAGGAGCACAGACAGTCCACATTCTCAAACTTTCTTATTAGAAATGATGTAGAGGATGAGTAGCTTCAGGCCAGGTGTGAAATTGCCTTAAAGCAGTTGACCACCTTCCAACCTGTTCTCATGTTATTTGCCCCGCCTTATATTTGGGCTAGGTTCCCTTTAGATTGGCTGCAATAATGAATTTTCTTCAGCTCTTGGTCAGGTTTTATCACATAAATTCCTACTATTATAGAGCTAGCCGTTAAATAATAATGTAATTAAAGAAGTGATTGTTATAGAGAATTTTGTTGTTGTCGGTTTATGTCTGTTTCAGAAGCAAATTTGATAGAATTAGGGATCGAATTGCGTTTGTACCAATTCCATTTTACTGAACTTTGTCTTCTTAAAAGGATTAATTTTTTGATGGAGTCATTATAGAAAATATATGGTATCATTAACTCCATTATTTTTTAATTTTTCAATTATAGTTGATGTTCAATATTATATTAGTTTCAGGTGTACATCATTGTAGTTAGACACTTACATAATTTACAAAGTGATCCCCTGAAAAGTATATACCCACTTGGCACCATATTTACATTAACTTCATTAATTAAGATTTGGAAATATTTTTGTTTGAAATGTTTTGTTTACTGTAATAAGTCAGATCCTATTATTTAGATAATGCTTTATTCTTCTTTTCATTCTTTGTGTTTGTGTTTCTTTATATCCTTTTTACAAAGTTTAATGGCCAATGAAAGGCTTTTTTACCAAAATTGTATGAAAGCTGCTTTGTTGTTTTACTATTTCTTACAGAGTCTACTTCTCAGTAGTATGACTTCATAGGATATAATTCTGTCTTTTTGTATTAAGATATATTGAATTGTAATATTATTAATACCTAAAAGTTTGTCGGTTCATCACTTTTCCATGTTTTTCTTCCTCATCATAAAACTACAAAATAAAAGATTTTAGATCTTTTAGATAATGTGGGAAAATAACTTTGAATATCTCTTATTGGAATTGAGCATCTCCTCAAAAAGTAGTAGCTAATTTTTTCTTTCATTAGTTTAATATTTGAGGCCATTTTTAGTGACACAGTTTAGTAAATCTTTTGTCAGATTTGACCTAAATCAAAAATGTGACCACATTTGCTTTTGTGGTTGTAGAAATAGTTGATGATCAAAATCAGTTAAGCAAAAAAATTGTCTCATCCATCTTTCAAATTCATTTTTCATTTGTATGCTAATATTTGAAATTAAAAAGAATTCTGTACTAATATTTTTCATCATGTTTTATTTTCCCATTATGGATCTATCAGGTATGTTTAGGTAGTCTGTAGCTATCTTATCAAGGAGGAGAGTGTTCCTGTACAGTCCTTCTTAAAGTGGTACCAATTGCTGTTATACTATAGACTTACTGTTTTTTTTTTTTTTAGATCCAACCATGACATGGTTTCTCAACCTCACTTTTATTGACATTTTGGAACAAATAATTCATTGTTTTAGGGTGCTATTCTGTGCATTATAGGAAATTTAGCAGCATCCCCGATTGCTACCTGTTAGCTACCAATAGTATCCTGAGTTGTGATGGTCAAAAATGTCTCCAGACATTGCCACATGTCCCCTGGGGACAAAATCACCATGTCCCCACCCAGTGGAGAACCACTGATATAGACTGTTAGAAGAAAAGTGAAGACTCAGTGAATGTAGAGTATCTATCATACTCATTTTCTTTCTGCCTCATTTTTCCTTAGGAAATAGTTATCAAAAGAGGCAGTAGTAAATTAAAATAAATAGGTTTTCTACTTTCCTGATTAATGAGGTAAAAAAAAAAATCTCATTATAATCATCTTCGGCTGTTTTTAGCTACCTGTTCTCATCACCATGCCTGCATCCTCTGTGATCTTATTGAGTGAGTTCATGACTTCAGTATAAGATCGATGTAGTCTGCAGATCATCTTTGATTTGATCTGCCTTTTGCTTCCTTTTTATTTCTGAACAAAGCAGATGACCAGTTTCTTTTATCTGCCTCTGTTCAAGCCTCTACCAAACTGGACATTTTGTGAAAACAGAAACCATGTCTGCTTCTACAGAACTTAACTCTGTGCCTTCATTTGTGGAATGAATTTTTACATTATGTTTACAACTACAACTTTTTTTGCATACATTTTACCCTTGTTGATAGAGAGCAGCTTATATTTGTTGCAAGTAAAATTTTTTCTGGATTAAATAGGACCACTTTAATTATGAGAGCTAGAATCTTAAAACTGTTAATTTTAAAGTTCTTTATATATTTATATATTTACATGTGTGTTTGTGTAGAGATACACACTCATAAATAGACATAGTTATATTAACGTTCTCAGGTAAAATCGAAGTCTTTCTATTCACAGGTTTTTTTGTATTTAAATGTAGATGACTAAAAGATTGAATCTTCAGAAAGTCCGACACTCTGGCTTGTTAGAGGGAAGAAACTTAAGAAATAGCCCCTTCTGCATGAGACTTATACTGGGGACAAGTCTTTAATTAAAAGTAATCTAACCCAGGAGTTTGGTAAGAATTTTAAAATTCTTTGAGAGGAGACTTGGCTGGACCCTGGGCTCTTCAACTTTAAGTGATTCTAGAGTAATCCCAAACATAGCCCTAGAAGGCCTGAATCTACCCCCAAAGGATTCTGAATCCCTTTGAGAAATTTAGACCATGTTTCTGAATTAGAATTAAAAGTCCAAAACACATCCTAGACCTATCTGGTTTTAGAATCATCTTTCATTACAAAGCCAGGTCATCTGGTTCAAATCAGTTAAAATGAGTAAATCCAAAGCCATCAAATAGGTGGTCCAGAATCACATTTTTTTTAAGGTTTTGAAGCCTCAGGGCCATAAATATTTTGGCACCAGCATTTATTATTAGTCGCTGGCTATATTGTCACCATATTCCCATGGAGACCTTGAACCTAGAGGAATAAAGGAATGATCTTGGGAGTGGGAACAATAGAGGCAGGAAACTACAGAACAAGAATTTCTGAAATTATTATTTTATTTCTGCTGTCTTTCTCCCTTTACTACAAATTTGGCTTATTAAAATAAAATGGTTACATTTGTACAGATATCTATATTATTTAGGAAATGAACATATGAAGATTCCAATTTAAATTTGCCATATCATTATAAGAAACTGCCAAACTTTTCTAGAGCAGCTATAAAACTTTACCTTCCCACCAGCAATGTATGAGTGATCATTTCTTCACATCCTCGCCAATATTCGACATGTAAACATAACCCTAAAATTAATCCTAATCTTGAACCTAACCCCAAATATCACTCTACACCTAATATTAACCTGAACTTCAAACCTATTTGTATCTTTAAATTTAACATAGCCCTAAACCTAAACCTAACCCTTACCCTAACTAACTTAAACTTAACCCAAACTGTAACCCTAAACTGAAATTTAAAGCTAACCCTAACCCTGACCCAAACTCTGATTCTAACCCTAACCATAAAATTCTAAACATAACGTTAACCTATTTAACAATACCCCTACCACAAACCCCTAACCCTAAATCCTAACCATAACTTTAACCTTAAATCTAAACCTAACCAATTATTTAACCTAACCCTAAATCTAACCCTAAACTTAAGCCAAATCCTAACTCTAACACTAAACCCAAACCTAACCCTAATACTAAAACTGACCCTAATCCTAACTAAAATCCTAACCACAAACCTAACTCTAACCGTAACATAATCCAAAACATAACTTTAACGCCAACACTAATCCTAACACCAAACCCTAACCCTAAATCTGAACCTTAACCTTAACTTTAACCCTAAGCCTAACTATAATCTTTACCCTGATCTTAAACCTAAACCTAATTCTAACCCTAAACCAAAAGCATCCCTAACCCTAACCCCAACCTTAACCCTAACCCTAACCTTTACATAAACCTAAACCTAAATCTACTTCTATCCCTAACATTAAATTTAACCCTAATTCTAACCCCAACAATGCACCTAAACCTATACTTAAACTTAATGCTAACCGAAACCCTCACCATAGCACTACCTCAAGCCCCAAACCAAACCCTAAACTTAAACCTAGCTTTAACCATGAACCTAACCCTAACCTTTACCTAGCCCTAAATTTAACCTAAAATTTAACCACAACCCTAATCTTAACCAAAACCCTAAACCTGGTCTTAACCTAAACTTAAATATAACACTAACATTAACCTTACCCCTAATACTAACCATTACTCTAACTTTAATCAAAACCTAATCCTAAATCTAAACCAAACATTAAACTTAACCCTAAATTTAAACCTAAACCTAACACTAACTTAACCCTATCTTTAACTCTAAATCTAACCCTAAACCTAATCTTAACCCTAAACCTAACCCCAATTTTAATTCTAACCCTAAACATAACCTTAACATGCCCTAAAACTAGACCTAACCCAAAGGCTAAGCTTAACCCTAACATTAACCCTAACCCTAACATAATACATCTAACTCTAAACTAACCCTAGTCTTAACCTTGAGCCTAAACATAACTCTAAATTACCCTAACCTAAAACCTAAACCAAACCCCAAACCTAACCCTAACCTGAAACTTAAACTTAAACCTTAAACCTAAACCTAAATCAAATCTTAATCCAAACCCTAAACCTAACTTTTATCTAAACTAACCCTAAATTAAATCCTAAACCTAATCCTAACTGTAAACTTAATCCTAACCCTAAAACCAATCCTAACACAAACTTTAATCTTAACCCTAAAGATAACCCTAATCCTAACCCTAATCCTACACATATCCCTAATTCTAACCTAACCTAAACCTAACTGCCCCCCTAACTCTTATCCTAAACTAAATACTAACATTATCACCTACCTACAACTAACACTAACCCTAACTCCAACTCTTAGCCTAAAACTAACAATAAATCTAATGTTAATCTTAACTCTAACCTTAACCCTAAAAATTAATCCTAAAACTCACCTATAACCCTGAACCTAACTAACCTTAATTTTATACCTAACCCTAACAATAATCCTAACTCTAAAACTAAACACAACCCTAACCTTAACTATAATCTGAAACTTAACCTAAATTTAACTCTATCCCTAACCCTAACTCTAAACCTAATGATAAACCAAAACCTAAATGTAACTCTCACCTTTACCCTAAACCTAAACATAACACTAATCCTAAACATAACCATAATCCTAAACCTAACCCCAAAATTAAACTAAAACCTAAGCATCACTGTAACCATAAAACTAAACTCTAACCCTAAACCTTGTTACCCTAACCCTTGTCCCATTCTTAACACAAAATTTAACACTAACCCTAACCCTAAACCCTAAAATATCTCTAAACAATTAATTTTAACCCAAATCATAACTAACTTTAACAGAAACCATAAACGAACGTAGCCCTAAACCTTATCTTTACCTTTACCCTAAACCTAAACATAACAGAAAGCCTAACCCTACCACTAATTATAACCCCTAAACCTAAACTTAACCATGACCCTGGCCTTAACCCTAAACCTATCTCTAAACACCAATGACAACCATAAACCTAACTCCAACCCTAACCTTAAACTCAACTGTAACTCTAACCATAACATTAACATTAAATCCTAATCTGTATTTCTAACCATAACTCTAAACTTAAACCTCAGTCAACCCCTAACCCTAATTCAACCTCACTCTAAATTTAAATCTAACCATAACCTCACCCTAACTATAAAAAAAAAAAAAAATCCTGAAATTAAATGAAAACCTTACTTTAACCTTAATCCTAAACATATCTCTAACACCAACCCTAATCTTAACGGTGGCCATAACCTATCCTACCCTAAACCCTAACCATAACCCTAATTCTAAGCCTGATACTAACACTAACTTTAATCTCTAACCTTAATGCTAAATGCTAATCCTAATTTTAAATCAAACCCTAATGCTATCTCTAACTCTATTACTAACACTAACCAAACCCTAAACATAAACTCTAATTGTAACAGTAACCCTAACTTTAAAATTAGGGCTAAAATTAAAGCATAACCCTAAATCCTAACTCTAACACAAAACCTGGACCTAACATTCAAATTACTCTAACTCTAATACCACTAACACTATGCCCAACTCCAAAATTAACCCTAAACCTAAAGGTAAACCTGAACACATTCCTGACTGTAAACCTAACCCTTATACCAACACTTACCTGAAACTTAACCTTAACCCTAAACCCTAACCAAACCTTAAACTGAGCCCTAACTAGAAACTTAATACTAAAACTTACCCTAACATTACCACTAAAAATAAACCTAAACCTGGAGTGACTTCAGCATCATGGTGGAATGAGAAGATCCCCTTGGTATCTCTCCTTAAACTTATAACAAGTTGAACAACTATAATTTAACAAAAAATTTCCTGTTCAATACACAAACACATCTGAGAGATTCACACATCAGCACATCTGAAAGTGGGCATATCAAACTGGGCAAAGGAGGCAGGACAGGGTGAAGAGTCACAAGCACAGTCCAGGGCCCAGCTAAAGAGGTAATGGGGAAGGAATTGAACTGCAGCTCTCATGTGATGGACTGAAGGGCTAGAGGGGTAGAAGCAACATTGCAATCTGAGTAGCCAGCACCAATTTCAACTAAACTGGGTGGAGACATGGCACAACAGGGTGGCAGCAGGGGACTAGCATCATTACTAGCAAGAAGACAAAGCCGCAGACTCATGAACCTGCTTACCCCCTTCTCCCTCTACCTCCCCACCCATTGTGGTGAAACCTAGTAGAGACAGTGGAGATGCTGCAGACAGCAGAGTGTGGCTGGCAGCCTCTGGTTACAAGGAGGTGGCACAGGGAACTCACTAGCCTGGAGCCTCATCACCTGCCACATTCCACCATGAAGGTAGTACCTTGAGATGGAGACAACTCAGACATGGAGGGGACACCCACCTCTTCAGGGAATATGGGCATTTTCCATAACAGAAGTGACACCATCCCCACCAAGATCCCAGAGATGCCAGTAGTTCAGATAACAGAAAACAAAAACTTGCACTATAGCACCTCTAATTATCAACCTGCTGAATTGTTAAGAGCAAAGCAATACTTAATAAAGAAGAGTTTGCTACTTCAAATGCCCAGAAAGAGAATCTATCAAGTGCCAAGGTAATAAGGTAGCTCAGAAAAAAAATAAAAAGTCTCCAGAAACCAAACACAAAAACATGGAAGACTGTGATATAAATGACAGAAAATTCAGACACAATTATTTTCAAAAATCAATGAGATCCAAGAAAACTCAGGCAGTATGGTAAGCTCGGGAATAAAGTCAATGAATGAAAGCAGTACTTTACCAAAGAGATTGAAACTATAAAATAGAACCAAATGGAAATTTTAGTTATGAAATCTTGATAAATAAGACGAAGAGTGCATTAGAGAGCATTGGATACAGCAAAGACCACATGAAAGAATTAGTGAGCTGAAAAATAGAAATCTAGAAAGGACTCAGGGGGCAGAAGAGAGAAATGAAAGTTTAAAAAAGGAAGAAAGACCTCTACAATAATTATCTGACTCTATTAGAAAGAGCAATATAAGAATAATGGGTATAACAGAAGGAGAGGAGAGGGAGAAGGGAACAGAGAGCCTATTTAACAAATAATCATTGAGAACTTCAAAACCTATGGAAAGAGATGAACTCTCAAATTCAAGATACTAACAGAACACTAAATTATCTAAAAGCAAAAAGACCTTCTCCAAGATACATTATACTAAAACTGTCAAAAACTAATGACAAAGAATTTTGGGAAAAAAGACTGTAACTTATAAAAGGAACCTCATTAGGTTATCATCGGGTTTTTTTTGTTTGTTTGTTTGTTTGTTTGTTTGTTTGTTTTTAACCAGAGACCTTACCATCCAGGAGAGAGTGGAATGAAATATTCAAAATATTGAAAGAGTGAAGGCACTGGTCAAGAATAATATATCCAGAAACATTATACATTGGATATAAAGAAGAAATAAAGGCTTGTCCAGACAAACAAAAATAGCAGAAATTTACCACCAAAAACTGGAATTACTAGAAATGTTGAAAGGAGCTCTTGTATCTGAAACAAACATGAAAATATACAAAAGTTTGAGTATGGTGAGAAAAAGACAGATGGAAGCAGGAAACTGCAATCCTATTTCAGCATAGGGTATTAAATACTTAATTTTAATATAATGGTTAAAAGAGGGAAGAATTTAAAAAAGACTAAAACTTCACTAATTTGGAAACAATGCACAGCATAAAGAGGGATAATTTATGATGACAAAAACATAAAAGGGGAGGAAGTAAAGGGCTGAACTTGCACAAATGAATGAAACGAAATGTAATCAGAAGAAAAAGGACTATTGAGACATTTCATACAAACCTGAAGGTAACCACAAAATAAAATTCCAAAACTGAGAAACAAAAAAAGAGGAAATGCAGAAAAAAAATCATAGAAAACCACAAAACTAAAGTAGCATACAGAAAAACAAAAGCAAAGAAACATTGGCGATACAGAGTGACCAGAAAACAAAAGAAAAAATGGTCAAGAATCATCCTAAAAGTAAATGGATCAAATTCACCAACCAAAAGGCAGAGGATGAATTAAAAAACAAGGCCCGTAGTGACATCAGAAACATGGTGGAGTGAGAGATGTCCCCAGACCTCTTCCTTTGAAACAACAATAAACTGAACATCTAAAACTCAACAGCAACAACAAAACACCCAAATTGCTCAACAGCATGTCTGAGCATGAGATCTATGCATAAGAACTACAACAGGTCAGAACCCTAGATGTCCTGCGGTTGACTAGGAGAAACAAAGAAGCTTCCTCTCACAGCCCCCAAAGCCCCCGGAGGAGGCAAGTGGGGAAAGTATGGTGAGTTCCCTGAACAGTCCTGCCTGGGAGACCTGTGAGCTCCATGCAGCCTAGGCATCAGAGCAGAAAGCAGAGTAGTGGGGACAGCAGAGAAGTGGGGATGGCAGAGATACAAAGTTGATTATTACCAGCAGTGGTTGCAAAATGCAAGGCTGAGCTGCAGCCCCCAACCACCAACCCAGAGAGCCCCTCCCCTCATATCCTCCAAGACCAAACACCGTGGAACCCCAGAGGATTCTGAGCAAATGCTACCAAAACTGTCACTAACACTGATAGGGACTGACACTAAGGGTAGTGAGCGTGATTAAAGATCTATAAGAAAGGGGGAAAAAAAGACATTATTAAGGCTTTGTATAAAACAGAGATCCAAGAGACTTAGACGCCACCTACTGGAAACCAAAGAAAGACGCTTTCTTTGCAACAGGCTAAAGAGAGGTCTTTATATAATAAATCTTTCTGGCAAAACAGCAGAATACACTTCCATTAATGCCCAGGTGGAGAAATAGTCCATTAAACACCATGAACAACCAAGGTGACATGGCATCTCAGAGAGAGAAAAATCTCCAGAAAATAAGCTTACAGACATAGAAATATGCGACTTAATTGACAGAGAATTCAGAATGGTACTTCTGAAAAAACTCAATGAGATCCAAAACAATTCATATCAACAATTACAGGAACTGAAAAAACAACTAGAATTCACTGAGTAGAATGAGTTCTTTAGCAAGGAAATTGAAACCCTCAAAAAGAACCGAATAGAACTTCTGGAGATAAATTAACACACTGCAAGAGTTGAAAAAATGAAATAGCAAGCTTGGGAAATAGAGTCAACCAAATGGAGGAAAGAATTAGTGACATTGAAGACAGAAATCTAGAAATAAATCAGAAGGAAAAAGAAACCGAAGAATGAAAAACAGTGAAAGAGAAAGACAAGAACTAGCTGATACCGTCAGGAAAGATAACATAAGATAATAAGTATTATCTAAGGCAAGGAAAAAGAGCAGGGATTAGAAAGGATTTTCAGACAAATAGTTGATGAGAATTTCCCAAATCTAAGGAATGAGCTGGAGCCTGGAATTCAAGAAGTCAACAGAACACCCAATTATCTCAACCCAAAAGGCCTTCTCCAAGACACATTGTATGAAAATGATAAAAAATCAATGACAAAGACGGAATTCTCATGGCAGCCAGAGAAAGGAAGATGGTAACCTATAAAGGAAAATCCATTAGATTATCGTCAGACTTCTTAGCACAAACGTTACACGCAGAAAGGAGTGAAATCAAATATTCAGACTATTAACTGAAAGGAACTACCAGCTAAGAATAATGTTTCCAGCTAAGCTCTCCTTTAGATATGAAGGAAATAAAGACCTTTACAGATATACAAAAATTGAGGTTATTCTCCACTATGAGGCCTTCAGTATTTCAGGAAATACTGAAAGGAATCAGCTCACTTAAAACAAAATGAAAAAAAAAAACAAAACCTAATTACGAGTAAGGTGATTATCAGGCAAATAGAGGTAGAAGAGTGCAACCCTTACTAAGAACAGGGCATTATAAGCATAAACAATAAGAAGAGATTTGCTATAGCAAGATAGTAATGAACATTCAGCATACATAGGGACAAATTGAGACAACAATGACTGAAAAAGGGAGGATTCAAAGATCAAATTTCACAAAGGGAAATGGAGATAAGGTACATGCAGAAGAAAATAGATGACTGTATATATATAACTATCTTTTACCTCTTCGTAATGGTAACCACATGCCAAAGATTCAAAACTGAAGTATATAACATAAAACAAGAAGGACCAGAGGGAAAACCCACAAAAGCCAATCAAAATAAAGAAAACAGAAACACAAGGACAAGGAAGTAATTGAAACATCGAGCTACCAAAAAGCAAAACGTAAAATGGTTATAGGGAAACCTCATATTTCAATAATCACTCTAAATGTAAATAGACTGAACTCACCAATAAAAAGATACAGAGTTGCAGATTGGAACAAAAAACCAAACCCAATCATATGCTGCCTCCAGGAGACACATCTCAGCTCCAAAGACAACTATAGACTCAAAGTGAAAGGGTGGAAAATGATATTTCAAGCAAATGGCATTCAGAGGAAAGCAGGAGTAGCAGTACTAATATTGGATGAAATAGACTTCAAAATAAAAAAGGTAAAGAAAGATACTGAGTCACTTCACCATGATAAAGCAATCATACACCGAGATGACATAACACTTATTAATATCTATGCTCCCAATCAGGGAACCCCAAAATATATAAAGCTATTACTAACAAAATTAAAGAGAGAAACACCAAAATACTATCATAGTAGTGGACCTAAATATCCCACTACTAGATATGCACAGATCTTTCAAACAGAAAATCAATAAGGAAATAACATCCTTAAATGACACATTAGACCAACAGGACATAATTGACTTTTACAGATTCTTCCATCCCAAAACAGCTGCTTATACATTCTTCTCTAGTGCACATGGAACATTCTCAAGGACTGACCACATTCTGAGAAACAAAACAAGTCTCAACAAATATAAGAGGTCTAAAATCATAACAAACATTTTCCCTTATGATAATGCTTTGAAGATAGAGATCAATTGTAAAAAGAAAGCCGGAAGAACCACAAATACATGGATATTAAATAACATGCTACTGAAGAATGACTGAGTAATAGAAGAAATAAAAAGAAAGATCAAGAGATACATAGAAAAGAATGACAATGATAGTACAACATATCAAAACTTTTGGGACACGACAAAAGCGGTCATAAGAGGAAAGTTCATATCATTACAGGCCTATCTCAAAAAACAAGAACAAGCCCAAATAAACAACCTAACACTTCATCTTAAAATACTAGAAAAGGAAGAACAAATGAAGCCTAAAATCAGCAGAAGGAAAGAAATCGTCATAATTAGAGCAGAATTAAATGAAATTGAAAACAAAAAATCAAAAAAATAAATGCAACGAAGAGCTGGTTCTTTGAGAATCTTAATAAAATTGAGAAACCCCTGGCTAGACTCAGTAAAGAAAAAAAAAAAGGACGCAAAATCAAGAATGAAAGAGAAGTGACAACAGACACCACAGAAATACAAAAGGTCATACAAGAATACTATGAAAAAGAATATAACACCAAATTTAATAACCTAAAAGAAATGGACCAGTACTTAGAAAAATACAACCTTTCTAGACTGAATCAAGAACTGGAAAATCTAAATAGGCTGATCAGCAGTATGGAAATTGAAACAACCATAAAAAAACCTACCAAAAAGTAAAAGCCCAAGACCAGAGGCTTCACCAGTGAATTCTATCAAACATTCAAAGATTTAATACCTATTTTCCTCAAACTATTCCAAAAAATTAAAGAGGAAGCAATACTTCCCAAGACATTTTATGAGGCCAATATTACCCTGATACCAAAACCTGATACCAAAGATAACACACACGAAGAAAACTAAAGACCAATATCTCTCATTAACACAGATGCAAAAATCCTCGACAAGATACTAGCGAATCGAATACAGCAATATATTAAAAAGATTATACACCACTATCAAGTGGGATTCATCCCAGAGGTACAGGGATGGTTCAACGTACACAAACCGATTAATGTACTACACCACATAAACAAATTAAAAAATAAGAATTGTATGGTCATATCAATAGGTGTAGAAAAAGCCTTCAACAAGATACAACATTCATTTTTGATCAAAATACTTAACAAAATCAGTAGGAGGAAAGTAAGTTAACATAATAAAGGCCATATATGACAAACCCTCAGCCAACATTGTACTTAATGGTGAAAAACTGAAAACCTTCCCTTTAAGATCAGGAACAAGGCAAGGCTGTCCACTATCACCACTGTTATTCAATATGACATTGGAGGTCCTAGTGAGTGCAATCAGGCAAGAGAAAGATATAAAGTCATCCAAATAGCAAACAAAGAAGTCAAACTGTCACTATTTGCGGATGACATGATTCTCTCTATAGAAAACCCTAAAGACTCCACAAGAACACTACTAGAAACAATAAACAAATACAATTAAGTTTCTGGATACAGAATCAATGTTCAAAAATCCATAGTGTTCCTATCCTCTAATAATGAAGCATCAGGGAAAAAAGTGGAAAAAATAATTCCTTTTGCAATTGCAACAAAAAGAAAATACCTGAGAATAAATTTAACGAAACAAGTGAAGGACCTATATAATGAAAACTACAAGACCCTATTAAAAGAAATTGAAGAAGATACAAAGAAATGGAAAGATATCCTGTGTTCTTGGATTGGAAGAATCCACACTGTTAAATAATCTTATTACCTAAAGCATTATACAGATTTAATGCAATCTCCATCAAAATCCCATTGGCATTTTTTAAAGAAATAGAACAAAAATCATCAGAATTGTATGGAAGCAGAAAAGACTCCAAATTGCCAAAGTCATCCTGAGAAAAAAGAATGAGGCTGGAGGCATTGTTTTGCCCAACTCTGACTTCAAATTACACTACCAAGCGACAGTAATCAAAATGGCATGGTATTGGCAGAAAAACAGACACACAGACCAGTGGAACAGAATCAAGAGTCCAGAAGTAAACCCATATTTATACAGGCAAAAATTTTCTACAAAGAAGCCAAAAATATACAGTGGAGAAAGGAAAGCCTTTCAAGAAATGGTGCCAGGAAAACTGTAAAGCCACCTGCAAAAGAATGAAACTAGACTGTTCTCTACACCACACACCAAAATTAACTAAAAATGGAGTAAGGACTTTAATATAAGACCTGAAACAATAAAATGCATAGAAGAAAACATAGGAACAAAACTCAAGGACCTTGGTCTTAAAGAGGATTTTATGAATTTGATCTCAAAAGCTAAAATAAATGAATGGGACTACATCAAACTAAAAAGCTTCTGCTCAGCAAAGAAACTGTCATCAAAGTAAAGAGACAACCATCTGAATTTTGAAAATATATTTGCAAGCAATATCTCTGATAAGGGCCTAATATCCAAAATATACAAAGAACTCATACAACTCAACAACAAAAAAACAAACGATCCAATCAAAAAATGGGCAAAGGACCTGAACAGACACCTCTCCCTAGAGGACATACAAATGGCCAACAAATATATGAAAAGATGCTCAACATTGCTATCAGGGATATACAAATCAAAACCACAATGAGATGCCATCTCACACTTGTTAGAATAGCTATAATCAACAGGACAAGTAATAAAAAATGTTGGAGAGGATGCAGAGAAAAAGAAACCTCATACACTGCTGATGGGACTGCAAATTGGTACAGCCGCTATGGAAAACAGTATGGAGATTCCTCAAAAAAACTAAGAATTGATTTACCATATGATCCAGCAATCCCTCTACTGGGTATTTATCCCAAAGACTTGAAAACCCATATCTGAAAAGATATTTGCATACCAATGTTCATAGCATTATGCACAGTGGCCAGGACATGGAAAAAACCAAAGTGTCCTACGATAGATGATTGGCTAAAGAAGCTGTGGTACACATATACAATGGAATATTACTCAGCCATAAGAAGAGATGAACTACTGCCTTTTGCGACAACATGAATGGACCTCGAGATAATCATGCTAAGCGAAGTAAGCCAGACAGAAAAAGTTGAAAATCCCATGATATCACTTATATGTGGGATATAAACCTAAAAGCAACAAATGGACAAAACAAACAGAGACTCATGGACATAGACTATAGACTAGTGGTTACCAGAGAGGAGGGGTAGGGGTAGGGGGACGATAGATGGGGTAAAAATGGTCAAATATGTGGTGACAGAAAGAAATTTAACTATGGGAGGTGAACACACAGTATAAATATATATATGCCTTACTGTTAAAGTGTACAGCTGAAATTTCTTGGATTTTGTTAACCAATGTCACCATAAAATAAATTAATTAAAAATAAATAAATTAAAAAATGAAGGACAAGTCCCAACTATATGTTACCTTCAGGAGTCTCATATCGGCTCTGACAAGAAAGAAAGTGAAGGGATGGAAAATGATATTCCAAGAAAATGGCATCGAGAATTGTGGGTGGAGCAGTACTTACATCAGACAAAATGGATTTCAAGACAAAAAGGTAATGAGAAAAAGATAGGTGTTTTATAATGTTAAAGAAGAGATAACACTTATATATTTACCTACTCTCAGCACTGTATTCAATAGTATTGGAAATTCTAGCCAGAGTAATCAGGTAAGAGAACGAAATAAAAGACATCCAAATTGGGAATGAGAAAGTAAAACTGTCACTGTTTGCAGTTGACATCATTATATACATATAGAAAACCCTAAAGACTCTACCAACAGACTATCAGAAACAATAAACAAATATAGTAATATTTCAAGACAATATCAATATACAAAAATCCATTGTTCCTATATGCTATCAATTAAATATCAGAAAAAGAAGTGAAGAAAATAATTCCATTTACAATTACAACAAAAATGATAAAATACCTAGGAATAAACCTAATAATAGTGAAGAAACTATATACTAAAAACTATAAGACATGGTTGAAAGAAATTGAAGAAGACACAAAAAAATTCAAAGATATTACATATTCATGAATTAGAAGAATTAACATTGTTAAAATAGTCATATTACCTAAACCAATATATGGATTTAATGCAATTTCTATCAAAATTCCAATAGCATTTTTTTACAGAAATAGAACAATAAATCCTCAAATTTCTACGGAACCACAAAAGACCCCGAATAGCCAAAGTGATCCTGAGAAAAAAAAAAAACAAAGCTGGAGATATCACACCCCCTGACTTCAAATTATACAACAAAGCTACAGTAATTAAAAGAGTATGGTATTGGCAGAAAAACAGACACACAGATCTTCTTCAGTAAATGGTTTTGGGAAAACTGGAAAGCCACATGTAAAAAATGAAATTAGGCTGCTCGCTGTCACCATACACAAAAATAAATACAAAATGGATTAAAGACTTAACTATAAGACCTGAAACAAAATCCATAGAGGAAAACATAGGCAGTAACCATTGGACCTTGGTCTTCAAGAGATTTTTGTGAATTTGACCTCAAAGCAAGGGAAGTAAAAGCAAGAACAAATAAGTGGGACTACATCAAATGAAAAAGCTTCTTCATGGCAAAAGAAACCATTAACAAAACAAAAAGACAACCAACCGAATGGGCAAAAATATTTGCAAACAATACCATTGATAAAGGGCTAATATTCAAAAAGTATAAAGTTCTTGCACTTTTTAATCTCACAAATTTCTATTTGTTCCATTTTATAATTTCTATTTCTTTATTGATGTTCTCTATTGGTGAGACATTGTTCTCATGCTTTTATCTTTTTTATTTTTGTATATTAGTGTTTTCAGAAAGTTGAAAATATATTGCAAACCACAAGAAAATGTGTAATATATATAATTTGAATATTTCTTTCTATAACTTGGAAAGTACATGGAAAAATTTTAAATGTTTAATTGTATGAAGAAAATTACATTTTTTGCCAATAGTATTTTTTAATTTTTCTCAATTATAGTTGATATACAATAATATTATATTTGTTTCATGTGTACAACACAGTGATTAGACATTTATATAAATTATGAAGTGATCACCTTGATAAATTCAGAACCCATCTGACACCATACCTAGTTATTGCAATACTGCTGACTATATTCTCCATGCTATACTCTTCATCACCATGACTATTTTGTAACTACCGATTTGAATTTCTTAATCTCCTTTCTCATTCACACATCCCCTACCTCCTAATCAGGCAACCATCAAAATGCTCTCTATCTATGAGCTTGTTTCTGTCTTTTTTGTTTTACCTGTTCTCCAGATTCCACATATAAGTGAAATCATATGGAATTTGTCTTTCTCTGTCCCACTTATTTCATGTAGCACAGTATACTCTAGGTCCATCCATGTTGTTGCAGATAGCAAGATTTCATTATTTTTTATGGCTGAGAAATATTTAATTGTACATATGTATCACCTCTTCTTTATCTATTCATTCATTGATGGGTACCCAGGATGCCTCCATAACTTAGCTATCGTAAATAATACTGTAGTGAATATATTGATACACATGTCCCTTCAAAGTAGTGTTTTGGGTTTCTTTGGATAAATGTCCAGAAGTAGATTACTGGGTCCTTCTTCATCTCTTGTTATAGCCTTTGTTTTAAAGTCTATTTTGTTTGGTATAAGTATTGCTACATCAGTTTCCATTTTCATGAAATAGCTTTTTCCATCCCTGTACTTTAGTATGTATGTGTCTTTTGATCTGAAGTGAGTCTTTCATAGGCAGCATATATGAGTTTTGTTTTTCTGTCCATTCAGCCACCCATGTCTTGATTGAAACATTTAATTCATTTTTATTTATTTATTTATTCATTTATCTATTATCTATCTATCTATCTATCTATCTATCTATCTATCTATCTATCTATCTAGCTATCTATCTAGCTATCCATGTATCTATCTGTTTATTTATTTAATGGTGACATTGGTTAATGAAATCCAATAAGTTTCAGCTGTACACTTTAACAGTAAGGCATATATATATTTACACTGTGTGTTCACCTCCCATAGTTAGATTTCTTTCTGTCACCACATATTTGACCCCTTTTACACCATCTATCTCCCTCCTCCCCCCACCTCCTACCTTTTGGTAACCACTAGTCTATAGTCTATGTCCATGAGTCTCTGTTTGTTTTGTCCATTTGTTGCTTTTAGGTTTATATCCCACATATAAGTGATATCATGGGATTTTCAACTTTTTCTGTCTGGCTTACTTCGCTTAGCATGATTATCTCGAGGTCCATTCATGTTGTCGCAAAAGGCAGTAGTTCATCTCTTCTTATGGCTGAGTAATATTCCATTGTATATGTGTACCACAGCTTCTTTAGCCAATCATCTATCGTAGGACACTTTGGTTTTTTCCATGTCCTGGCCACTGTGAATAATGCTGCTATGAACAGCAGTGTGCAAATATGTTTTTGAATCCATTTGTATTTAAAGTAATTGTTTCTAGATATGTAGTTATTGCCATTTTATTATTCGTATTTTTTAGTTTTTCATCTTAAGTTTCTCTAGCATTTCTTGGAATACTAGTTCGGTAGCATTTTCTTTAGCATTTTCTTGTCTGAGAAGCTCTTTATCTCTCCTTCAATTCTAAATAATAGTTTAGCTGGGTAGAGTAATCTTGGTTATGGACCCTTGCTTTTCATCATTTTGAATATTTTTCGTGCCAATCCCTTCTGGTCTGCAAAGTTTCTGTTGAGAAATCAGCTGACAGTCTTATGGGAACTCCCTTATAGATAACCAATTGCTTTTCTCTTACTGCTTTTAAGATTCTCTCTTTGTCTTTAACCTTTGGCATTTTAATTATGATGTGTCTTGGTGTGGGCCTCCTTGGGTTCATCTTGATTGAGACTCTACTCTTCCTAGACTTATATGTCTATTTCCTTCACCAGGTTACGGAAGTTTTTAGTCATTATTTCTTCAAATAAGTCTCCAATTTCTTGCTGTCTCTCTCTTCTCCTTCTGGTACCCCTATGATACAAATGTTGGTATGCTTGAGGTTGACCCAAGAGCTCCTTAAACTATCTTTATTTTTAAAACTTTTTTTATTTTTGCTGTTCTGTTTGGGTATTTTCTTCTACCTTATCTTTTAAATCACCGATTTGAGCCTCTCCTTCATCTAATCTACTGTTGATTCTCTCTAATGCATTCTTCTTTTCAGTCACTATATTCTTCATTTTTGATTAGTTCTTTTTTATGTTTTCTATCTCCATTTATATTTTCTATCTATTTGTTGAGTTCTCACAGAGATCACTGAGTATTATTATAACCAGTGTTATGAGTTCTGCACCTGTTAGATTGCTTCTCCTTTTTGTTTAGTTCTTTTTTCTGGAGCTTTGTTCTGATCTTTCATTTGGGACATGTTTTTTTGTCTCTTCATTTTACTTGCCTCCCTTTGTTTGTTTCTATGTAATAGGTTAAGCTACTGTGTCTCCTAGTCTTAAAAGAGTGGCCTTATATAGTAGGGTTCTGTGGCACAGTCTCTCTGGTCACCTGAGCAGATGCTCTTGGTGTGTCCCTTCTGTGGATTATGTGTTTCCCCCATACAGCTGAGCCTTGATTGCTGTTGGCACATCAATGAGAGGGATTGACCTTCAGCTGATTGGTTGTGAGGACTGGCTGGTGACTACAGTGGAGAAGCTTATGTGCGGGGGGTATGAAGCAGGATTGGCTTTAGTGGGACTCTGGTGCCTGCTGAGTCTTCCCTTTGAGTGTGTTGTATATGGAGGTGGTAGGTGGTGCTCTTGAGTGGTCTGAAGCCAGGTACAGAGTGTGTTTGTTCTGGAGCCTCTCGAAAGGGCTCTGTTGCAGGCCCAGTTCAGCTGTTGCTTGTGCCCTGATGGGGCTACTTGGTATGAGTTACAAAGTGATCTGTAGATGGTTGTCATTTGTGTGGGGCTTGGAGGCTAAACTGCAAACTGAGGCCAGCTGCTGTTAGTTCTGGGCTTGGGAATGCTTAGCAAGAGTTGGCACACTGAGGCCAGATGTTGGTTGTTTGGGGTTTGTGAACCTTCAGGAGATTTTAGGAATGTCCACAGCATAAGCCAAGACAAGCTGTTTGTATGTAAATGCCACTGGAAGTGGCTTGAGTGAGACTGAAAGTTGGATGGGGTGGGATCTCAAGAAATCACCAAAGTGGAGTGAACAGTCTTAGCCAGGTTGATGGAGACTCAGATATGGCACCCACCTGCGTCTACACACTGGGTTGGGGGAGGGCTCAACAAAGTAATAATGCTTCTGCCAGCATTTCTCTCTGGGAGATAGTTGTCCCTCAAGTCCTTTCCCTGAAACCAAACAATCGAGTACTTCCCCGTATGTCCCTGTTTCCTCTTGCGCTGCTACTCCAATGCTGGAGCTCATAGAAAATGAGTCCATGGTGAGTGAGTTCATATGTAGGCCCTTCAAGAAGACTGCCTGATCCTCCAGTAGCCCTCCTTCTCAGCTACAATCTCTGCTGCTTTTAACAGCCAGAAGCTATAGGGACTTTTCTTCCCAGCCCTGGAACTCTGGTCTGGGCAGCCTGGCATAGGGCTGGGATCCCTCATCCCTCACTGCTCGGGGGAGAACTTCTGCTGCAATATCCCTCTTGATTCTCAGTTGCCACAGGTGAATGTGGGGCCAGTCCATCCACGTCTCCACCCTTCCTACCGGACTCGATGTGACTCCTTTTCTAGATCCTTATAGGACTTCTATACAGCTAGATTTCAGGCGAGTCTTAATGATTGTTGTTCTATAGGTTAGTGGTAATTTTGATGTGATTGTGAGAGGAGGCTAGCACAGCATTTACCTATTCTGCCATCTTGACCAGAACTCCCTCACGCTTTGCTTTATTTTTTTAATTATGTTGACATTCAGTATTATTTTATGTTAGTTTCAGATGTATAGCATAGAGGTTAAACATTTATATAATTTATGAAGTGATCCCATGATTACTCAAGTATCCACCTTACACAATACATAGATATTACAATATTATTGTTTTATTCCCTATGCTGTACTTCCTTGTGACTATTTTGTAGCATGATTTCCTTTAGCTCTTTCAGCATATTTGAAATGACTGATTTAAAGTCTTTATCTATTAACTCCTAGGTCTGGGCTTCCTGAAGGATAGTCTATTGATGGTTTTTTTCTATTCCTGTATAGGGCTCATACCTTCTTGTTTCTTTGCATGAAATTTTGTTACTATAATTTTGAATGTTATCATTGTAAACTTGTGAAGTCAGCTACTTCCCTTTTCTCTGTGTTTTATCTGTCTTTCATTCTTTTTGCAGCCTTTAGTTGTAAACTTGTTTTAGTAACTTTTCTAACTAACTTTTATACAAGTGTTATTTCTCTTGTTTTTCTTCCTTTTGCCTTCTTGTATCAAGTCATATGGTTATTTATATATATTCTGGATGTAAGTTATTTGTCTAATATGTTGCAAATACTTTATACATTTTGTGACTGCTTTTTTCTGTTAGTATCTTAGAAGAGCAAAAGTTTTGAGTTATTACTATATTAATTACAAATTATAATTTTTAAAAGTTTAATGTGTATATGTTCATGTATGATATCTTTGCTTGCCCCTAGGTCTCAAAGATTTTTTTCTATATTTTCTTATAGGCATCATATAGTCTTAGTTTTTATATTTAGGTCTATGATCCATTTCACATTAATTTTTGTGTGGTATAAGGCAGTGGTTCCCAACCTTTCTGGCACCAGGGACTGGTGCTCCTCTGAGAATCTAATGCCTGATGATTGGAGGTGGGGCTGAGGCGGTGATGCTAGCATGGGGGAGCAACTGCAAATACAGATTAGGCTTGGCTCGCTCACCTGCCGCTCACCTCCTGCTGTGGGCTTGGTTCCTTACAGGCCATGGTACCAGTACTGGTCCATGGCCTGGGAATCAAGGACTCCTGGCAGAAGATATAGGACAATGCTTTTTCTTTTTCTATACTAATATCAAATTAAATCATCACCATATATTGCAATATTTTACTTTCTCTATGAATTTTCTGTCAAATGTCACATTTACATGTGAATCTATTTCTTTTTCATTAATGCATATATATTTTTGATAACTATCTTGATTACTGTAGCCTTGGAGTAAGCCTGAAAATCAGGTAAGATAAGTCATTCAACCTGGTTCTTCATTTTAAAAATCCATGACTTTGATAACTCTAGGTCCTTTGCTTTTCCATGTATACTTTATAATCAGTTTGTCAGATTCTACAAAAGGTTTTTTGGGACTTTGATTAGGATCTATAACTCAATTTTTAGAGAATTGCCATTTGAATTATATGTCTTCCAGTCCATAAAATAATATGTATTTTAATTTAATTTGCTCTTTAATTTCTCTCAACAAAGGTTTGCCATTTTTTAATGTAGATGTCTTAGATGTCTTTTATTAGATTTCTTCCTAGTAACTTTTTTGGTGCTACTATAAGTAAAATATTTAAAAATTTCTTTTCTAAATCTGGTGCTAGAATACAAGAATACAATGGATACAACCTTTTATATTTTAAACTTGCTTCATTTCTTAGTTTGAGTAGTTGCTTAGATGATTCTTTGGAATTTCCTACATGTATTCTCATCTGCAAATAGAGACAATTTTGCTTCTTCCTTTTCAATTTAATACTTCTTATTTATTTTTGTTGTGTTATGGCATCAGTTAGGGCCTTCAGAACAATGCTGAAAGAAATAAAAATAGAAATCCTTGCCTTTTTACCATTCTTTGGAATAATTTTGCCTTTCACCATTAATTTTGAAGTTGGCTTAATTTTTTTTTTTTTTTGGATATACCTGCATTATTTTCTATTGCTACCATAACAAAATGTCAAACATGGTGGTTTAAAAATAACTGAAAATTATTATCTTACAATTTTGAGAATCAAATTCCAAAACAAGTCTCAATGGACTAAAATTAAGGTGTAAGGTGGGCTGCATTCCCTTGGGAGGCTTTAATGGAGAATCCTTTTCCTTGCCTTTTCCAGCATCTTACATTTATTGGTTTGTTGCATTTTTCCTACATCTTTAAAACCAGGAACATCAGGCTGAATTCTTTTCAATCTGATATCTCTCTGCTTCTCCTTCTCAATCCCCTCTTCCACTTATATGGACCCATATAATTAGATTCGGCCTATCCAGATGTTATAGTATATCTCAATGCCAGCTGATTGTAAACCTTAATTCCATCTGCAACCTTAATTTTTCTTTTCCCTATAACCTAACATATTCACAGGTTCCAGGGATTTAGACCTGGAGATCTTTGGGGGCCATAATTCTGCCTACAACAATTCCCTAGATTGGTTTGAGGAAATTTTGTTCTATTCCTCATTTCCTGAAAGATGGCTTAAACAAGATTATAAATGGGTTTTGCTTTTGTCTAATACTTTCCTTCATCCATTCAAATAATCATGTGATTTTTTAAAACTCTTTTGTAGAGGTAGCATATTGATTTTTGATGATTAAACTGATCTTGCATTTTTGGGATAAACTATATTTTGTCAACATTTATTATTCTGAGAAGCATGATGGTGTGAGAGATCCCTTTGACCTTTCCCTTGAAATTAAAACAAACTGAATAGCTACAATCCAAAAGAAAACACCCAAGCTAGCACACATCTGAGAGATCTCCATATCAGAGCATCTGAAGGTGGGTGAATCAGGTAAGCAAAGAAGGAAGAAAGGGACAGGAGCTGAGACCATTGCTGGGGAAAAATCATGAAACTCCCTTCAGGATGCAGGGGAAAGGGGGAATTAGATGGCAGTTTGCACTCTTTGTAGCCAGAGCATTCCTGCCTGAGTGATCAGCATATTTCATGGCAGAGCCCAGTGTAAAGGGCAGAAAAAGGGTAGAGACAGAATACAGAGGAGCCATAGCTTTGTTTTAACAACTGCCATTGCCAAGCAGAATGCTGAGTCATGGAGCCTGGCTACCTCCCCTCACCCTTCCAGAGCTAGCAGCAGGCCCCTGGAAAAACTGGGCAGAAGGCCTGGGCAGTGCAGGAAGCTTGTGCTCCACCTACAAGAAAACAAAAGAAAAACATCTTATCAACCCCCTAAAAGAGTTCACTCTAAATAATAATATTAAAACAACAACAACAACAAAACAAAGTATGTTATTATTAATGCTAGGTGGAGAAATAATCTATTAAATACAATGAACAACCAAGGTGAGAAAGCAACTCAAAAGAAATGAAAAATCTCCAGAAAATAAACTTAAAGACATGAAAATATATGATTTAAATGACAGAGAAAGCAAGATTGCAGTTCTCAAAGAAACAACGAAATGGAAGAAAATTCTGATCGGCAGTTCAATGAATTCAGACAAAATCAACAAGCAACAGGAATACTTTACTTAGGAGATTGAAACTCTCCTAAGAAAAGAAGATGGTAACCTATAAAAGAAAATACATTTGATTATCATAGGTCTTTTAAGCAGAAACTTTACAAGCTAGGAGGGAGTAGAATCAAATATTTAAACTATTGAAAGTGAAATTACCAGCCAAGAATAATATATCCAGCAAAGTTCTCCTTTAGATATGAAGGAGAAAGAAAGACCTTTTCAGACATGCAGAAGCCTAGGAAAATTTTCTAGCACAAAGCTTGCATTTCAGGAAATACTGAAGGGGGTCATTCTACCTGAAACAAAAGGACAAAAAAATTTACAAAACTATAAGTAAGATGACTAACAGACAGAAACAGGAAGGTGTGACCCTTATTAAGAATAATTTATTATAAACTTAAATATCACATAATAGCTAAAGGTCAAAAAAATTTTTTTTAAAGAGAAGACAACAGTAACCAAGAAATGAACTCAGAATAAATAGAGATAATTTGAGATAACAAAAACAGAAAAGGGGAGGGAGTAAAGTTCTGAATCTGCAAGTGGAATGGAAATAAGACTCAAACAGAACAAAAAGACTACTGTATATATAAAACTTTCTTTTACATAAACTTAATGGTGACCACACTAAACAAATCCAAAAATGAGACACATAACATAAAACAAGAGGGAAAAAGGAAAAAAAAATCATAAATCACCACCAAATTAAAATAACAGACAGAAACACAGGACAAAGAAACAATGGAGAAACCAAGCTACCAGAAAACAACATAAAATGACTATAAGAAAATCTCATATTTCAGTAGTTACCCTAAATGTAAATGGACTGAATTCGCCAATAAAAAGGCACAGAATAGCAGATTGGATTGAAAAGCGAAACCCAGCTATATGCTGCCTTCAGGAGACACTTCTCAGCTGCAAGGACAAATATAGACTCAAAAATAGTATATTTTTTATTGTTGATACTCCAAGCAAATGGTATTCAGAGAAAAAGCGAATGTAGCTATACTCATCTGATTAAATAGTCTTCAGGATAAAAAATGTAATAAGAGACAACAACGGACACTTCATTATGATAAAGAGAACAATACATCAAGAAGACATAACACTTAGTGCTCTTAATCAGAGAGCACTAAAATATGTAAAGCAACTACAAATAGAACTAAAGGGAGAAATTGACAAAACCCCCGCAATTATAGTAGGGGACCTAAACACCCCACTGTCAGCTAGAAATATATCATACAAACAAAATATCAATAAGGAAATACCATACTTAAATGACACATTAGACCAAATATTGGACATAACCAACATTTACAGAGCCTTTCATCCCAAAACATCAGATTATACCTTCTCTAGTGCACATGGCACATTCTCAAGGATAGGCCATATGTTGGGACACAAAACAAATTTCAACAAATTTAAGATTGAAACCATGCTGAACATATTCTCGGACCATAATTCTTGGAAACTGGACATAAGCTACAAAAAGAAAGTGGGAAAAATCACAAATAAATGGAGATTAAACAATATGCTGCTAAAGAACAACTAGGTCAAAGAGGAAATAAAGAGAGATCAAGAGAAACAGAAACAAATGAGAGTGAAAATACAATATATCAAAACTTATGGGATACAACAAAAGTGGTAATGAAAGGAAAGTTCATATTACAGGCTTGTCTCAAGAAACAAGAAAGATCTCAAATAAGTAACCTAATATTATATCTTTAAAAAACTAGGAAACAAAGAACAAGTGAAGCCTAAAGTCAGCAGAAGGAAGGAAATAATAAAAATTAGAGTAAAATTAAATGAAATTGAAATAAAAAAGACAACAGAAAAAATTAATGCAGCAAAGAGATGATTCTTTAAAAAGATCAATAAAATTGACAAACCTCAGGCTAGATTTACTAAGGAAAAAAGAGAAAGCACACAAATAAACAGAATCAGAAATGAGAAAAGAGAAGTTATGACAGATACCATCAAAATACAAAGTATCATACAAGGATACTATGAAAGATTATATGCCACCAAATTTAATAACTTAGAAGAAATGGACAAGTTCTTAGGAATATACTGTTTTCCTAGACTGAATTATGAAGAACTAGAAAATCTAAATAAACTAATCAACAGTAAGGAAATTGAAACAATCATCAAAAATCTCCCAAAAAGTAAAAATCTAGGACCAGATGGCTTTACTAATGAATTCTACCAAACATTCAAAGATGATTTAATACCTGTTCTCAAACTTTTCCTTAAAATTAAAGACAAATCAATACTTCCTAACTCATTTTATGAGACCAACATTACCCTGATACTAAAATCTGGTTAAGACAACACACAAAAAAAGGAAATGATAGACAAATATCTCTAATGAATATGGATGCAAAAATCCTACACAAAATACTAGCAAATCTAATACAATACAAGACAAGACTGTGTGCTATCACTATTATTCAATATATTATTGGATGTCCTAGCTAGAACAATCGTGCGAGAGAAAGAAATAAAAAGCAAGCAGATTGGGACTAAAAAAGTCAAATTCTCACTTTTTGCATATAACGTGATTCTCTACGTAGAAAACCTAAAGACTCCACTAAAAAAACAGAAACAATAAACAAATACAGTAAAGTTTCAGGATACAAAATCAATGTACAAAAATCCATAGCATTCCTATACTCTTACAATGAATTTTCAGAAAAAGAAATTTTAAAAATTTATTTTGCAATTGCAACAAAAAGGATAGAATACCTAGGAATAAATAAATAAGACCTGAAATAATAAATTGCATAGGATAAAAACATAGCTACTAAACTCATGGACCTTGGATTTAGAAAGGATTTTATGAACTTGACTTCAAAAGCAAGGGCACTAAAAGCAAAAATAAATGAATAGTACTGTATCAAACTAAAAGTCTTCTACACAGCAAAAGAAACCATCAACAAAACAAAGAAGGAATCAACTGAATGGGAAAAAATATTTACAAACAACACCTCTGATAAGGAGCTAATATCCAATACATGCAAAGAAGTTATATAACTCAACAATAGAGAGAAAACAATCCAATTAAAAAATGGGCAGGGGACAGACAGGCACTGTTCAGACACTTCTCCCAAGAAGATATATAAATGGGTAGTAATAAACATATGAAAAGCTGCTCAACTTCACTAGCTATTAGGGAAATGCAAATCAAAACCACAATAAGATACCATTTCACACCTGTTAGAATGGCTATCATCAATAGGACAAGTAATAGCAAGTATTGGAGAGGTTGTGGGGATAAAGGAACCCTCATACACTGCCCATGGGAATGTAAATTAATACAGCCACTATGGAAAACAGTATGAAGTTCCTCAAAAAATTGGTAATAGAGTTGCCATATGACTCAGCAATCCCTCTTCTGGGTACCTACCCCCAAAATTTGAAAACATTTATCTATAAAGATTAATGTTTATTGCAGCATTATTTATGGTGGTCAAGATATGTAAATTGAAGTGCCCTTCAATAGATGATTGGATAAAGAAGTTGTGGTACATATATACAATGGAATATTACTCAGCCATAAGAAAAGATGAAATACTGCCATTTGCAACTACATGGATGGATCTTGAGATGTTAAGCAAAATAAGTCAGACAGAAAAAGTTGAGAACTGTATAATTTTACTTATATGTAGGATCTAAAACTGAAAGCAATAAACAAACAAAAGAAACAGAGACTCATGGACAACAGTTTAGTGGTTACCAGAGAGATGGGGGGAAATTGGGAGGTAGATAAGGGTAAAAGGAGTCATATATATGGTGATGGAAAGTAATTTTAATTTCGGATGGGGAACACACAGTGCAATGTACATATAACATGTTGTTGAATTGTATGTTTAACACCTATATAATTTTATTAACCAAAGTCACTCCAAAAATTTAATAAAATTAAAAAATATGCCTGGATAAAAGAGTGTAAGACATTTATGATATATGAAGATTTTCTCTGGCTTTTAAATAGTCAAGTAGTAAAGATTCCCATATATAAAGTTGCACATATTCTGTGCACACATACAGATATACAAACATACATATAACTCTAATTAGTAAGGTGTTCAAATTGTGTATTTAGGTTGTACTTCTCTCTTTCCCTAGTTCTTTTTTAAAGATTTCTTGATATATAACTGATATACAAAAAATAGACAACTTCAAGTATACAAATTCATACATTTTGACTCTTATAACTCACATGACACTGTAATAATGCTCAATCTAAAAGTTGCTTTGTGTCTCTTTATAACTCTTTTTTATTTTTTCTGCTCCCTTTTCCTTTCCAATCATTGATAAGCTTCCTACCACTCATTTTAAAAGTCTGATTAAAAAATTCAACTATTGTGTTATCTCAAAATTTTTCTTTATGTACTCACCAGTCCTATGTATGAAAGTAAATAGGTTTAACGGAAAAAAAGTAAATAGTAAAAAAAAGTAAAAAGATTTAACTTCATATATTTCAATTAACACAAATATTACGTCCTTCATTGTTAATCATTTTGAAGCTAGGGTGTTGATTCATTTGAAGAGAAATGATCTATTACTGAATAATTAAACATTTACTGTCCCTCCCCCACATGCATTTTAAAACCTTGATTATTCATTTTTCATTTTCGATTTGCTCCAAAGTACTGATAGAGGCATAGCTACTGCCCACAAGCATCTGGGCACCCAAACTGGGTCATTGTTCCACAACATTTTTAAGGAGATAATGTAATCTAAAAAAGTAAATGGCCACAAAGAAACTTATGAAGAACAAAATGGTCTTGGTGGCCCTTCCTTTCAGGTAATGCTTTTTGGAGAAAGATTGGTGCTGGGAAGATATTGGGTCTGTCTGGACAAAGTATTATGCCTGGACAAGAGAATCATGAAATATCCACTTGAGAGGGCCATGAGCCCTATAAGGGAGACATTCCAGTAGGTCATCAGTGTAGAAAATAAGTGTTGAAGGAAATAATTCATGGGTAAAAGTGAGAAGGATTCAGTGACAACTAGAAGATGGGTCCAGGTCACAGTGGAGATTAACAAGCAACCACTAATTAACATATTGCAGACCCATAGGAAAAGAAAGGAATACAGGTTTTGAGTTGACGATTTGTTTTTGAACTTTGCAAAACAAATTTTTATGAGGCTGAGGGTGATGGCCTGGAGGACATTCAGTAGGCAGGTGGTACAAATGGAGAGATCTCTCATCAACCTGTGCATGTAGAAAACTGACTTACACTTGACATCATTCCAAAAAATCTCAAGACTCAAGAATGTCTATAGTTATGAACTCCATGGTTAGTAACATCACTACATGGATTAGGGCCAAGTGACCGAAGATTAGGTCAGTAGGCTTGGGCCTATGCTTTAGAAGAAATATTAGGATATGGAAGTGATCATGTTGGCTGAGGTCCTAATTCCAGCTTCTGACAAAAATGTATTTCTTTTGATAATAAAATGTTATAGTTTGCTATTTGTATTCATCCTTATGGAGGAAAGAAGGATATAGTAAATATTTGAGGAGATAAGCAAGAAAAATTGCCTTATCAACAATATTACCACCTTCATCCATCTCAACCAACACTATTGTTACCATCAAAATATGCAGATTAATTTTGATACATACTTTTCCCCCCTTCAATATTTAAGTTCACCTTTACATCCCTCCAGAAGCCATCTCCACTTGCTCCCTATTCCACCAGTTCCTAATTATGGCCAATTATGTATATCATCACTGGGCTCTTACAGTACCTGAGTTTTCTTCTACAATAAATATTTCTACATTTTATGAAGGATATTTCTTTATTTTATCTTACTTCTAAGATTTTCAAAGGCAGGAAATTTGTCTTATTTTCTTTTGTATCCGAAGCATCCTGATAAAATGCTGGGTAAGAATTGTTGAATTTGAGAGAGAAGAATTGAGTGAGAATTGCATAAAAATGGAAATAAGACCTTCCCAAAATTAAAGAGTGTCAATGGATAGCTGTGCACACAGTTATATTATCTCAGTGCTATCTTTTCTTTTTCTGGTTTATTTCTTTCCAGACTGAATATCCTTAATACATAAAAGACCAAATGTTGATAAATATGGACCCTGAAGTAAGACTACTTGAATGTAACTCTATTATTTGTCCTTTACCAAAAGTGTGACCTTGAGCAGTCGCTTAACACATGATTCCAGTTATTTCATCTGTAAAACATAGTCTTATTCTGTATACCCTAGAGATATTAAGATTGTGAAAATTTAAGTAAGTGTACCAAATAAAGAAGAGTGCTTGGAAAATAATGGTGTCTATAGAAATGTCAGCTATAAATTTTATTACAATATGGGTCCATATATATGTAACTTGGGAGAGTTAATGCAGTTCTCTTAAGAATTATCCAGAGCTGTCCTACAAGAGTGGACAAATGAGTACAAGAGTTGACTCTTTTAACATTGTCTATCCACAGGACTCTGATGGAATTCTAGGTCTTTTTTCCAACTCCCCCAAGACAAGCAAATTTTTATGAGGCTGAGGGTGATTACACATTTTACCTATTTTTAGTAAAATAAAACCAATAAAACCTAGTCTAAGGGAACAGAGACTGCTATCAATCATTTTTCCTCATTCTTAAGCATGTAGAATCATGGTAGTAAATTTAACCATGATTAAAATAGATTTGGGGTCATTTCTTTTTAAGGTATTGATTAGAAAACAGGTATCCACCTCAATCTGAAAGGTGATTCTAAATGAAATTTCCACAGTAGGACTGAAAAAGTTAATCTCTTCTCAAAGTATTACTCAAATAAAGTGGCATAATTTTCTCCATTTATACAGTCAACATATTTGGAATTGCACTATTGATATGTCCAGGAGAAACACATAAAAATATTAATCAAAGATCCAACTATCTCCAAGCTTTATGAGTCACACATATCAGGACAAAACCCTGATGGTATTCTATGCCCTCTGTGTAATTATAAATAATGTATGGGTATTATGTACATCTATTTCATGTAAATTACAAAATATATAGTAATAGTTATAAAAATAACATTAAATAGATATATAACATTTAAACAAAAACATTTAAAATAATGAGATAATTTAAAGTAAAAATTCTAAAATTGACTTTTTTCATGTTATTTCTATTAAATACAGACTTTGCTTTCATTCGGTTAATTTATTTTTTTAAAAATTGAGCCTTACAAATATTTTAAACTGGTCAAGTAGAATGTTTTAATCATCTGTAAATCGAGGTCAGAAGATTACATTGTTTTCAGTGTTATTTAGGGTGCTGCTTTTCTGCAAACATAAGTATTAAAGACAGAAGTGTGCAGATGCTAGAATTTATTATACATTCAAGATATCATGGTTTATGTAGATTATTGCTTCAAAACCATTGGAAAAATCTACTTTATCTAGGGAAGAACTTCCTCATTATAAGCAGAAAAGTCAAACTCCTTTCTCAAAGTATTAACCAAAGAGTGACACAATTTGATGCATTCATAAGCACCTATTTATATTGCTCCCACAGAGTGTCAGGAGAAACAACAGAAATTATGATACTAATCATCCAGATGTCTCCAAACATTGCAGATCACATACAACTGTATCAGCAGAAAACACAACCCATGTATATGTTTTAAATTTGTATGGACGTATTATAAAGAAAAGTATATAGCTATTTCTGTACCAATTGTATTTTTTTTATTAGACAACATTCTGGAGATATGAACATTTCATAAAAACAAGGCAAAAATAAATTCTCTTAATGTTCTTTTTCATGTATGCATCACTACACTCACCACCTGAATTTTGCACCACTGGACATCTGGGTGATTAAATATAAACTCTTTCCCATCAGTAGGATAATCTAGGAAGAACTTCCTCAAAAAAGGCTTTTAGGAGTGGTGGATGCTGAGATGGTACATAGCTTATCCAGTGTACCAAGCACCAAAATCTCATTTTATACATTGTAGAAAACAATATGCTAACAGAGTGACTTGAAGTTCTAAATATAATGACATAAATCACAGGGAAAAATAACATGGAAGAAAATTCTGAAATAGGTCACAATTGTAGAGACCACATTGTGAAAGAGGAAGGACAGACTATTTGGGAAGGTTAGAGAAAAATAAACATACAAGGACTAAAAAATATTAATAGAAATTTGAGCATTCATTTTGAAAAGTTACCAACTACCATATGATACAGCAAACCCACTTTTGGATATATACCCAAAGGAAATGAAGACAGGATCTCTAAGAGATATCTGCACTCTCATGTTCATTGCAGCATTATTTATGACAGGCAAGATATGGAAACAACCTAAGTGTCCATCAACAGACAAATGAATAAAAAAGATGTATGTATGTACATATGTATGCATGTAGTATGTATGTATGCATGCATGTATTATGTATTCTATACACAATGAAATGTTATTCAGCCATAGAAAAGAAGAAAATCTTGCATTTTTAACAACATGGATAAATCTTGAGGGAATTAAGCTACATGAGATAAGCTAGACAGGGAAAGATAAATATTGCATGACATCACTTATATGTAAAACCTAAAATAGACAAACTTCTGGAAACAGAGTAGAATGGTGGTTACCAGAAGTTGGAGGGTGAGAGAAATAGGCAAAATATGGTAAAAGGTTATAAATTTTTGGCTGTAACATTAAAATCTGAGAAGCTAATGTATAACATGGTGACTATAGTTCATAATACTGTATCTTGGGTACTGTCAGGAGAAAGGTAACACAGTTAAGATTCCTTTTAATATTCTAATCATGGAAAGATTCACTTTAGACATTGTATCATTCTACAATACTCACACATGCATAATCATATGATACATACCATCAACGAATGATCCAAAAACTAGTGAAGACTGCCAAGGTCAATGCACTCACTCCAGTTGTCAGAAGAGAAGTGTAATGGAAGAAGGAAACCTCTTAGTAGATCCCAAAGCAAGTTTAGGAGTTATGACCTTGTGGGTGTTGACAGATTTCAGGGCAAAGGGAAGGAAAAAAAGGACACATCTGTCTTCTCATCTGCAATTCAAGCATGCTCATGTACATCTCTTATAATAGAGATGATATAAAATAATATGATTTTTTGTTTAGCACCCTAGCAATGACCCTTAGAAACATAAAAGAGTGTACTTCAGTTTATTATTATAAGTCAAATTCACCATAATCATTATGATCCTTTTCTATTGAAAAGGGTAAAAAGGTCACAATTGTAGGGTAAAAAGGTCACAATTGAAAAGGGTTAAAAAGAAGTCTGGGAGATAAAGTCGACCATTGCCATGTAAGTTGCTGTGTGTATATTGAGCAAAATGCTCCACCTTGTGGCACAATTCTAGCTGGAGAACTAGGAAGAGAACTAGGAAGAGAACTAGGAAGAGACAGTTGCCATAGTCAGGGAAGGCAAAATCATCACCAAATGGATGTCAGTGCTGTGTGAAATGTACAGACTTCAGAACGAAGAAAAACTTGAAGAACATTTGGCTAATGGATGGCATCTATTCCCCACACACAGACACACGTATAAAAGTGTATGAGAACTCACTATTGTTTTCGGAAATTGAAAGGATTGTAACATACACCTCAGGGTGCTCCTTTGTCCCTGGAATATTTATAAGACCAAAACATTGATATCTTTTTGAGGAAAAACCAGGAGAAGAGAAAAAATAAATTCTAAAGTAAAGAAACAGAAAAATCCCAGAGTTACTTCATTACAAATACTGTGCTGTTATTATTGGGAAACTTACGCTGTCATGAATGAAAATCTGTTTTCCAAATCAACCCAGTAATGAAATAAGAGCAGTTAGCTTTCTTGTTAAACAGCTTTCACTTTTAAAAAAATAATATTTTTTGTGTCGCTATTAAAAGAGATTAGTTCACTTTTATCTTTGAATTTTAAGTTCATGATAAGATACCATTTGGGAAAAAATCTAAAACCTAAGCATAGCAATAAGGGCCATATGAGGTTCAATTTGTCCTAAACTTTTCTCCTAATTGGGTTGGCATATCTATTATCAATAAAGGAGGAAAGGGTACTTTTATAACAATAATATATGAGGAAAAGATAAATAGATACACATGATTTTCTTGCCAAGTTCTGAGAGATTATATTCTTAAGTTGGTTTTTTTTTTTTCATAACAAGGCAATGGAAATAACCATTGTAATCGCTTTGTTTTCTTTATTTGCAATGTAATTGCAGCTTCATTTCACTTTTCTCTGATTTGAAATTTTCTAACAGCAAGAGCCCTGGCTTATGTGCTAACACTATTAATTAGAAATTTGTCAAATTAAAACTAGGACAAGAAAAGTCTTCCTGTATAAGGTAGCAAAAAACACCCAATCAAAACAGCAATGAGAAAAAAGAATCCAAAGAAAATGAGGATAGTTTAAGGTGCCACTGGGACAACATCGAACATACCAATATTTACATCACAGGGCTACCAGAAGGAGAAGAGAGAGAACAAAGAATTGAAACCTATTTGAAGAAATAATGATGGAAAACTTCCCTAACTTGGCAAAGGAAATAGACATATAAGCCCAGGAAGTGCAGAGAGTACCGGACACAATGAACCCAAAGAGGCCCACACCAGGACACATCATCATTAAAATGCCAAAGGTTAAATACAAAGAGAGAATCTTAAAAGCAGCAAGAGAAGAGCAGCTAGCTACGTACAAGGGAGTTCCCATAAGACTGTCAGCTGATTTGTCAACAGAAACTGCAGGCCAGAAAGGATTGACACAAAATATATTCAAAGTGATGAAAAGTAAGGACTTACAACCGAGATTACCCAGTAAAGCTACCAGTTAGATTGAAGGATGGATAAAGAACTTCCCAGACAACAACAACCTAAAAAGCTAAAGAAGTTCATCATCGCCAATTAGTATTACAAGAAATGTTAGAGGGACTTCTTTAAGAAGAAAAGATAAAAAAATATGAGTATAAAATGGCAATAACTATGTATCTATCAACAATTACTTTAAATGTAAATAGATTAAACACTCCAATCAAAAGACAGGGTGGTTGAATGGATAAGAAAACAAGACCCCTACATATGCTGCCTACAAGAGATTCACTTCAGATTGAAAGACAAGCACAGACTGAAAGTAAAGGTATAGAAAAAGATACTTTATAAAAGTGGAAATAATATAAAACTGAAAGCAACAAATGAATAAGACAAACAAAAACTAATAGACACAGACAACAATTTAGTAGTTACTAGAGGCAAAAGGGGAGGGGGAGGTATATAAGGATAAAAGGGGTCAAATATATGGTTACAAAAGGAGATTTGACTTTGGATGGTGAACACACAAGGCAATATACATATGACATATTAAATTGTATGCTGAAGCCTATATAACTTTATTAACCAATGTCACCACAAGAAATTTAATTAAAAAATAAATTTTAAAAATTGGAAACAAAACAAAACAAAAACTAGGGAAGCAATACTTATACCAGATAAAATAAACTTTAAAACAAAGGCTATAACTAGACACAAAGAAGGACCCAGTGATGTAATGTCTGGGTATTTATCCAAAGAAACCCAAAACACTACTTTGAAGGGAAATGTGAATCCATATGTTCATTGCAGAATTATTTACAACAGCCAAGTTATGGAGGCAACTGGAGTGTCCATCAATGGATGAATGGCTA
>NW_011888878.1:6895102-6925887 GCF_000151845.1 Pteropus vampyrus
AAAGTAAATAAACAGAACAGAAACAAACTCATAGATACTGAGAACATTTTGATGGTTGCCAGATGGGAGGGAGTTGAGGGGTGGGTGAAAAGGGGGAAGGGATTAAGAAATACAAATTGGTGGGTACAAAACAGTCATGAGGATGTAAAGTATAGCATAAGGAATATAGTCAATAATATTGTAATAACTATGTATGGTGTCAGATGGGTACTAGATTTATTGGGGTGATCACTTCATAAGATATATAAATGTCTAATCACCATGTTGCACACCTGAAACTAATATAATATTGTATGCCAACTATAATTAAAAAATTTTTTTAATTATTAAAAGATCTTCCTGAGAAAATGCTGGTAGATATTTTGAAGGAAGATGACGTTTAACTTCTTTACAAGACATTGTTTTGAACAAGGAACTTCATTTCAGTCTAAATAATTTAAAATTGTTTTTTAATTGCACAAATTACTAGACATCACTTACCAAATGATATTCTGATTGATTTGTAAAAATGAGAGAAGCAAAATGTATATTTAATGAAAATCTAGAGTTAAAACTTATCCCTTCCTGATGACTATGAAAATGAATTAGTAATGTTTTAATGTAAAATGACTAGTTAATATTATAATATTTACCTTGAGAACTGATATATCAAGTAAATGAAATTCATTTTATTCAAAGAAATGAGTGGAAACCTAAAATTAATTAATCCATGCAAAAAGTACTAATTTTTATGAATCACCAACTTAAAGGATAAATATAATAATGAAACCATGTCCCCATTGCATTCTAGAAATAACAATCTTCTGAGAAGTGGAGATTTGATAAAGCCAGCTGGCTAATCTCAGGCTATAAGAAAATCTCACTATGAGACCCATTTTTGCCTCCTTCCGAGACTTGATTAGGAGTCTCACTCACATAGTTATTCTAAGTCTGTGGGATGAAGAGGCACTTATGCAGATACGTATGTGAGGAGATCTGTGCATGTGAGAAGAACCTGCACACTTTAAAGGAAGGATGTCATTAGCTGATCTTTCTGTAGGCTTGTAATTTTCGTGTCTGTAGAAAGGTGACAAGATCTGGCTGGGGAGGACAGAACTATGGTATCTCCAATAGAATATTTTAACCATCTCTTACAATCTAGGAAGAGTTGAGCTCAAAACTTTTCTATAAATTCCCTCACCATATCTGCATGGAAAGAAGGGTCACAATCATGGTAGATAATACCAGTTATCTCATTTTGATCCAAACACCAAATTAATACGAATCCATTTCATACTTTGTATGCCACTACTCTGGAGTGAGAGATTGCTGGTGCCTCACATGAGTTACAGTGGCTCTGCGCATCCTCTCCCCACAATTGACCTCATCCGTAGGTCAATTTTCAGATGGAACACGTGGTTTCCAGGTATTCTTGGTTTTGTATTCCATGATTTTCAAGCTCACAGGTTCAAGCTCTCTCTCAGGTTAAATAAAATATAAAAATATAAGTGATGGTCATGAGTGAAGACAGCAAAATCCCTTTGGAACTAATTTCTTTTAATTTCTCAGAAATCTCTAAAATGTCCCCAAATGTGATATAAATATGCATCCTCTTCATGTTGATGACCCCAAGCCCTTTTGAAATGGGATACAAATATTGCAAAGAGCTAGAAATCTTTTGCATTCTGTGACTAAGGTACTATGAAATCTAATCCTTGAGACCCCCTAGGGTGACAAATGAGAAGTACATTATGATGGACCAGTGTTGTGCTGACCCAAAGGGTTTCTGGCAGCAGAGGAACCTCAGAATTTAAATTAGAATATTTTATAAAAATAAAAATCTTACACAATTTGGCCTTGTGAACTTCGAACTTATTTTTGAATTATGTTTATTTTGAAGGGAACCAGGAGACAAAAGTTTCTGCATATTCAATAGGTTGAAAGAATGTAAGATGCTCAGGAAACTATTGCATACCTAGCTAGGTTAAATGCGGACCAAAGACACTATTGCCTTAATGAAAGGTGCCATAAACCATCATGTGTTTACCAGGAGTGTAGATAACCCATGACGAGAGAGATCCTCTGCTGAGGTCTGCCCTTGCTGCCCCTAAACAGGAATATAAAAACTATATCTATGAATGCTAATCAGACACACTGAGCAACAAGTAGAAAGCTATGTGGGGGTGGTAACCATACATGCCTATGGCAGAGTTCTATCCTCCGAGAGTGAAGGGTGGGCACCATCTCGGCAGCCTGCTGCTTTTGGCTTTTTCTCAAGCAGAAAAATCTAAGCATGTAATTAAGCCATTAACTCACCTACTTATGCCTATATTTTCAAGTTTGAACAAGTATTCCTTTTCAGTCTCTGTTTTGGGCCAAAATAAATAGGGAGGTATGTCTTGACCATGAAAAAGATCTCACTTATTTTTATTTTCAGATCACTAATTAAGGCTGTTGCCTAATCAAGCATGCTTGAGAGTACTGTCATGGTAGAATATACACAAGAGCTAAGTGTATTCTACACAAACAAGATTGTGATAATCAGTAATAATGAGTTTTGAATATTGTCAACCAGTGGTCATTGGCACCAATTCAACACCAACAGGAATCCCCAATTTGGGACACAGTGAAGGAAAATTTATTCAGAGCTAACAGCTCAATTGTGATACAGCGCAGCTATGGAATAGCTCAGTGGTGTTACAGCTCATTTATGGCCTTGTGGATTAGCATGGCTGTAAGGAGGCCCTGGGGTGAGGTAACCCTGGGAGAGACCCCTCTCTGACTGGACACATCTGCTCTGCTCCAGCAAGACCTTTTCAGTGTTTTAGCTCCAGCCAGGGTCTTCAGTGGAAAGAGATAATGCTCTCCCCAAGCCAACTTATATAGAGAGAAGACTCTGCCTTGGTCCCTGATTGGTCTGTCTTCTTGCAAATGAAGACTTCGAATCTTTGCAGTTTGATTGGTCCAAAAGGCACTGCCTGATTTTTTAGAATGGCACTGTTCTGATTGGTCAGTGAAGATGCTGATGGAGATATAGCTGCACAGCTCTATTTGCATGGGGAAAGTCTCAGTCCTATTGGTTGAAATATAATTCCAGAATCTCATTTATAAGGGCTGGCTCAGATGGCAGTAACACAGTGCAGGCTTGCAGTTCAGTTCAGGCTTCTCCTTGAAGTGCGGTTGGCATGACAGGCCCCTGTTTAGAAATTGCTCCTAGGCTCTGCTTTTAAATTTGAGCCCAGTTAGCCACCAGCCTTTCTTGGTAGGTATCTTCTTTCTTAAGGTGCACAATATATATTATTTTACACTTCATTTCTCTAAGGAAATAATTTTTAGATAAAATATTAAGATAAATCAGTTCAAGTAGAATTTTTATGTATTCTATTGACCTGAGTCTTTTACTATATATTTTGTTCTACTTGTCCTGATTTTTGTGTATCAGCAAAGAAAAGTTGTTAAAGACCTCTGTGCTGTTAAGATCTATGCATTAAAATTCATGAAGTGTTTGGCAGGTTCAGAAAATTTGGAGAGAACTAAATAAGAACATAGGATGATATTTTTTCTTCTTTTTTTTTTCTGTTCCTTTCGCTATTGAGTTTTTATTTCTTTTTCTTTTACTCAGTTAACACATGCATTCTATGGCCAGTTCATATCTTTTATTTCTTACCTAGAATACCTATTAGTATGCGTATCCAAGGCCCTCTTGGGAGTCTGAAATTCATCAAGATTCTAGTATCAGCAAGTGACTTTCTTTATTGTGGGGAAAGCAAGACTCTATCAGCCACAGAGTAGAGGTCAAAGCAATTAGTGGAAGAAATTTGAAAGAAATTTGCAAGGAATTACTGGAAGAAATTTCTAACATTAAATATAGTATTATCTCAATGTTAGGGTTGTGGTACCTAATGAGATAAAATTTTTAAAAATTTAACATTCGATTATGAGATAATTGTAGATCCACATGCACCTGTAAGAAATCAAGAGAGGTAAAATTTAATCTTTATCCAAATTCCCCCAGTGGTAATAGTTTGCAAAAATAAGACAATACCACAAACAGATAATTGACATTGATATTGTCAAGAAAAAGAACATTTCCATCATCAAAAAGACCACTAATGTTACCATTTTATACCTACACTCAGTCTCCTCCTGTCTCCACCACTCCTTGGCAATCACTAATCTGTTCTTCATGTCTATAATTTTGACATTTTAAGAATACTATGTAAAGGAATTATGCAGTCTGTAATCATTTGAGATTTTTTTTTCACTCAGCATAATTTTCTGAAGATTCATCCAAGTAATTTTGCATATCAATAGCTTATTCTCTTTTATAGCTGAGAATCATTTCATAGTATGGATGTACCACAGTTTATTTAACCATTCACATATCGGATACCTGGGTTGTTTCCAATTTTTCACTATTACAAATAAATGTGTACAAAATAAATTTGTACACATTTGTGTACAGATTTTTGAGTGAATGTAAGTATTCATTATACTGTATAAATGCCAGGAGTGAAATTTCCAGGTCTATGGTAGTTTTTTAGTTGCATGTTTTGTTTTCTAAGAAACTATGAAACTGTTTTCCACAATGTCTCTGCCATTTTACATTATGACCACCGATATGTGAATGACCCAATTTTTCCACATCCTCACCAGCATTTGGTATTGTCGCTTTTTTTTAGCTTAGCCATTCTGATGTATAGTTAATAATATCTCATTTTAGTTTTAATTTGTAACCCTTGGCCGTTTTAGAATTGGATTATTTTTCTTTTAGTTGTTGAGTTCTAGGAGTTCTTTATGTACCTTAGATGTTAAACTGTCCCCAGATATATGAGTTGCAAATATTTCTCCCATTCTATAGGTTAGTTTTTTGCTCTCTTTATAGTAGTTTTCGATGCACAAAGGCGTTTAATATGAAATAAGCCCAATTTATCTATTTTTTATTTTTTAAGACATCATTGCCAAAGTCATGAAGATTTGGGAGTGATGTCAGAATGATGGAAGCATAAGACATTCCTATTTTTTGTCCCTCTTTTTAAACAACTAAAATTTGGCATCCATCCATGTGGGAGGTATGGAATCCAACACCATAAGCGGAAGGATTCAGGAGGAGTCTTGCCTACCTGTGCATTGGGTAATAGAAAAACAGACCTTGCTATGAGTTATGGAACCAGTAGGAGCCTGTGAACCAGCCCCTTTGGCCCCAGTTGAGGAAACCTGAACAGTGCTGACGTAGGCAGACAGCAAGAGCCTTTGTAGAAATCCAGGATTCCTGGCAAAGAGAGCCCAGCACCCCATTGATGCAAAAGAAAATGAGTTTGAAAACAGTGGAGAACATAAGAAAAACATTGCCAGTGCCACTCCTTGCCCAAGGCAGCACAGTGTGGTGTTGAACTAGCTGGCAGCCACCTCTCCCACAGGAAAAAGAAAGAGTGATAAGTGAGTGCCCAGCTTCCCTACCTGTGCAGGATGGTGCTGAAAAATTCCATCATCTCCCACAGCACCCAGAATATTGATGTGGGACCTCCACGACTAGAAGGAGAGAAGAGATAAGAAAAGAGAGATAAGAATATCAAAGGGCATTAAAATGATGCAGGTCCTGCTGATTGCATTCAGGACTCCAGCAGGAAGCCTACCCATTAACAGTTGGGAGAATTTCACTTATGGATTCTCCTCCTATCTCATGGACACTCCAAATGTCCCAAGTGCTAAACCTGTAACCCCACCCCATCCCTAACAACCAGATCCTTATATGTGATCCTGAGTGCAGAGGCAAGAAAAAGCTCTGGGAGACAGGGGATGCACTCAGAAAACAGATCATGGTCTGTGAGCAAGTGAGAAACCACAAACTTGAGCTATATTGTCATCTTCTAAAAAGCAAGAGATGATTCCCACCAGCCCCCCTGGTAAGTTGAAAGAACAAGAGAAGACGAGCTTAAGAATTCTGCCACAGAAGAAGCAAGAAGTGTGGAGCAGGTGTGTCCATACAAGGTTGGAGAAATTCTTCGGTATAAGCAGGACCAACAAGAATAGCTTCCATTTGAAGATAACTAGTAAAGACTGAAGGTGCTGACCGTCTCTTCGAATGCAAAATCAGCAAGGCAAAGTTCCAAGGAACAACAAGAATCAAAGAAATATGTCATTACCAAAGGAAAACAATAATTCCGAAATTTTGCAATTAGCTTGATAAGAATTCAAAATAGCTGTTTTGAGGAAACTCGATGAACTACAAGAAAATACAGAAAGAGACTTCAACAAATTAGGAAAACAATACTTGAGCAAAGTGAGAAATTTAAAACATAAATAGAAATTATAAAAGAGAGCTAAACAGAAATTCCGGAGCTGAAAAAGTCAATGAATAAAATGAAAAAAAAAATGCAATAGAGAGCATAAATAGCAGAACAGACTAAACAGAAGATAGAATAAGTGATATATATGATAGGAACTTTGAAGTAACAAAGTCAGAAGAGAACAACAACAACAAAAAAAACGAATGAAAAAGAACAAAGAAAGCCTATGTGATCTATAGGACAACATCCAACAAACACATGTCAGTGTCACTGGAATTCCAGAAGGAGAAGAGAAGAATAAGGGAGCAGAAAGTTTTTTATAGAAAAAATAGCTGAGAACTTCCCAAAACTGGAGAGATATGACCATCTAGCTATACAAAGCTAATAGATCATCCCATTATCTTAATTCAAAACAACATTATACAACACACATTGTAATGAAACTTTCAATAATCGAGACAGAGAGAATCCTAACATCAGCAAGAGAAAAAAGATTGTAACCTATAGAGGAACCCCCATTAGACTGTTAGGGGATTTCTAAGCAGAATCCCTATAGGTTAAGAAGAGTATAATTATATATACAAAGTGCTTTTTTTTCATTTACTTTTTAATTAAATTTATTCAAAGTTTTAAAAAAAAAACCCTGCCAGTCAAGTGCATCTCTCTGTCAAAGTTATCTTCTAAAATAAGGGATAAAGATATTCCCAGGCGAACAACAGCTGAAGGAGTTCATCAACACTAAACCAGCCTTGCAAGAAATGCTGAAGAAGTTCTTAGCTGAAATTAAAAGACACTAGTTAGTAACATGGAAACATGAAAACACACAACACACTAGTAAAGGTAAATATACAGTCAGATAGAAAAACTAATTCTGTAATATTACAATATATTGGTCACTTAACTATGTAGTTAAAGGAAAAGTATTAAAAATAAATATAGCTACTATGGTTTTTTAATAACTTCACAATAAAAAAACAGGTAAATGTGATATCAAAAACATAAAAGAGAAGAATAAGCGGATAGAGCATTTATATGTGATCAAAGTTAAGCAGATGTCAGCTTAAAATTGAATGTTTTATCTCCAAGATGGTTTACGTGAACCTAAGGGAAGCCACAAAGTAAAAACCTGTTGCAGATTAACAAAAATAAAAAGAAGGGAATCAGAACATATGACCACAGAAAATCACCAATTAACAGAGGTAGGCAAAAACAGAAAAAAGGAGCAGTAGAACTATAAAAAAGACAAAATATTTAATAAGTTGGCATTAGTAAGTTTTTATATATCAATAATTACTCTAATTGTAAATGGATAGAATTTTGTAGTCAAAAAGCACAAAGTGGCTAGATGGATAAAAAAACAAAAACTAAAAATTAAAATAAAACTAAGACCTAAACATTTGCTACCTGCAAGAGACTTGCTTTAGCTTGAAAGACACGTAGGCTTAAAGTAAAGGAATAGAAAAAGACATTCATGCAAGTGGAAATTAAAAGAAAATGAGAGTAGCTATATTAATGAGTACAAAAAAGGGGCCACATATTAAACTTGATGAGCTCAGGGGAGACCTTCATGGTGGGCCATACAAACCCAGAGACTAAAAACAATCACGTTAGGATGGTCTGAACATAAAATTCCTAACTAAAAGCAAGTCATGGCAAGTAGTCACATCCTAGGCCTGTAGCTTCCCTGACAAAGGTCAGTCTTTACTTTAAGTGAGCCTGTCTATTATATTTTTGCATCTAAGATAACATACCTTTGAAATGTCAGAATAATTGCCTTTTCTACACCCCTCAGGGCACAACTTCCCACCAGAGCACAGAGACCACAAATCCCTTCATTGTTACCTTGTTGCCCACATACTATCTCTGTGTGCTGTAAATGCTAATTACTAACTATCCTACCAATGTAAAAGAAGTATGAGTCTCTCCATTTTGCTTTTTATCCAGTCTCAGAGATTTCTCTGCTTTGCTTTCTCACACCTTCCTAATCTACCTCTAATAAATTTCATGTAACTCCCCTTACATCTCCTCCTTTGATTCTAATGTATAAAATAAGCTATAAGACTGCTGTCCTCAGGAGCATTTTCTCAATTCGTTGAGATTTTGCTTCTTGGCAATTGTCAGTTTGGCTCAAATAAACTCTTTTTTAAAATTAATTAATTTTTAAAATTTATCTTTTTTTAAAATTAGAGTTGACATTCAATATTATTTTATATTAGTTTTAAGTGTTCAGCATAATAGTAAGACATTTATATAATTTATGAAGCAAACCTGATTAGTCTAGTACCCACCTGGTACTGTACATGGTTATTATATTATTGACTATATTTCCTATGTTGTGCTTTACAACTCCATGACTATTTTGTAACTACCAATTTGTACTTCTTAATCCTTTCACCTTTTTCACCCAGCCCTACAACACACCTCCCATCTGTCAATTACCAGTTTGTTCTCTCTTTCTGAGTCTGTTTTCTTTTTCTTTGTTTATTTATTTTGTTATTTAGATTCCACACATAAGTAAAATCATATGGTATTTGTCTTTCTCTGTCTGACGTATTTGATTTAGCATAAGACGCTCTAGATCTATCCAATCATTGAAAATGCTGAGTGAGATTTCTTAAATTTTTTATGTCTAATAGTTCATTGTATAAATGTACCACCTCTTCTTTATCTAGTTGTCTGTTGATGGGCACCTAGGATGCTTCTATATTTTGGCTATTGAAAATAGTGCTGCAGTGAACACAGGGGTGCATATATCTTTTCGAATTAATGTTTTGGTTTTCTTTGGCTAAATATCCAGAAGTGCAATTGCTTGGTCATAAGGTAATTCTAATTTTAATTTTTTTGAGGAACCTCCAAACTGTATTCCATAGTGGCTGTACTAATTTGCAATCCCACCCACAGTATATGAAGAGTTTGCTTTTCTCTACATCCTCACCAACGTTTGTTGTTTTTTTTTATCTATTGATGATAGCCATTCTGGCAGGTGTAAAATAATATCACATTGCGATTTTAGTTTGCATTTCTCTGACAATTAGTGACATTGAGCATCTTTTCATATGTCTATTGGCCATCTGTATGTCCTCTTTGGAGAACTGCCTATTCAGTCCCTCCGCCCATTTTTTAATTGGATTGTTAATATTTTTTTGTGTTATGAGTTCTTTATAAATTATGAAAACCCCTTATCAGATGTATCGTTGGTGAATGTCTTCTCTCATTCAATAAATTCTTTTCCTTTTGTTAATGGTTTGCTTTGCTGTGCAAAACTTTTTAATTTGATGTGGTCTCATTTGTTTTTCTTTTGTTTCCCTTGCCTGAGAAGATAGATCAGAAAAAATATTGCTAAGAGCAATGTCAGAGAGTTTATTGCCTATGTTTTCTTCCAGAAGTTTTGTGGTTTTAGGTCTTACATGTCTAAGTGTTTAATCCATTTTGAGTTTATTCTTGTATATGCCATGGCTATTCAGGGTACTTTATGTTTCCATATAAATTTTAGGATTGTTTGCTCTAGTTCTGTGAAAAATGCCATTGGTGTTTTGATAGGAATAGCATTGATCTGTAAATTGTTTTTGGTAGAATGGACACTTTATGTTAATTCTTCCTATCCGTGAGCATAGTATATACTTCCATTTATTTTTAACTTCTTCGATTTCTTTCTTCAGTGACATAATTTTCTAGGTACAAGTCTTTTACCTTCTCACTTAGATTTATTTCTAGATATTTTATTTTTAGTGGTGCAATTGTTAGATTATTTTCTTCATTTCCCTTTTTGATAGTTTATTATTGGTGTATAAAAATGCAACCAATTTCTGAATATTAATTTTGTATCTTGCTGCTTTACTAAATCCATTTATCAGTTCTAACCATGTATTTTGATGGGCTCTTTAGGATTATCTGAATAAAGTATCATGCAATCTACAAATAATGACGGTTTTACTTCTTCCTTTCCAATTTAAATGTCTTTTTTTTTTCTAGTCTGATTGCTGTGGCTAGGACTTCCAAAACTATGTTAAAAAATAGTGATGAAGGTGAACATCCTTGTCTTGTTCCTAATCTTAAGGAAAATGCTTTTAGCTTTTCCCTGTTGAGTATGATATTAGCTGTAGGTTTGTCATATGTAGCTTTTATTATGTTCCCTCTATTCCTACTTCGCTAAAAGTTTTTTTTTTTTTTATCATAAATGGGTGCTGGATTTTGTTAAATGCTTTTCCTGCATTTATTAATATAATCATATGATTTTTATCTTTTAGTCTATTGATGTGGTTTATCACATTAATGATTTGCAGATACTGAACCAACTTTGTACCCCAGAAATAAATCCCACTTGATCATAGTGTATGATCTTTTTAATATCTTGTTGAATTCAGTTTGTTAAAATTAGGTTGAGGATTTTTGCATTCTTGTTAATCAGGGATATTGGCCTATAATTTTATTTTAATTTTTTTTGTAATGTCTTTGTCTGGTTTGGTAATCCTGGTAATGGTGGCCTCATAAATAAATTTGGGAGCTTTCTGTTTTCTTGAACTTTTTGGAATAGTTTGAGAAGAATACATGTTAATTCTTCTTTGAATATTTGTTAAAATTCACCTGTGAAGCCATCTGGTCTCCAGGCCTTTCGTTTGTTGGGAGCTTTGTGATTACTGATTCGATTTTGTTAGTAGTAATTGGTCAGTTCAGATTTTCTTATAATCCTTTGTATTTCTGTGAAGTCAACTGTCACATCTCCTCTTTTATTTCTCATTTTATTTACTTGGGTCCTCTCTCTTTTTTTCTTGATGAGTCTTGTTACAGGTTTATCAATTTTCTTTATCTTTTCAAAAAACCAGCTCTTGGTTTCATTGATCTTTTGTAGTGTTTTTATTACACTTTATTTTATTTATTTCCCCTCTAATCTTTATTATTTCCTTCCTTCTTCTCACTTTAGGCTTTGTTTGCTGTTCTTTTTCTAGTTCCTTTAACTGTAAGCTTAGATTGTTTATTTGACATTTTTCTTGGTTTTTTTTTTGAGATAGGTCTGTATTGCCATGAATTTCCCTGTTATGACTGCTTTTGCTCTGCCACATAGATTTTGAGTTATGTTTTTATTTTTATTTGTCTCAAGGTATCTTTTGATTTGTTCCTTGATCTCGTTGTTAGCCCATTCACTGTTTAGTAGAATGTTTGTGTGTTTTTCAATTTTTTTTTCTTATAATTGATTTCTATAATCAAGAGGAGACGCTTGATATAATTTCAATGTTCTTAAATTTATTGAGACATTTTTGTGGCCTAATCTGTGGTCTATCCTGGAAAATGTTCCATGTGCAAGTGAAAAGAATGTATATTCTGCTGCTGTGGGATAAAATGCTCTAAAAATATCAATTAAATCCTTCTGGACTAGTGTATTATTTAAGGTTTCTGTTTCCTTGTTGATTTTCTGTCTGGAAGATCTGTCCATTGATGTCAGTGGGGTGTTCAGGTCCCTTACTATGACTGCATTACTGAAGATCTCTCCCTTTATGTCAGTCAATATTTGCTTTATATGTTTAGGTGCTCCTATGTTGGGTCCATAATAGTTTATTAGAGTTATGTGCTCTTTTTGGATTGATCCTTTTATTATTATGTAATGTCCCTCTTTGTCTCTTATCATCACCTTTGTTTTAAAGTCTATTTGTCTAATATAAGTATCAATGCCCTAGCTTTTTTTTAATTTGCATTTGTATGAAATATCTTTTTTCATCTCTTTCAGTCTCTGTGTGTCTTCCAATCTAAAGTGGGTCTCTTGTAGACAGCATGTTTGGACTTTGTTTTATTATCCATTCAGCCACCCTGTATCTTTTGACTAGAACATTTAATCCATTTACATTTAAGTGATTATTGATAGGTTTTTAGTTATTGCCATCAAATAAACTTTTATAAGACTTCTCCTTAGTCTTGACATTTTTTTTTTTGTCAACAATTCCGTGACATAGTTGACAGGATTCCAAAGAAACTCACCCAGGACCACCCTCTGGATACAGACCCAGTGCTAAGTATGAGCAGGGGCCCATTGAGCCCCATTGGCTCCCCACTTCACACTGTAAAGTAAGGTGAGTTATCTCTTGGAATCCAGAAACTTCACTTTGCTTGTGGTAAAGAGTCTGATTTTATTTGAGCTTTTCTTAGAAGATCCTCAAAGTGGCACTAAAGATAGGAGTTGAAATTGAGTGACTGGTTTCAATGTTGGCTTTTCAATAGGAACTACTTACTGCAAGTCTGAACAATACCTTTTACTGGATAAATGAGAGTCAGAACTTGTTCAGCCCTGAAGATAAGAGTCATTATCCCTCCAGCCCAAATTTTGGGTATTTTTAGGTGACTAAGAATCTATGTGAAAGTGTTTGAGGGTACCCCTCAAATCAGTCAGGGCTCCCTAAGAATGCCAACACAACTGTAATTAAATAATTGACTTGTCCTTGGACACTCTTATAAAGGCTGGTTACCTAGCACTCTGAGTCCTCACAGTTGTATTAGACAGCTGAAGAGAAAAACACCTATCACACAATATTCCTAGAAAATTTTCAGACTCTGCAGATATCCAAAGAAAACTAAAATTAACATGATAAATCATATTTCTAAGGTCAAAAAACCCCAAGAACCCAAGCCTCCACGAATACTCCCACAGGTTATATCTACACTTCACACAGAATCTCAACTTGCAAGTACCTACAGAAATGGGAAATTTTAAGTAAAAATGATATCAGCTTGAGATGGCCCAAATGGAGAACTTTTGAAACCTCCAAAATGTGATTTTTCTGTGTGGTCAGTTAGAAAAAGCTAGCTCTAAAATTAAACTGAACGAATTGGAAGCTTATTTTGATTAGAAATTAAAAGCTTCTGGAAGGAGTACAGATGAATTTTCTTCTCTACAGGAATTTAATAATAAAATTTTAGATACTGTCTCTGAACTAAAGAAGGTTTCTGAAGTTGATAAATGCCAACACCCCATTCCTTTCCCCTTTCCATCTGTTTAACTATATCCTTTGCTTTTTGGGCTTCCTTGTCTAGATTTGCCCTCTTCCTCTCTTCTTCCTCCCCCTTCTGTCTCTCCTATTATCTCCTTCACCACCACTTCTTAGGGGAAACTGAGAATAGAAATTCAGAGCAAGGAAAACCAGAAAAAAAAAAACAACAGAAATTCTGGTGGCTTCTTTCAGAGAAAAGCCGGTCTCAGGCAGAGGGGAACCAGCGATTGTTCCCGAGACTAGAACTGAATTAAGAAATCTAACTAAAGATTTCCTCAGCCCTCTCCAGGACTTTGATAGATTTGCAAAGGAATTTGATTTAACAGTTAGAATACATGATCCTGGCTATTCTGACCTATTCCAATGAATACTCTTACTGGTTTCTGAGAGCAAAGCAACAGAATAGCTGAATAAAGTTCACTGGGAAACTCTTGTACAGGATTTTTTAAAACAGAGAGAGACAGACCAGAAAAAAATGCAGGGATTTATCCCACTGGCTTTACCAAGCCATACTTGAGATTTTTTCCCCCAGAAAATGGACTGACAAGATCCAGCAATGTAAAAGAATGCTGATGAAGCAGTGCTAGATTTCTCTGAACATTAAAAAAAAAACAAAAAACAAAAAACAAAACAACAACAACAAAAAATCTTTCAAACAGTACTCAGTTCTGTCTCCAGATAGTTTTAAGAATCATCAAAATGATCCCTTACTAAGTTTGACATTTTTAAAATGACTAGATGAAGAGCTCTGGTTAAACAACATAAACTGGCCAACTCTTACGCTGGCATACTGATGAATTGGCAATTCTGGCAAATCAACTATTTAAAACTATTCAAAAGAGATAAAAAGATAAAGCTGCCAAAACCATGAACTTACAGCTCCAGCAATTAAACAATCATGTCAGATGCCCCCAAGTTCTCATAGTCAAGGGGAGAGAGAAGTCTGTTTTTATTGTAGAAAGCCAGGTCACCTTAAGAATGATTGTAAAAAAAAATGAAATGGGATTTAGAAAAAGAAAAGAAATAGAAGCAAGCATCAGGTTGTTCTAAGAACTATGAGAGGACATTTCCCTTTCTCCTTACTAATATGTTAGGAGAAATTGAAATTACCATAAAGGGAGAAATAACTAAGGCCTTTGTAGATACCGAGGCTACTTTATCTATTCTTAATCCTACCTAAGTAAGTTGCCCTCTCACTCCGAGTAAAGCTTTTATACAAATGGTAGGGATATAAACTCTACCAATGTCTATTTTTTAAATCATAACCTGTTCCCTTCTAACTAGGGAATGTTATGGAAAACATAGTTTTACTAATCAAATCTGCCCAATTCACCTGATAGGGAAAGATTTTCTTGAAACCCATGACTCCCATATATCATTTTCCCAGAAGGGTGAAATGTATTTAGAACTAAATAAATAAGATATTGAACCAATTGGGAAAAAAACAATTTTAAAGTAACTGCCACAAGAGGAAAGGAATAATTTTAAAGGGACCACCTGAGACAGAAAGTTTGTTGCAGGGCATTTCAATGCACCTTTGGACCCTTTCCTATACAGATATCGGCAAGATTAAGTCAGTCACTCCTAACTGAATTCCTATTGACAATACTTTGTATCTACCTAATATTTGCCAATATCCTCTAAGACCTGTTGCACCAGCTGGAATTAGGCCCATTATACAAGATTATTTTACAAGAGGACATATAATTCCATGTGCAAGTCCCTGTAATTCTCCTATCCTTCTAGTAAAGAAATCAAATGGAAAACAATGGAGATTTGTACATGATCTTAGAGCTATAAATAAGATAGTTATTCCCAAACATCTTGTGGTTCCAAATCCGCATTATAATCAGTCATTCCTGTTGAGTGCCAATATTTTCAGCAATAGATTTATGTAATGCCTTTTTCAAAATTCCTGTAGGAAAAAAAAAAAACAAAAACAGTCAATATCTCTTTGTCTTCACCTAAGAAAATCACTAATTTACGTGAACTGTAATGTCCCAAGGATATACAGAGAGTCCCATCTATTTCTCTCAGATATGAAAAACTGATTTAAATAATGTTAATTTTCCCAGATATTCCACTCTAATTCAATATGTGGACAATTTACTTTTATGCTCTCTACTATAAAAGTAGACTCCAAAAGACACAATTTAGCTATTAAAACAACTAGCTATAAAAGAACATAAGGTCTTAAAGAACAAGCTTCAATTTTGTTTGCCCCAAATAAAATATTTGGCTATCTCATTTCTAAAGACTCAGAAGAATCCTATCTTTCTTCTTCCCCAAACAAGAAAACATCTTACAGGATTCCTGGGTCTGACTAGATACTGTTGCAACTGGATTCCAAAATTTTCATTAATGGCCTAGCCTCTATATGTCTTATTAAAATCAGATCGACCTGATCCAATTCAATGGACCTCAGAAGGGAAACAAGCCATAAAAGCTCTAAAGAAAGAATTATGTAAAGCTCCACCCTGGGACTTCCTAATTATAAACCTCCTTTCTTCCTTTTCACACATGAAAATAAAGGAAATGCTTTAGGAGTTCTAACTCAGAAACATGGACATCATCATAGACCTATGAGGTATTATAACCAGCAATTCAACTCTGTAGCAAAAGGGCTCCTTCCCTGCATGGGGGCCATCTCTGCTATAGCCACATTATGCAATCAAACAGAAGAGATAGTTATGGGCTTTATTTTAACTATTTGTGTTCCTCATTCTGTTGAATCTTTATTAAACTCTCATCACACTCAACACTTCTCTCTGTCAACTGGCTTCTTGCTCCTGTTTTCTGTGCCTAATATTACTTTAACTCAATGTACTAGTCCTAACCCAGCAAACTTGATTATCTTCTTTACAGGATGAAGACACCAATGATTGCATTTTGCTTACTGACCACCTTCTTTTTCCTAGAAATGATTTACAAGAAATTCCTACTGATAATGCTTACTTGATTTGGTTTACAGATAGATCTTATCTGAAAGATAAAACAGGGACATTACTGAGCTGGATTTCCAATAATTTTCATAGTAGACATAACTGAAAGTTCTTATCTACCTGAAATAAGATCTGCCCAGTAAGAGAAATTAACTACTCTTAACTTGGGCTTGTCAGTCGGCCAAAGATTAAGTAGCCAACATTTACAGTGATAGTTGTTAGGCCTTTGGTGTAGCGCATGACTTTGGAACTTACTGAAGCAGCGGGGCTTCTTAACTTCCTCAGGGCAGCCTGTAATGAATAAAAAACAGGTTGTAGAATTATTAAATGCCATACAGTAACTGAAACAATTGACAATTATAAAATTCCAGGAAATTCTAAAGCTGCCACGATGAAGGCACTGTAGCTAGACAGAATGAAACAGCCAAATTATTCAGACTTGAGAATGCTCCTTGCTTCCTATTAAATCAATAAAAGACTGTCTTTTTACAGTTCTACCAGACAGTTACAGAAGAAGAAAAGAGGATATAACAATGAAAAGGGAGAAAACGCATACAAATATGGCTTGTATCCAATCAGAAACCAATCTTACTTATAGGGGCTTAACTGCCTATACTTCAACATGTACATGAGTTAACACTTTGAGGTCCTGAAAAGATGATTTCATGGAGTAAACAATATTACTGGAAACCTTCTCTTACTGTAGCTCATAAAATGTAGAGCAGATGTTCTATCTGTCCAAAATATAGCCCAGGAAAACCATTTCATAGGTCCCAAGGACATTTGGACATTTCCAACTTCCTTTAGGTCCATTTGAGGTATGGCAATTGGATTTTATCCAAATGCTACCATCTCAAGAATACAAATATATATTGTTATGATTTATATATTTTCTCACTGCGTTGAGGCAGTCTCTTACAGGAAAAACAACAGCCTTAATGACAGGTAAATTATTATTGGAAAAAATAATTCCCAGTTGGGGAATTCCCTCTGATTTACACAGTGACTAAAGGACTCATTTCATTTGACAAATAATGTAATTTATCTATAATGTTTGGCCTATTCTACAGCATTTTCATTGTGCTTATTACCCCCAGTCCTCTGAATTGGTGGAACATAATAATGGTACAATAAAAAAATTCAACCAGCCAAAATTTCAGAAGTTTTAATTTCTTCCTGGCCAAAAGCTTTTCCTATAGTGCTTTTCAACCTGAGATCTACTCCTTTTGGTTAACATAGCCTTTCTCTTCTTGAAATAGTCACTGGTCACCTTATGCATCTGGATGCATATGAACCATCCTAACTAAAAAGAAACATTCTACATTATTGTCAAAGGCTTATTAACCATCTTAAAGGGACCGATAAATTAGTAACTGATTCATTTTACAGTGCACTCCCAAGAGATGAAGATTTCAAAGACTATGGATTACAACCTGGAGATTTTGTTTATTGGAAAAGACATCAGATAAAAAAAACTTCCATTCTCATTGGAAAAGACCTTATTGGGCATTGCTAACTAATCCACGTGCAACAAAATATAATGGAGTTAACTCATGGATTCACATTTCTTATTTTAAAAAAGATACCTAACTGCAAACGGACATCTTCTCCTGTCTCTAACACTTGCTTCCACCTACGGTGGACATTAAAGACTCCTCAAGGATGAGAAGCGATTGATATAGAAGGCAGACAGCTATCTCAAGACATTGACAAGACCTATATGCTCACAAATTGGTGTTAAACTCAGGAACATTTGTTTAATCATTTTTTTTTGCCTGCTGATAATAACAGTTAAATTTGTTCTTTGAACTTTTCTCAATCACTCTTTTATCATCTCATTGTTAATGATTATAAAGACATATAAAATGATTTTATATTATTATCCTTTTTACGGTTTTCTAATGGAAATAATATCTGTCTCTTCAGACTCTTTCCCTTATTGGATATAAAAAACTTAACTTTGGTAGCTGATAATCTTTCCCATCTACTAGACAATGATATTTTGATTATCAGTTATGATAATGAAGTTAACACCTTGTTAGCCACACATTGGTCCTCTCCTACTATTAAAATAACATTTGGCATATTTTTTTTCTGGATATATCTATTATAAAGGACCTATCCTGGGCAAATACCTTCAAGAACATCTCCCTAATAATTACCCTGGTAGAATTATATATGGATATAATTTAGATGAGCATTGTATAGCTATAGGAAAGGACAATAAAAAATTAAGAAAAAACTTGGGTATGATAGGAAAAAGCTTACAGCATCCTGTCCTAAGTCACAATATATCTTATACTCAGACTCAACAGTTATGCTCTTACAGCTGGATGCCCATAAAACAGGGAGAAAAATCAATGGGTCCCCATTTCAAAAATTATTGAGATTACTTAGTAGGTAGATATGTCTGTAACAATCCCACCCTCCTTGCGTCCCAGACACTTGTGGGAAGCCCTATGAAATAGTCAAACGCTAGCTCATTTAAGGGTCGCCTCTACTCATTTAACTTCGGCATGGGAAACTCAACATTTTGGGGTCCATTAAATATACTCCAATTGCTCCTAAACTATAGCCTCCCAATGGCAACAATATTCCTGGTGAATCCAACAATATTGGCTTATATAAGAAATAAAAGGGGAATACTTGAAGGATTAGGAGTTGGCCTTGGTTATCTGGGACAAATGAATTTGCAGTTAATGAAGAATGTCATTCATTAGAAAAAGACTTTATCTAAAATGGATCATATAGAGGAAATGTTATTTCAAAAAGAAAGAAAAGGATGGGAAGCAGCATGGGAAGACAATGAGGCCTTAGCTCAATGGATAGAATAGACTCAATAGACTACAAAGACTCATGCAGAACCTAACATTGGAAATGTGCCTATATGTTAAATCAACAGGGGCTATTATCTATGCTGATGCAAATGGAATCTGAAGTAGCTATGAAACAATGGCCAAATATAATAGATGCAGAAGCCCAGGCTGGACACTTATGGAACACTTACGGTCCCCCTGAATTTTGGAAAATTTTAGTTGGAAAATATAATCTACAACATTGTATCTTTAAAGCCCAGGCACCTTAGTTAAATCCTAAGCTAAGATTTTCAGTAGTTCAACTGATTGGTATAGGGACTATCCTTAATAACACTTGAATACTTTCAATGGGAAGTAGATGGGCTATATTAAAAAATAATAGCAAATGGAAACCCATCTCATTATCTGACTGTGAAAATCATAAAGGTGAATGGTTATATGTCCCCAGTGTATATGGAATTCTGAATTCACCCAATCCTGGCCTATCACATTTACTCCAACAAATAGCATTATATGGTATATGGGAAAGGGACATATGTACTGGAAAGGGTTAGAAAATTCTTCTGTTATACTAATTGATTTAAATTGTAATGACTCCCAGTTTACATGAAATGGTACAGAAATGTGGTGTAATACTGAAATTACAGGCAAAATAACTTTGCCTGACATTAATGAAACCTATGATAATATTGACACTGAAAATCCAATTTGTTGGGAGATTGAATTTAATGCGCCTATGGAAACTAGCTATTGGCCAGAAGAAAAATTAAAGCTTCCAAATCATGAAATAGAAAAACCTCATCATTCGTATGGTCAATTTTTTCATACGATACAAATGGCAGTAGATGAGGGAGGAAAACATTAATAGCTTAATAAAAAATCATGATGATACATGTAAAGAGTTCTTGGGTTGGGTTGGCTTGGCTTGGATGTTTGTTCCCCTCAGACTCATCCTTATCTAGTATTGAACATTTTCTTTTCCTAATTGGTGTTATTGGTTTAATATTACTGCTCTTTTTCCTAGTATGTAAATGTTATGCTAAATGCAGAAAAACAAAACTTAAAACAAATAGCAAAAAACTCAGATCATGATAGATCAAAGATTAGAAATAATCTAGAGTATTTTTAATGAAAACATATAGAATCTGACTGCCCCCCATTCACCCACATTTCCTTTTGAAAAATTTGACCTTGACTACCATCTAAGGTTATGATCATGCTCTATCCCCAAAGGTTCACTGTTCAGCAAAACAAACACTGACACTAAGACTTTCTAGGAATGAGCCTTCGTAGCACTGTGGGACCACAATATCAAGGCATCCTTCAAATTATTTATGACCAAAAGTGGAAACTGTGGGCAAAAAAGGGGCCACATGCTAAAGCTGAGAAGCTAAGGGGAGGCCTACACTGCAGGCCTGACAAACTCAGAGACTGAAAACAACCACATAGGATGGTCTGAACATAAAAAGTCCTAACTAAAATCAAGTCATGGTGAGTAGTCACATCCTAGACCTGTAGCTTTCTTGACAAAGGTCAATCTTTACTTTAAATGAGCCTATTATATTTTTGCATCTAAGATAACATACCTTTGAAATGTCAGAATAATTGCCTTTTCTACACCCCTCAGGGCACAACATCCCACCAGAGCACAAGACCACAGAACCCTCCATTGTTATCTTGTTGCCCACGTACCATCTCTGTCTGCTGTAAATGTTAATTATTAACTATCTGTACCCATCAATGTAAAAGAAGTACAGGTCTCTCCATTTTGCTTTTTATCCAGTCTCAGAGATTCCTCTGCTTTTCTTTCTCCCACCTTCCTAATCTACCTCCAACAAATTTCATGTAACTTCCCTTACATCTCCTCCTTTGATTTTAATGTATAAAATAAACTATAACACTTCTATTCTCTGAAGCATTTCCTCAATCTGTTGAGATTTTGCTTCTCGGCAACTGTCAGTTTGGCTCAAATAAACCCCTTTTTCTTATTCTGGACATTTTTGTGTTGACACTTAGATCACGAAAAATAGACTTTAAAACAAAAGCTATAACAAGAGACAAAGAAGGATCCAGCAGACAGAAAAAGTTGAGAACCATATGATTCCACTCATATGTAAGATATAAAACTGAAAGCAACAAATGAACAAGACAGACAAATAAAAAACTCAAAGACAAAGATAACTGTTTAGTGGTTACCAGAGGAAAAAGAGGAAATGGGGGAAGGTAGATAGGGTAAATGGGGTCAAATGCATGGTAATAAAAGGAGGTTTGATTTCGGATGGTGAATGATACAGATGATGTATTATAAAATTGTACACTTGAAACATATATAATTTTATTAACCAATGTCACCCCAATACATTTTATTTTTAATTAAAAGACCCACCAATTCTACTTCTGGGTATTAATCTAAAAAAAAACAAAACATTAATTCAAAAAGACATATGCATCTATATGTTCATTGTAGCATTATTTACAATAGCCAAGATATGGAAACAACCTAAGTGTCCATTGATAGACTATCAGATATAAAAGATGTGGTAAATATACACAATGAAATATTACTGAACCATAAAAAAGAGTGACATCTTACCATTTGTAACAAAATGGATGGACTTAGAGGGTATTATGCTAAGTGAAATAAGTCAGACAGAGAAAGACGAATATCATATAATTTCACTTATACGTGGAATCTAAAAATTAAAATAAATGAACAAACAAACAGAAACAATATCATAGATACAGAGAACATTTTGATGGTTGCCAAGTGGGAGAGGCTTTGGCAGGGTGAATGAAAAAAAGGGAATGGATTCAAATGTGCAAATTTCCAGTTATAAAAATAGTAATGAGGATATAAAGTACAGCCTAGGCAATATTGTCAATAATATTGTAATAACTATGCATGATGTCAGATGTGTGCTAGATGTATCAGGGTGATCACTCTGTAAGTTATATAAATATGTAATAACTATGTCATAGAGCTAAAACTAATGTAATATATGTCAACTATTATTATTAGTATTAGTATCATTATTAAAAACAAAATGTTTGAGAAAGAAAGAAAACTATCTAATTCACAATAGAATCAAAGCTACAAAATTATTTAGGAATAAATTTAACCAAGGAAATGAAAGATCTCTATAATGAAAACTATAAGACTTTGATGAAAGCAATTAAGGAAGACACAAGCAAATAGAAAAATATCTTGTATTCACAGATTGAAGAAATTAATATTGCTAAAATGTCCATACTGCCAAAAGCCATAAGTAGATTCAGTGTAATCCCTATCAAAATTCCAATGGCATTTTTCACTGAAATAGAAAAAACAATCCTAAAATTTGTATGGAATCACAAGAAACCCTGAATAGCCAAAGTAAAACAAGGAAAAAAAAAAGCCAGAAGCATCGCACTTTATGATTTCAAACTATACTACCAAGCAGCAATAATTTTATAAGTATAGAACCAGCATAAAAATAAAAACATAGACCAATGGAACAGAATCAAAAATCCAGAAATAAACCTTTGCAAATATGGGCAACAAGTATTTGACAAGGGAACCAAGAATACTCAGTGGGTAAAGGATAGTCTCCTCAATAAATGATATTAGAAAACTTGGGTAATCACATGCAGAAAAATAAAGTTAGATCTCATATTTTACATCACTCAAAAAAATCAACTTGAAATGGTTTAGAGATTTAAATTTATGACCTGAAACTGCAAAACTTCTAGAAGCTAACATAAGAAAGAATCTTTTTGATATTGGTCTTAGCAGTGGTTTTTTGGATATGACACTGAAAGCACAAACAATGAAAGCAAAAATCAAGAAACAGACTACATCCAATTAAAAAGCTTCTCAACCAAAAGAAATAATCAACAAAATGAAAAGGCAACCTAAAGAATGGGAGAAAATATTTTGCAAACCATATAACTGATATGGGGTTAATATTCAAATATATTAAAAAGTCATACAATTCAACAACAACAAAAATCCAATTAAGAAATAGACAAAGAAACTAAATAGACTTTTTTTTTCCAAAAAAAGACATTCAAATGGCCAACAGGTACATGAAAATATGCTCATCATTGATAATCATCAGAGAAATGCAAATAAAACCTATGACGAGATATCACTTCACACCTGTTAGTATAGTTGTCATAAAGAAAGGAGGTAAAAAGTGTTGGCAAAGATGTGGAGGAAAAGAAACAGTTGTGCACTGTTGGTGGTAATGAAACTTGGCTCATCCACTATGAAAAATAATATGGAGGTTCCTCAAAAAATTAAAAATAGAAGTACCACATAATCCAGCAATCCCGCTTCTGAGTATATATTCAAAGGAAATAAAAACATGATATTGAAAAAGTATTTTCAGTACCATGTTTATTGAAACATTATTCACAGTAGCCAAGGGATGGAAACAACCCAAGTCTCTGCTGACGAATGAATGAATAAAGAAATTGTGATTATATATATCATTCAGTGACTGAATGACTGAATATATATGTATATGTGTGCATACATATATATTCATTCATGAGAAAGAAATACTGTCATTTGTGACAACATAGATGGACCTTGAGAGCATTATGCTAAGTGAAATAAGTCAGATGGAAAGAGACAAAAACTATATGATATCACATACGTGAAATCTAAAAATGTCAAACTTGTAAAAACAGAGTAGAATGGTAATTACCAGGTGCTCAGGGTGTGGAAGAATTGGGAAGATATTGGTCAAAGAGTATAAACTTGAAACTGAAAGATGACCAAGTTTCAGAGATAGAATGCACAGCATAGTGATTATAGTCAACAATACTGTATTATATACATCAAAGTTGCTGAGATCTTAGATCTTAAATGTTCTCGCCACACATGCTAAAAAGTCATAACTAAGTGACATGATAGAAGTGCTAGCTAACAAGATTGGTAACCATACTGCAATATATAAATTTATCAAATTTTAAAAAACCAATCAGATTAAATTTCAAAACATTCATATAGCATAATATCAAGAACTAAACGTATAGAGTGATGACTGATGTCTTCTTTCTAAAGCATCTGCACTCTCAGACATTTTAGGATGACATGGTTTAATTTCTCACATACTTGCCTCTTAAAGCAGAGCACATGGTAGACCACTAAATATTATGCTTTTAACCCAGAAAGTCTCCTTTTTATTTATCTAAAAAAGAAAATTCCTTAGGTCATTTTCAGATTCCAGAAGAGATCAAAGGTAGATGACAGCATATTCTGTAAGTGTGTACAGATATTTCCATGCATTTTTCATTGTAAATTTGTATCCTAAGCTTTGTATTCTGGTTACCATTGCTGGGTAAAAAATTACCCCCCAAACTTAGTGGCTTACAATAACCATTGTACTATGCCCACTACTTTTAGGGTCAAGAATTCAGACAGTACAGTGAGAGCCATTTGTCTCTGCTCACCATGTCTGGGGCCTCAGCTGAGAAGACTTGATGACTAAGGTGACTCAAGAGCCAGGGGCTGGAATCTTCCCATTTATTCTAGCTATTGGCTGGGATTTCAGCTGAGGATGTTGACCAGAACTTCTCTGTGTGACCTTTCCTTATAACCTGAACTGCTTCACAGCATGATTTTCTTAGGATAGTCTGACTTTTCACATGGGGAATCAGGGCCTTAAATTTAGTGTCCCAAGTAGCAAGACAGAAGCTGAATTGCTCCTTCTGACTTAGCTTTGGAAGTCAGACAACATCAATTTTGCCTCGTTCTATTGGTTATAAGTCAATCACAGGCCATCTTCAGTTAAAAGAAAAGGGACATAGGAGAGTAACATAAGTAACATGACAGAGTAGAAAAACTCTTTGTTTCTCTTCTTAAATTTATAAGTCATATGACTATAACTAAACAAAGGATCTGCTCAACACATAAACATGCCTGAGGGAGCCACACATTTGTACATCTGAAGGTGGACATATTGGAATGTGTAGGTGAAGTGGTCACAGATGCAATTTGGCTCCCACTGCATCCCCAGAGAACATGGTAGCAGTGGGGAAATCAAGCTGAAGCCCTCACACTGTAGCCAGGAGTACAGAAGGAGCAGAAGCAGTGTCTTTTCCTAAGAAGGTAGCCCTTTCCTCTCTCTTCATCACAGCAGAGCCCAGTAGAGGTGGCTAGGATGCCTTAAACAGCTCAGTGGTGCTGGCAGCTATTGCAGATAGGGAGGAGAAGCCATGAAATTTAAAAATTGCCTCCCTTTCTCACTCATCTCTGAAGAGCCCAGTAGAGGCAACTGAGATGCTTTAAAAAACAAACAAACAAACAAACAAACAAAAAACAGCAGTGTCCGCAGCCATTGCTGGCAAGGGAACAAAGCTATAAAATCACAAACTTGCTTCATTTAACATACCCGACCTGGAAGAACCTGGTAGAGGTAGTTGAGATGCCGCCAACAACACAGAGAGGCCAATAGACATTAGTAAGAAGAAGCCAGAAGTTCCTTCTTGTAAAATGGGTTCTATACCACCTTCCACATTTCCCCACCATAGTGGTATGCTCCATAACCTCAGAAAGCTAGTCACAGAGAAGACAACCACCACCCCAATAAGCAGATGGCATTTTCCTCAAAGGGAATGATGCCATTCCACTGTGATCCCAGAGTTGCAAATAGTGCAGGTAAGAGAAAACAAAAAGTTGTGCTATATCACCAACTATTGGAAAACAAAGTAAAGAATTCTAATTATCAAATTGCTGAACTGTGAAGAGCAGAAGAGTATCTAAACTCTTTTGAGTTCACTACCTCAAAAGAACAGGCAGAGAAACAATCCATCAAGAACAATGAACAACCAAGGTAACATGGGAACACACACAAAAAAATTGAAAAGTCTTCAGAAATTAAACTCAGTGTAATAGAAGGCTGCAATTTAAATGATAGAATTTAAGAGTGCAGTAATGAAAGAACTCAATGAGATACAAGAAATTTCAGAAAGGCAGTCCAATGAATAAAATTAATGAACAAAAGGAGTACTTTAAATAAGACATTGAAAATATAAAACAGAACCAAACAGAAATTCTAGAGCTGAAGAACTCAAGATAGGAGATGAAAAATGCATTGGAGAGCATTGGAAATAAAGTGTAGAAGGTGGAAAATAAAATTAGTGTGCTAGAAGATAGAAAACTAGAAATGACCTCAGAGGAAGAAGAGAGAGATTAAAGTTAAAAAATGGAAGAACTCTATGAGAACAATATTACTCTATTATAAAGAGCAACATAAGGCTAATGGATATACCAGAAGGAAAAGACAGAAAGAAGGAGACAGAGAGCCTACTCAAAAATATAATTGATGGGAACTTCTCAAACCATTAGAAATAACTGGATTTTCAAATACAAGACGCTAACAAATATCTAATTATCTCAACACAAAATATTTTCTCTGAGACAGGTTACATTAAAAATGTCAAAAGTTAATGATATAGAAAGAATTCTCAAGTCATCCAGAGAAAAAAGACTATAAATTACAAAAGAAACTCTACTTGATCATCATCACATTTTTTCAATAGAAACATTACTATCTAGAAGAGAATGGAAGAACATATTCAAGATATTAAAAGAAAAAACATCAACTAAATATACTATATCCATCAGAGTTATCTTTCAGATAGATATGAAGGAGAAATAAAGGCCTTCCCAGACAAAGGCTGAGTTTACCACCACAAAACCTGCATTACAAGAAATGTTGAAAGGGGTGCTTTTACCAGAAACAATAAGACAAAAGTATACAAAACTTTCAGTAAGATCATTAACAGACAGATAGAAGCAGAAAATTGCAACTCTATTTTAAAATAATTAAAAACTTAATTATATAGAAGGTAGAGAGGAAAAGAGATCTTGAAAATAACTATAACTACTGCAATTTGGTAATAAATGCACAACATAAAAAGGAGTAATTTGTTACAACAAAAACATATAAGGGGAGGAGAAAAAGAACTGACAAAGTACAAATGAATAGAGATAAGATACAATCAAAAGAAAAAAGACCAGTGTTTCTACGAAACATTTTACACAAACCTAATGGTAACCACAAAACAAAAAACCACAGCTGAGGAACAAACAAACAAAAAACAAAGGAAACAAAGAAAAAAAATCATAGAAAACCATGAAAATAAAATAGCACACAGAAACACAAAAGAAAGGAAACAATGGAGATACAGAGTAACCAGAAAACAAAAGACAAAATGGTAGTAGTACATCCTCATATACCAATAATCTTCCTAATAGTAAATAAATTTTTTTAAATGTTATCATTTTGTAATAATTTTTAATTTTTCAATTACAGTTGGCATACAATATTATATTAGCATCAGGTATACAACATTGTAGTTAGACATTTATATAACTTGCAAAGTTATCACCCCAATAAGTCTAGTACTCATCTGACACCATACATAATTATTAAAATATTATCGACTATATTCCTTATGCTATACTTTACATCCCCATGACTATTTTGTAACTACCAATTTGTACTTAATTCTTTCCCTTTTTTCACCTACTCTTCCAACCCCTTTCTCATCTAATGACCATCAAATGTTTTCTGTATCTATGAATTTCTTTCTGTTTTGTTTATTTTGTTCTTTAGATTGTTATATGTAACTGAAATCATATAGCAGTTGTCTTTCCCTGTCTGACTTACTTCAGTCAGCACGATACCCTCTGGGTCCAACCATGTTGTTATAGATGGCAGGATCTTATTCTTTTTTATGGCCTAGTATATTTCATTGTAAATATGTACCACCTCTTTTTTTCCCCACTTACCCTTTGATGGACACTCAGGTTGCCTCCATATCTTGGATATTCCAGTGAACACAGGAATTCACATCTCCTTTCGAAGTAGTGTTTTGGATTTCTTTGGATAAATACTCAGAAATGGGAATACTGGGTCTTTCTTTGTGTCTTGTTATAGCCTTTGTTTTAAAGTCTATTTTATCTGGTATAAGAATCGTACATCAGCTTTTTGTTTGTTTCCATTTTCATGAAATATCTTTTACCATTCTTTTACATTGTCAATGTGTGTCTTTCAATCTGAAGTGAGTGTCTAGAAGGCAGTATATGTAAGAGTCTTGTTTTCTTATCCATTCAGCCACCCTATCTTTTGATTGGAGCATTTAATTCATTTACATTTAAAGCAATTGTTGCTAGATATGCAGCTATTGCCATTTTATTATTTTTTTCTCAGTTTCTTCTTAAAACATTTCTTCTAATATTTCTTGAAATATTAGTTTGATGTTGATAAACTCCTTTAGCTTTTTCTTGTGTGAGAAGCTCTTTTTCTGTCCTTTGATTCTAAAATGATAGTTATGCTGGATAGAGTAATCTTAGTTGTAGGTCCTTGCTTTTATCAATTTGAATATTTTATGTCAGTCCCTTCTGGACTGCAAAGTTTCGGTTGAGAAATCAGCTAACAACAGTCTTATGGGAGCTCCCTTGTAAATAACTAGCTGCCTTTCTCTTGCTGCTTTTTAAAATTCTCTCTTTGTCTTTTAACCTTTGTCATTCCCATTATAACGTGTCTTGGTATGGGCCTCTTTGGATTCATCTTCTGTGGGATTCTCTGAGCTTCCTGGGTTTATATTTCTTTCACTAGCTTCAGAAGTTTTCAGTCATTATTTCTTTAAATAGGCTTTTAATTCTTTGTTCTTTCTCTTCTCCTCTGGTACCCCTATGATGCAAATGTCGATTAAACACCATGAACAACCAAAGCGACAAGGCATCTCAGAAAGAAAGAAAAATCTCTAGAAAATAAGCTTACAGACATAGAAATATGCGACTTAAATGACAGAGAATTCAGGATGGTATTTCTGAAAAAAACTCAATGATATCAGAAACAATTCATATTTGAAAAAATAACTAGATGAACAGAATAAGTTTTTCAGCAAGGAGATGAAACCCTCAAAAAGTATATAACACCAAATTTAATAACCTAGAAGAAAAGGAAAAATACTTAGAAAGATAAAACCTTCCTAGACTGAATCAAGAAGAACTGGAAAATCTAAATAGACTGATCAGCAGTATGGAAATCGGAACGATCATCAAAAACCTACCAAAAAGTAAAGTCCAGGATCAGAGGCTTCACCAGGGAATTCTACCAGACATTCAAAGAAGATTTAATACCTATTCTCCTCAAATTCTTCCAAAGAATCAAAGAGGAGGCAATACTTCCCAACTCATTTTATAAGGCCAATATTGCTCTGATACCAAAACCTGGTAAAATTAACACACACACACAAAAACTAAAGACCAATATCTCTCATGAACACATGCAAAAATCCTAAATAAGAAACTAGCGAACCGAATACAGAAACATATTTAAAAGATGCAGCACAATCAAGTGGGCTTCATCCCAGAGGCAAAGGGATGGTTCAACATACACAAATCAATTAATGTGATATACCACATAAACAAATGAAAAAATAAGAATCATGTGGTCATATGAATAGATGCAGAAAAAGCCTTCGACAAGATACAGCATCCATTTATGATCAAAACACTTAACAAAATTGGAATAGAAGAAAAGTACCTTAATATAATAAAGGTCATATATGACAAACCCTCAGCCAACATTATACTTAATGGTGAAAAACTAAAAATCTTCTCTCTAAGATCAAGAACAAGGCAAAGCTGTCCACTATTGCCACTGTTATTCAATATAACATTGGAGGTCCTAGCAAAGGCAATCAGGCAAGAGAGGTATAAAAGACATCCAAATAAGAAATGAAGAAATCAAACTGTCACTATTTACGAATGACATGATTCCCTATGTAGAAAACCCTAAAGACTCCACAAGAACACTACTAGAAACAATAAGCAAATACAGTAGTCTCCAGATACAACATAAACATTCAAAAATCCATAGCCTTCCTATATTCTAATAATAAAATGTCAGAAAAAGAAGTGGAAACAATAATTTCTTTTGCAATTGCAACAAAAAGAATAAAATATCTAGGAATAAATTCAATGAAACATGTGAAGGACCTATATAATGAAAACTACAAGATCCTATTAAAAGAAATTGAAGAAGATACTAAGAAATGGAAAGATATTTCGTGTTCTCGGATTGGAAGAATCCACATAGTTAAAATGACCATATTACCTAAAGCATTATACAGATTTGATGCAATCCCCATTAAAACCTCATCGGCATTTTTTCAAGAAATAGAACAAAAAAAATCATCAGATTTCTATGGAAGCACAAAAGACCCCAAATTGCCAAAGCCATTCTAGAAAAAAGAACGGAGCTGGAAGCATCACTCTGCCCAACTTCAAATTATACTGCAAAGCGACAGTAATCAAAACAGCATGGTATTGGCAGCAGAACACACACAGACCAGCGAAACAGAATCGAGAATCCAGAAGTAAACCCATATTTATATGGGCAAATAATTTTTGACAAAAAATCCAAAAACATACAATGGAGAAAAGAAAGTTTCTTCAATAAATGGTGCTGAGAAAACTGGAAAGGCACCTGCAAAAGAATGAAACTAGACTGTTGCCTATCACTACACACCAAAATTAACTCAAAATGGATTCAGGACCTGAATATAAGACCTGAAACAATAAAATGCATAGAAAAAAGATAAGAAATAAACTCAAGGACCTTGGATTTAAATAGGATTTTATGAAATTGAACTCAAAAGCAAGGGAAGTAAAAGCTAAAATAAATGAAAGGGACTACATCAAAGTAAAAAGCTTCTGCTAGGTAAAAGAAATGGTCAACAAGGTAAAGAGACAATCATCAGAATGGGAAAATATAT
>NW_011888878.1:6925937-6926365 GCF_000151845.1 Pteropus vampyrus
AAATGAAAGGGACTACATCAAAGTAAAAAGCTTCTGCTAGGTAAAAGAAATGGTCAACAAGGTAAAGAGACAATCATCAGAATGGGAAAATATATCTGCAAGCAATGCCTCTGATAAGGGCCTAATATCCAAAATATACAAAACATCTCATACAACTGAATAACAACAAAAAACCAAACGATCCAATCAAATAAAGGGCAGAGGATCTGAATAGACACTTCTCCCTAGAGGACATACAAATGGCCAACAAACATATGAGAAGATGCTCAACATCACTAGCTATTAGGGAAATGCAAACCAAAACCACAATGAGATATATCTCATACCTGTTAGAATAGCTATAATCGACAGGACAAGTAATAAAACAAATGTTGGAGAGGATGCAGAGAAAAAGGAACCCTCATACACTGCTGGTGGGACTGCAAATT
>NW_011888878.1:6927864-6928209 GCF_000151845.1 Pteropus vampyrus
AGAAGAAACATTAGACAAAATCCAACACCCATCCTTTTATGATAAAAACTGAACAAACCAGCAACCAAAAACTACTTTCTTATCCTGATAAGAAACGACTACAAAACACATAGCTGACATCATACTTAATGATGAGAAACTAGAAGTCTTAACCCTAAAATCAGAAACAAGTCTTACTATAAATCTAAGAATTCATAATAACATGAAGAACTGATACAGTCCTATGGAAAAGAATAGGGAGACCAGAATGAGACCAACAAAATAGTCAACTGATTTTTTTTAAATTTTCCTTTTTCAATTAAAATAGGCATTTAATATTATTTTATATTAGTTTCAGGTGTACAG
>NW_011888878.1:6928259-6930132 GCF_000151845.1 Pteropus vampyrus
ATAGTGGTCGGACATTTATATAATTTACAAAGAGATCCTTCCAATTAGTCTAGTAGCCACCCAGCACCATACATAGTTATTGCAATATCATTGACTACATTCTCTATGCTGTGCTTTACATCGCCATGACTATTTTGTAATGACCAATTTGTACTTCTCGATCCTTTCACCTTTTTCACCCAGACTCACAAACCCCTCCCATCTGGCAATTACCAGTTTGTTCTTTCTTTCTATGAGGATTCACTTTTCTCCACATGCTCGCTAACATTTGCCATTCTGGCAAGTGTGAGGTGATAGCTCATTATAGTTTTAATTTGCATCTGATGATTAGTGACATTGAGCATATTTTCATATGTCTGTTGGCCATCTGTATGTCCTCTTTGGAGAAATGCCTATTCAGGTCCTCTGCACATTTTCTAATTGAATTGTTCACTTTTTTTGTGTTGAGTTGTATGAGTTATAAATTTTGAATACTAATCCCTTATCAGATATATCATTGGCAAATATCTCCCATTCAGTGGATTGTCTTTTCCTTTTGTTGATGGTTTGCTTTGCTGTGCAAAAACTTTTTAATTTGATGTGGTCCCATTTGGTTATTTTTGTTTTTGTTTTTGTTTTTTTGCCTTAGTAGATAGATCAGAAAAAAAATATTGCTAAGAGCAATGTCAGAGAGTTTACTGCCTATGTTTTCTTCTAGAAGTTTTATGATTTTAGGTCTTATATTTAAGTGTTTAACACATTTTGAGTTTATTCTTGGATATGGTATAATAAGGTGGTCTGGCTTCATTATTTTGCATGTATCTATCCAGTTTTCCCAGCACTATTTATTGAAGAGACTGTCTTTACTCCATTGTATATTCTGCCTCCTTCTTAATAGATTAATCAACCATATAGGTGTGGATATATTTCTGGGTTCTCTATTCTGTTCCATTGATATATGTGTCTGTTTTTTGTGTCAGTACCATGTTGTTTTGATTACTATAGCTTTGTCATATAGTTTAATATTAGGTAGCATGCCACTTCCAACTTTGTTCTTCTTTCTCAAGATTGCTGTGACTATTTGGGGTCTTTTAAGGTTCCATATAAATTTTAGGATTATTTGTTCTAGTTCTGTGAAAAATGCCATTGGTATTTTGATAGGGATTGAATTTAATCTATAGATTACTTTGGGTAGTATGGCCATTTTAATGATATTAATTCTTTTTATCCATGTGCACAGTATATGATTTCATTTATTTGTATATTCTTCAATTTCTTTCTTTGATGACTTATAATTTTTCAAGTACAGGTCTTTTACTTCCTTGGTTAAATTTATTCCTAGGTAGTTTATTGTTTTGATGCAATTATAAATGGGATTGTTTTCTTAATTTTTATTTCTGATAGTTTATTATTGTTGTCTAAAAATGCAATCAATTTCTGAATATTAATTTCGTATTCTGCTACTTTACTGAATTTGTTTATCAGTTCTAAAAGTTTTTTGGTGGAATCGTAGGGTTCTTTCTATATAGTATCATGTCATCTGCAAATAAGGACAGTTTTTCTTCCTTTACAATTTGAAGGTCTTCTTTTTTTCCTAGTTTGATTGCTGTAGCTAAAACTTCCAATACTATGTTGAATAAATGTGGTGAAAGTGGAAATTCTTGTATTGTTCCTGATCTTAAACAAAGCGCTTTTAGCTTTTCCCAGTTGGGTACGATGATAACTGTGGGTTTGTCATATATGGCCTTTATTATGGTAAGTGTGTTCCCTCTATTCCCACTTTGCTGAAAGTTTTTATCATAAATGGGTGCTGGATTTTGTTAAACACTTCTTCCGCACCTATTGATGTTATCATATGATTTCTATCTTTCAATTTTTTGATATGGTGTATCAC
>NW_011888878.1:6930182-6930572 GCF_000151845.1 Pteropus vampyrus
ATAAATGGGTGCTGGATTTTGTTAAACACTTCTTCCGCACCTATTGATGTTATCATATGATTTCTATCTTTCAATTTTTTGATATGGTGTATCACCTTAGTTGATTTGTGGATACTGAACCCTTGCACTCCAGGAATAAATCCCACTTGATCATGGCGTATACTCTTTTTAATGTCTTGCTGAATTCAGTTTGCTAAAATTTTGTTGAGGATGTTCGCATCAATATTCATCAAGGATATTGGCCTATGGTTTTTTTGGTACTGTCTTTGTCTGGGTTGGTAATCAGGGTAATGGTGGCTTTGTAAAATGAGTTAAGGAACCTTCCTTCCTCTTGAATTTTTTGAAATACTTTGAGAAGAGTAGGTGTTAATTCTTCTTTGAATGTTTGGT
>NW_011888878.1:6930622-6932726 GCF_000151845.1 Pteropus vampyrus
GGCTTTGTAAAATGAGTTAAGGAACCTTCCTTCCTCTTGAATTTTTTGAAATACTTTGAGAAGAGTAGGTGTTAATTCTTCTTTGAATGTTTGGTAAATTCACCCCTGAGGCCATGTTGTCCAGGACTTCTGTTTGTTGAGAGTTTTTTTTTTTATTATTATTACTGATTACATTTTATTAGTAGTAACAGGTGTGTTCTGATTATCTGTTTCTTGTTGACTCAGTGTTGAAAGACTGAATGCTTCTAGGAATGTATCCATTTCTTCCAGATTGTCCAATTTGTTGGCAAACAATTGCTTTGGTATTTTCTTGTAATTTTTTGTATTTCTGTAGAGTCAGTCGTCACTTCTTTTTCATTTCTGATTTTATTTAGTTGGATCCTCTCTCTTTTTTCTGGATGAGTCTGATAAAAGGTTTCTCAATTTTGTTTACCTTTTCAAAAAACCAGCTCCTGTTTTCATGTATCTTTTATATTGCTTTTTTAGATTCATTTCGTTCATTTTCACTCTGATCTTTATTATTTCTTTCCTTCTACTCACTTTGAACTTTGCTGTTCTTTTTCTAGTTCCTTTAAGTGCAAAGCTAGGTTGTTTATTTGAGACTTTTCTATTTCTTGAGATAGGCCTATATTGCTATTAACTTTCCTCTTACGACTGTTTTTGTTTAGCCCATAAATTTTGGTTTGTTGTGTTTTCATTTTTATCTGTTTCAAGGTATGTTTTGATTTCTTCTTTGATCTCTTTGTTAACCCATTCATTGTTTAGTAGAATGTTTTTTAGCCTCCATGTGTTTGTGTGTTTTTTAGGTTTTTTTTTTCCTGTAATTGATTTCTAGTTTCATACCATTGTGGACAGGGAAGAAGCTTGATATAATTTCAATTTCCTTAAATTTTTTGAGGCTTGTTTTGTGGCTTAAAATGTGACCTATCTTGGAAAATGTTCCTTGTGCACTTGAGAAGAATTTATATTTTGCTGCTTGGGGTGGAATGCTCTAAAAATATCAATTAACTCCATCTATTTTAGTGTGTTATTTAAGGCTGCTGTTTTCTTGTTGATCTTCAGGAAAATCTGTCCATTGGTGTCAAAATGATGTTAAAATCTCCTAACATGACTGTATTACTGTTGATCTCTCCCTTTTCGTCGGTCAATATTTACTTTACATATTTAGGTGCTCCTATGTGGGGTGCATACATGTTTACAAGAGTTATATCCTATTGTTAGATTGACCCCTTTGTCATTGCATAATGTCCTTCTTTGTCTCTCATTATATTCTTTACTTGGAAGTCTATTTTGTCTGGTATAAGTATTGATACCCCAGCCTTTTTTCATTTCCATTTGCATAAAATATCTTTTTACACCTGTTTACTTTCAGTCTGTGTGTGTCTTTTGATCTGGAGTGTGTCTTTTGTAGACAGTATATGTATGGATCTTGTTTTCTTATCCATTCAGTCACCCTGTGTCTTTTGATTGGATCACTTCATCCATTTTCATTTACGTGATTATTGATAGGTACATAGTTATTGCCATTTTATTATTCAAATTTATGTTCTTTTTCCTCAACTCTTCTTTAAAAAGTCCCTTTAACATTTTTTGCTATACTGTTTTTTTCTTGTCTCAGAAGCTTTTGATCTCTCCTCATGTTTTAATTGATAGCCTTGCTGGGTAGCGTAGTCTTGGTTGTAGGTCCTTTTTTTTATCACTTTGATTATTTTGTGTCAATCTCTTCTGGCCTGCAAAGTTTCTGTTGAGAAAGCAGCTGAAAGTCTTATGGGAGATCCCTTATAAGTAACTAACTGCTTGTCTCCTGCTGCTCTTAGGATTCTCTTTTTGTCTTAACCTTTGCCATTTTAATGATTATGTGTCTTAGTGTGGGACTCTTTAGCTTCATCTTGTTTGGGACTCTGAACTTCCTGGATTTGTATATCTATTGCATTTGTCAGGTTAACAAAGGTTGTAATCATTATTTCTTCAAATATATTCTCAATCCCTTGCTCTCTTTCTCTTTTCCTACTGGTACCTCTATGATGTGAATGTTGTTCCACTTGATGTATCAGAAGTCCCTTAAACTATATTCATTTTTTAAATTCTCTCTCTCTCTCTCTCT
>NW_011888878.1:6933871-6948733 GCF_000151845.1 Pteropus vampyrus
TGGTGGAGCTAGTGGTATTCCCCAGGTTAATGCCGATTCAGACTTGGTGCCAGTGCTGAGCCAATGGCCACTCCTAAAAGTCTCAGATCACATGGAGGCCAGTCACTGCCAGCTTTGGGCACTCAGGCCCCCAAGATTTGTTCAAGAAATACTGCAGCTCCAACTGGGGATGGTTTCTCACCACTGGAAGTGATATGGAAGCAGAGGCCTGTTGATTGCTGCTGAAGGAGCCTCCTGCTGAAAGCTCAGTGTTGAGCTTATTGCCTAGCCATGAAATTGCCTCCAGCAAGGTGAGAGTTGGGTGGGGTGAAGTCTCAGGAAGTCACCAAGATATAGTGAGTGAAGTTCACTGATTAAGATTTGGCTGTGTAGAAGGAGGGCTCAACACAGGAAAAATGGTGCCCACCTGTAAGCTGCACAGGAGAAGGGCTCAATAAAGATACAATGGCAGCTATCCCTCCAGCTCTTGTCCCAAAGCCACTCTCCTCAGTCTTCTCCAGTATGGCTCTAGCATCCCTGTTCCTCCACTGGAGCCCATGGTAATTGCCTACAAGCGAGTCTTTGTGCAGGCCCTTTAAGGGGATATCTGGGTTCCCAGTAGCCTTCCATCTCATCCAGATGGTCAGAATCCCTGTTGATTTTCACAGGCAGAATTTGTGGGGACTTCTCTTCCTGACAGTGGAACCATGGGCTAAGGAGCCCTGGTGATGAGCTGGGGTCCCATGCTCCTTCAAGGCGGGAGCAAGGGGGATTCTGCAGCTGAGATATCCCTCCTGATTCTCAACCACCACACATGAGTGTACGGCCAGCCAATTTCATGTCACTTTCCCTCCTACCAGTCTCAATGTGGCCTCTTCTTTGTATTTTTGGTTATCAGGGTTTTGTTCATCCAGTCTTCATATTGTTCTCTAGGATGAATGTTCTATAATTTAGTTTTAATTTTAATGCAGTCATGGGAGTAGGCAAGCACAGCGTTTATTTACTTTGCCAATCTCCTGTGATTTTTGATGAAGGAGCAAAGGCAATCCAATGGAGAAGAATAGTATCTTGAAATTTTGGTACTGGAACAATTGGACATTTATATGCAAAAAGATTTAGACAAAGATATTATACCTTCACGAAAATTAATTTTAAATGGGTCCTAGACCTAAATATATAAGTAAAAACTTATAGAAAACATCTAGAATATAACATAGGAGAAAATCTATGTGACCTTGGGCTTGCTTATGAGGTTTTTGATTCAACATCAAAAGCATAATCCAGAAAAGAAAAATATTATGCTAGCCTTCATTAAATTAAAAAAACTTCTGATCTCTGAATAATATTGAGTGAATGAAAGAAGAAGCCACAGCATTAGCAAATAACATGTATGATAACAAACTTGTATCCAAAATATACAAGAACTCTTAATACTCAACAAGAATAAAACAAACAACACAATTAAAAATCAGCAAAAGATCTAAATAGACCCCTCACCAAAGAAGTTATACAAATGGCAAGTAAACATATGAAAATATGCTCAACCACATATGTCAATAGGGTATTATGAATTAAAACTTCAATGAGCTACTGCTACACATATATTAGAATGACTAATACCCCCAAACAAGAAACAATACCAAATACTGATGAGGATGCAGATCAACAAGAGCTCTTTCATTGGTGGTAGGAATGCAAATGGTATTGACATTTTGGAAGACTGTTTGGCAGTTTCTTATGAAGCTAAATTAAATATGGTCTTACCTTAAGATCCAGAAATCACGTCTACCCAAATGAGTTGAAAATTATGCCCACACGAAAGTCTGCACATGAATGTTTCTAGCAGCTTTACTTATAAAACTAAACACCGGAAGCAACCGAGATGACCTTGAATAGGTGAGTGGATAAACAATCTGTGTGTGGTACCTCCATACAATGGAATATTATACAGCTATAAAATAAATGAGCTATCAAGATATGAAAATATAGAGAGAAACCTTAACTGAATATTGCTAGGTGAAGGAAACCATGTGAAAGGCTAAATAATATGTAATTCCAGTTACATGACATTTTGGAAAAGGCGAATCTATGAATCCAGTAAACAGATCAGTGGTTGCCAGTGCTTCAGATTGGGAGTAGAAGAATTAGCAGGTGAAGCACATGGAAATATGAGATGGTGAAACTATTCTATGTGATTCTGTAATGTTAGATAAATAACATTATTTATTTATTATTCATCAAAACATGTAGAACTGTACACCCAAAGGATAACTCATAATGTAAAACTATGGACTTTAATAAAATGTATCAAAATTGGCTTATTAATTATAATGATGTACCACACTTATATAGAATGCTCATAATAGGGAAAACTGGGAAAGAGGAAAAGTGTCATATGATATTCTTGGTACTACCTGACCAAATTTTTTATAAATTTACAACTATTCTAAAAATAAAATCTATAAAAATCTAAGAATCAGAGAAATGTTAATTTTAAAACTTTCATTAATGAAGAATTTCAAAAACTCAAGTTTGAGAAGGCAGATTGAGATAAACAATCCCATTCTTGATAGCAAACTTTCTAAGGATAAAAGTAATACATATCCCAGGGTAAAAGTAATATATATCAAGGTTTATAATACAACCAAAATCTTTTCAAAAAGTGAAAAAATTGGCAGTGACCTAAATTCCAACAGAACTGAATTATTATGCTATTGAATAATATTTATAATGAGTTTATGATGCTTTGGAAGTGCAGGATTTAATTGTGCATGATATAATCTGGAAAGAGTAAATAAAAATGTTAATCCATTTTTCTCTAAAACCTGTAGTTAAATTAAAAAAAAATTAAATTGCAGAACAGTATAATGATCCAACTTAAGGTTAAAAAATATAATCCCTAAGTGAATTTAAAACGGTTCAAAATTAATATAAAAGGAAACACAACCACTTATTGATATCCTTTACCTCTGGAGAGGGATGAGGGATTGGTAGAGTAAATGATATATTCCAGTACTTTTTCTTTAATTTGATATCATTTTATTTTATCTTTTTATTAAAGTATAGTCAGCATACAATATTTTATAAGCTTCAGGTGTACAACAGTACAACAGCACAAAGGTATTACTTTTTTGTAACATGATTCTGTACATTACTTGTACAATGTAAGATTAAAATATAAAATATAAATAAAAAAGAAATATATTGTTTACTAAATTAGTAAAAACAAAAATCTAATAAAACTAAGCAATTGGAGTAGAAAAGTTACAATCTTAATAGCAATTCGCAATGTATGGCATTAAGTTATACCTTTTCATTTAAGATTCAGTTCCATACATACATCCTATATCCATAGTACAAAATGTTGAAAAAATTTTAAAGAAGGCATTTAAATGAAATATTGTTATATAGTCATCAAAGTGTTAAAGAATTTATAAAGGCTTGTGGATAGAATAAAGCTATACACATTATCAAGAGAAAAAAGAAAAATAAAAAATTAGTGTAATTCAATTATACAAATAATACACAAAAATAGAATTAGAGAGAAGTATACCCAATAATAACAGTGGTTAAAATAAAAATTGGGAGTGACTTTCCTCCTTTCCCACTTAGTGATCTTGCATTTCTTTGCTAGTAAAGAAAATTAAATTTAAGGAAAGAAAGGAAGATATTTATTTAAAAGAGACCATCTAAAAACTTTTAACAGATGAAGGCTAACATTGTTGTATTCTAAGCCAGGTCAGTCAGAAATATGGCACCAAGGTTTCAGGAATGAATGAAATCAGCTGATGTAAGAAAACCAGCTCTTCCTTTGCAGCACACTCGCTTGTCTGAATAATCACATGATTCAATCCATTGCCCACTTGGAGACTAGACTATATGTAGTCAGTAAGCCATTGTCAGTGTCCCCAGTTCTCGCCAATGGCAATATAGAGGGTGAAGACAAGTATCATGGTTGCTTGGGCGTAGAAGGGGATAGGATGGACCTTACCAGGGTGGGGACTTGATGAAATTTGGCTGTGATGCTTATTGAGGGGATGAAGATTCCTATGGCTTATATAAATACAACTCTTACATAAACTTTAGCACATGAAGAAAATACTGAAAGTGTAAAATTATCAATTCACAAAAAACTGATGTAGAAACTACATTTTATTTTTATTTCTACTTTCCTGTTAGGTGGGGCAGTTAAGACCATAGTATAGACAAGTCACATAAAGATCGCAGGGGTTACCTGGTTGATGTGACACCATGGGATCCTATGCCAGTAGGTGATATAGCTCCTAAGGACTATATACTTGCTCTCCTTTGTCTACCTGTATACTCACAGAGAGGCATCACTGGATAAGGTAATGAAATGGAGAGCTTCTTTCAAATGAATTAGCCAGCTATGCTGTGGTCCACAAAAGAAATGAGGCAGAGATGTGAGAAGCGAAGCAACATACGTACCATTCATTTGTATAATATGAGCCTATGGTGTTCTCTAAAGGCTATCAGATGGATACTAGAGATGAACAAAAGTATCAGATCCCTCCCAGTTTCAGCAAATCACATTAATACCAGGAACTCTCCAAAGGGGAGGTTCTGTGATGTTCTAGACAATAGAAAATTTGCTATCTTTTGTGCTATTTTCATAAAAAACAAATATATAATAAGTTTCCAGGTGCCTTATAACAGTATCTGAAAATTTCATGTCTAAATATTTTGAACTTAGGGCACAATCTTTAGACCCATGAGTTCATAAGTGCAATATACAGTGTCATTTTTTTGCAACTTTTTAAAAACTTTAAAGTGTTATTGAAGATCATTCTATCTTGGTACATAAATAATATACTCACTCTTTTCACAGATGCATAATATTCCATTGTGTAGATGTAGCCTGGGCTGCCTTTTAAAACACTTTATTGAGGTATGATTGACAAATAAAAAGCTGTACAGACTTCTAATTCAAGATGACAGAGTAGGTAAACACTGTGCTTACCTCCTCCCATGAACACATCAAAATTCAACTAAACTACTGAACAACCATCATTGAGAACTGACTGAACTCTAGCTGAATAGAATTTCTATAACTAAAAATTTAAAGATGTAAAGATCAGACAGGTAAGAGGGGCGGAGACATAGAATGGACAGTCCCCACACTTGTGGTGATTAAGAATCAGGAGGGATATCTCACCTGTGGATGTCCCCCCTGAGGAGTGAGAGGTTCCAGCCCCACACTGGGGGCCCCAGACCCAGGCTTTAATGCTGAGACAAGAAGTCTCTATAACATCTTGTTGTGAAAACCAGTGTGGATTGCATATATGTGAGACAAAGGGCTGCTGGAGTCCCAGGAGTTCCTCTTGAGGGGTCCATACAAGGACTACCTTGCTGACAAACTTACCTGCTTTAGGCCCCAGCACTGGGGCAGCAGCTCAAAAAGCACCAGGGACATAAGAGGGGGAAATTGAATTGACTACCTTCACAATGAGGACTGTAGCGACAGGAATCAGGAATTCTTCCTCCAGGGACTGAAGCACTGGCAGATGCCACTGTTCCTTTGTTGAGTCACCCCGCCCCCCGACACAGACAGCCTAGCACAGAGGGACACAAAAGCTGAGTTCTCTATTAACCTGGCTAATACCATTCTCCCTGCTCTGGTGATTCTGAGACCCTGCCCCATGTAACTGGCATGCCTGGCCTGAGTCACTTCCAGAAACTTCTTCGCACAAAGGGTCTGCCTTAGCTCATGCTGCAGACTTTCTTAAAATCTCTCAAAGATTCACAAACCCAAAATAGGCAGCAGTGGGTCTCAGTGTGTCCTGAATCTCTTGCTAAGTGGCCCCAAGCCCTGCATAAATGGCAACTAATCTTAACTAGAAATGTAACTCCTATTAGGTGGCTCCAAGCTTGTCATGGCTGTGGCTAGTGTTGGCATGGAATATAGCTTCAATTATGTGGCTGCCAAACTGACACGAGTGGCGGCTAGCCTCAGCTCACATGGTGGTGCCTACAAAGGGTCCTAAGCATGGCAATAGTGGCAACTGGCCTCAGTTTGCAGCATTGTCTCTCCCAAAACCTCCAAATCTAGCCAAGCAGCAACCAACTGCAGATCACTTTGTAGCTCCTACCAGGCAGCCCCAAGCCAGGCACAAATGGTAGCTGATCTTGACTTGTACCAAAGGCTCTCCTAAGAAGCTCCAAAACCAACACACCCATTTGCCAACTTCACACAATACCAGAGCACCACCCAACCAGCTCCACAAATGACATACCTAACGGCAGTCTCAGTTGGCACCAGAGTCTTGCTAAAGTGACTCATGCTCTGAGCAATCTGGCCCCACACACCATCTTGTCCACTGTAGTCATGGCTAGCTCTCATAACCAGTCAGCCTGAGGGTCAGTCCCATCCACTGATGTGCCAACAACAATCAAGGCTCAGTTACAACAGTAGTGTACACACAACTCACACAAAGGACACCCCTGGGGCCCTCAGATCAAGAGAACAGGGAGACTACATCACTGGTCCTCACAGGATACTTATGCCTACTCCACCTACTCCTATGACTAGGAGACATAGAGAGCTACCTAATACATAGAAATGAACACATGGAGGCAGCCAAAATGAGGAGACAATAAAACATGATCCAAAAGAAAGAACAAGACAAAACTCTAGAAAAAGAATTAAATGAAATGGAAACGAGCAATCTACCAGATGCAGAGTTCAAAATAGTGGTTATAAGGATGCTCAATGAACTTAGAGGAAGAATAGATGAACTCAATGAGAACCTCAACAAAGTCATAGAAACCATAAAGAAGAACCAGTCAGAAATGAAAAATACAATAACTGAAATGAAGAATACATTAGATGGGATCAAGAGTAGATTAGATGATTCAGAAGATAGAATCATATTAGTGATCTGGAAGACAAGGCAGTGGAAACACACACAATCAAACAAAAAGAAAACAATATTGTTTTTAATGAGGATAATTTAAGAGACCTCTGGGACGACATCAACATCGTAGGGGTACTAGAAGGAGAAGACAGAGGACAAGGGATTGAAAAACCTATTTAAAGAAATAATGACTGAAAGCTTCCCTAACCTGGCAAAGGAGATAGATATAAAGGTCAAGGAAGTGCAGAGAGTCCCAAACAAGATGAACCCAAATGGGCTCACGACAAAACACATCAAAACCAAAATGTCAGATTATAAGATGAAGAATCTCAAAAGGAGCAAGAGAAAAGCAGTTAGTAACCTAAAAGGGAGTTCCCACAAGACTGTCAGATGATTTCTCAACAGAAACTTTGCAAACCAGAAGGGATTGGTATGAAATATTCAAAGTGATGAAAAGCAGGGACCTAAAACCAAGATTACTCTATGCAGTAAGGATATCATTTAGAATAGAGTGAAGGATAAAGTTTCCTGAATAAGAAAAAGCTAAAGGATTTTATCATCACTAAACCAGCACTACAAGAAGTGTTAAAGGGACTTATTTAAGAAGAAAAGATCAAATATGTGAAATATAGGGAAGAAAATATAGAGAAGAAAAAAATGCTCACCGACAAAGGCAAACTTTTTTTTAGTAAAAGCAGTGGTTCAACCAGCTGTACAGCTAGTACAAAGTTTAAAAGGCAAAAGTAGGAAGATCATGTATAATAATTTAATAGAATAACACACATACATACAAGAAGTAAAAATAATGTTCAAAACATAAACATAGTGGGAGACAGTAATAATTGCAGTGATTTTTAGAATGTTTTCAGGCTTAAGTGACCATCAACTTATAATAGACTGCTATAAACATAAGTTGGTATACATGAACCACATGGTAATTACAAATAAAAAAATCTATAAGAGATATAAAGAGAAAAGAATCTAAACATAACATTAAATTAATCAACATACAAGAGAAGAGAGTAAGAGAATAAGAAACAGAGAATAACTACAAAACAACCAGAAAACAATAAAGTGGCAATAGCTACATACCTGTCAATAATTATTTTAAATGTAAATGGACTAAATATTCCAATAAAAAAAGATAGGGTGGCTGAATGCATTAAAAAAAAAACAAAACCTGTACAAATGCTGCCCACAAGAGACCTACTTCAGAGAGAAAGACACATGCAGACTGAAAGTAAGGGAATAGGAAAAGATATTTCATGCCACTTTAAAACAAGACTTTAAAACAAGAGTTGTAACAAGAGATAAAGAATGGCATTTACAATGATAAAGACATCAATCCAACAAGTGGATATAAGTCTCTGAAATATCTATGCACCCAACATAGGATCACTTAAATATATACAGCAACTATTGGTGGACACAAAGGACAACATCGACAGTAATATAGTAATAGTAGGGGACTTTAATCCTCCATTGTCATCAATAAATAGGTCATCTAGACAGAAAATCAACAAGGAAACAGCAGCCTTACATGACACACTACACCAGATGAATTTAATTGATATTTTTAGAGCATTTCACTTCAAAGCAGCAGAATATACATTTTTCTCAAGTGCACATGAAACATTTTCCAATATAGGCTACAGAATAAGTCTCAATAAACTTAAGAAGGTTGAAATCATATCAAGCATCTCCGATCACAATAGTATGAAACTGGAAATCAACTATGAGAAGAAAGCTGAAAAATATACAAGCACTTGGGAGGTAAATGACATGCTATTAAACAATGAATGAGTTAACAAGATCAAGGAAGAAGTCAAAAAATATTTTGAAACAAATGAAAATGAAAATGCAATGAACCAAAAAAATCTATGGAACACAGCCAAAGCAGTCCTAAGAGGCAAATTTGTAGAAATACAGACCTATCTCAAGAAAAAAGAAAAATCTTATATAAATTAACATTACACCTAAAGGAACTATTAAAACAAAAAACAAACAAACAAAAAAACAAGCAAAGCAGAAAATGAGTAGAAGGAAGGAAATAAAGATCAGAGTGGAAATAAATAAAATAGAGTCTAAAAATATAGAAAAAAAAAATCAATGAAACCAAGAGCTAGTTCTTTGAAAAGATAGATAAATGTTTAGTCACACTCATCAAGAAAAGAAGCGGGCCCAAATGAGAAAAATATGAAAGGAAAAAAGGAAGTGACAACCAACACCACAGAAATACGAAGGATTATAAGAAAATACTACAAACATTTATATGCCAACAAATTAGACATCCTGAAAGAAATGGATAGATTTCTAGAAACATGCAATTTTCCAAGACTAAATCAAGGAGCAACAGAAAATCTGAGCAGACCAGTAGCTGCTAACAATAAAACTAATCAGTAATCAAAAAAAAAAAAAAAAGAAAAACAACAACAACAACAACAACAACAACAACACAAGCCCAGATCCAAATGGCTTCACAGGAGAATTTTACCAAACATTTAAAAAATAATACCTATCCTTCTCAAATTATTCTAAAAATTTTGAGAAGTCTCCGAACTCATTTTATGAGGCCAGCATTACCCTGGTACCAAATACCAGACAAAGACACTACAAAAAAATAGAATTATAGGCCAATATCTCTGATTAACATAGATGCAAAAATCCTCAACAAAAATTAGGAAACCAAATTTAGCAAGATATTAAAAAGATCATACACCATAATCAAGTGGGATTTACTCCCAGGATGCAAGTCTGGTTCTCTATTCACAAATCAATTAACATTATATACCACATAGACAAAATGGAGGATAAAAAGCATGTTATCATAGCAATAGATGCAGAAGAAACATTTCACGAATCCAGCACCCATTTATGATAAAAAAAAATTCTCAGCAAAGTAAGGCTAGAGGGAACATACTTCAACATAATAAAGACCATATAAACAAACCCACAGCTAACATCATACTCAACAGTGAAAAACTGAAAGCTTTTTATTTAAAATCAGGAACAAGACAAGGATATCCACTTTCACTACTTTTATTCAGTATAGTATTAGAAGTACTCACCACAGTAATCGAGAGAAAAAAATAATAAAAGGCATCCAAATTGGAAAGGAAGAAGTAAAACTGTCATTATCTGCAGATGTCATGATACTATATAGAAAGAACCCTAAAGACTTTATCAAAAACTATTACAACTGATAAATAAATTCAGCAAAGTGTCAGGATACAAAATTAGTGTTCAAAAATTGGTTGCATTTTATACACCAGTAAAAACTATCAGAAAACAATCCCATTTACAATTACATGGGGGAAAAATAACACCAGGAATACATTTAACCAAGGGGGTAAAAGACGTGTACTCTGAAAATTATAAGAACATTGATGAAAGAAATTGAAAATGACATGAATAAATGCAAGGGTATACGATACTCATGAACTGGAAGGTTTAATGTTGTTAAACATCCATATTACCTAAAGCAATCTACAGATTTAATGCAATTCCTATCAAAATATCAATGACATATTTTATGGAACTAGACCTGATAACCTTAAAATTTATATAGAACCACAAAAAACATCAAATTGCCAAAGCAATCGAGAAAGAAGTACAAAGTTGGAGGAATTACACTCTCTGATTTCAAACTGTATTACAACGCATTATAATCAAAACAGCATGGTACTGGCACAAAAACAGCCACACAGGTCAATGGTACAGAATAGAAAGCCCTGAAATAAGCCCATATTTATATGGACAATTAATCTATGGCAAGGCTGACAAGAATATACAAAGTAGAAATGATTGTCCCTTCAATAAATTGTTTTGGGAAAACTAGATAGATAACATGCAAAAAAAAAAAGTGAATCTGGATCACTTAATTACACAACATCCAAAAATAAACTCAAAATGAATTAAAGACTTAAATGAAAGAACTGAAATCATAAAACTCCTAGAAGAAAACATAAGCAGTAAACTCTTTGACATCAATCCTAGCAATACATAGGTTTTTTGAATAAGTTTTCCTGGAGCAAGTGCAATAAAAGCAAAAATAAACAAATGGGACTACATCAAACTAAAAAGCTTTTACACAGCAAAGGAAACCATCGACAAAAGGCAAAGACAACATACTGAATGGGAAAAGATATTTACAAATGACATATTCAATAAAGGGAGAATCTCCAAAATATATAAAGAATTTATACAGCTCAACATCTAAAAAACAATCCAATTTAAAAAATGGGCAGAAGACCTGAATAGACATTTCTCCAGAGGGTGCATACAGGTGACTAACAGACACATGAAAACATGCTCAACATCACTAATCATCAGAGAAATGCAAATCATAATCACAATGACATAATATCCCGCACGTGTCAGAATGACTATTATCAATAAATCAACAAAAAACAAGTGCTGGCAAAAATATGGAGAAAAGGGAATCTTTGTGCACTATTGGTGAGATTGTAAATTGGTGTCGCCATTATGAAAAATAGTATAGAGGTTCCTCAAAAATAAAAAATAAAAATATCATATGGCAGCAATTCCACTTCTGGATATTTATCTGAAGAAATCTATAATACTGATTTGAAAAAATATACAAATCCCTATGTTCGTTGCATCAGTTATTTACAACAGCCAAGAAATGGAAGCAACCTAAGCATCCATCGAGAGATAAATGACTAATGAAGATTGTTCCATATATATAATGGAATATTATTCAGCCATAAAAAAGAATGAAAGCCTGCAATTTTTGGAAACATAGATGGACCTAGAGGGTATTATGCTAAGTGAAATGAGTCAAAGAAAGACAAACACCACTTGATCTCCCTTATATGTGGAATTGAAAAGACAAAATAAATGCACAAACAAAACAGAAACAAACTCATAGATACACTCATTGATAGTCGCCAGATAAGAAGGGTGTTGGAAGATGGATGAAAAAGGTGAAAGGAATTAAGAAGTACAAATTGCCAGTTATAAAAATAGTCACAGGATTATAAATTATAGGGAATATAATAAAAAATATCATAATAACTATAGTGTTAGATGGGTAGTAGACTTAACAGGGTGATCACAAGTTATATAAATGTCTAATCATTATGTTGTACAGCTGAAACTAATATACTGTATATCAACAGTAATTGAAAATAAATTTTAAAATAAGCCCCTCTGGTTACAGATGCTCACTCATTGAGAACTAATTTTTTGCTCACTTTCTCTTTCCCACTTGAATTTTGCCTAAAGTATATCTTGCTAATTTGGGGGTGGGGGAGCTCTGGACCATCAATATTAATAAATAAATAAATAAATAAATAGGCAAGTTTGTACATGCCCTGATTTAGTCTTATAGATTTTCTGGTATGATATCAAGAGGAGACAATTGAAGATTACAAAGGAATAAGTCTTCTACAAGTTCTCAATGAGTCTTAATTATTTCATTCATCTGTTCTATAAAGCCAAAAGATCAGAGATGATAAGCACAATAGAGATATAATATTGCCCACACACACCTGGTATAGAATTTATTCTGTAGAGTGGATTCCCCAATCACTATGGAGCTCTGTGGGGAGTCTTTGAGCAGAAAAAAATCTTTCTAGAAGTATTTTGCTGACTGCTGTGGCTGCAGTCCTTCTGCATGAGAATGTTCTATTAATGAGAATACATTCAAATCATCATTAATAAATTTTTATAGTTGAGAAGGGGGCAATTGGATTAAAATCCACTTTTCAAACCTCAAAATTCTAGCATATCAAATAGGCCTAATTAGTTTAATATCCGCTTTTTATACCAAAAGATTTCCTTTGACATGCTTTAGGGACCCTTAAGAAGAATTCCAAAGCTATTTTCAGGCTAAGAGAAAGACTATTTAATTTTTGAATTTCAAGAAGTTTGTCAAATATATGAAAGTTTGAAAACATTTGGTCTAACTGGATCAAAGGTAACTATGAAATGATACAATTATCCCTTTAATCATCAGGCAAATACACGAAGTTTAATGGTTGGAAGCAAAATTTAGCTGTTGTAATATTAAGATTTGGTTTACAAAAACAATAAAAGATCTGATGATATAGAACACAAGAAATAATTTTAATAAAACATAAAATCTTTGCTTTCCCATTACAATTTCTTATTGAGCATACAAATTGGATAGGAAAACTTTTTCCTTTTTAATACAGAGAAGAAACCAAATTCTAATTCTGTACCAGTGTACTTTTGATATTGAAAAAATTAACTTAAATCCATTCTAATCTTAATTAATTAGACCATAAATAAGATTTTTTTCCCCAAATTCCTTTTCCATAAACCTTCTGCAACATTCACAATCCTTTTGCAACTTTCATAAACCTTTCAGCTTTTGTCCTATTTTTCTTCTTATTCTGGAAAATCATTTTATCTCAGAACAAAATTATTTTCCTTCAACAAAATGCATTTTCATTCCTCATGCCATCTTTTAGCAAACACACATATCTTACTTTCCATATACAATTATTTTCAATCACTATAACATCTTTCTCTTCCTTCTCATCAGATTCTCAGAGATTTCACCTCTAGTGTCCTAATCAAGCTTTGTCAGAAGTATCTAGATCCTTACCTGAGGCATCTTAAGCCCTTCTAGTCTTCCAAAGCTGCGCACCAAGATCTCCAGCTTATTATTCTGCTCTCTCACTTTGTAAGTCCCAAAGCTAGCACATAGTAGACAACTGAATGTCTTTTTCTAATCTAAACTCTTCTTTAAAGTTTAGTTTACTTAATCATTTAAGCTTAGCAGATTTTAAGCATCTGAGTAACCAAAGGATTTTGTAAACTATTTACTGAAAAGTTCACTCAGAAAGTCATATCTTATTTATCTCTAATTAAACCATCTGTTTTTAACAATCACATTTAGATTATTCCCTGAAGATTTCATGCAACTTGAAAGCAATTAACTATTATCTTACATTTTTTTCTTGTTGAAAATTTTATAACAGATAATATGAACTTATTTAACTAATAAACTCAGGTAGAATGAGAGTGGTATGTTTGCATTATGTTACAGTCCTGATACACTAAAGACGTGTCTATTTTAATTAATTCAACAGGCTCAAGCTAGCTTTTATTTATTAAAGATTAATCTTAGATCACGGGCAGTTGAAGGGCAGTTGAGTTAGTTTCCATACTTCTTTAATTTGCATAAGCACTTGTTTGTTTTTAAATCATTTGAATAGGGCTTCTTTACATCCTAATTTTGAGTTTACGAATTAATCCTAACCATACTAAAAGTTGATAAACACCCATATCTATACCTATATACTATATCTATAGCATACATATATAGACATACATAAACAGATAAGACAGAGATAACACAGCTTATATTTTATAACCATTAGCTTTTATATCCCAGGCACAAAATTCTGGCTGATTGTTTAAATTAAAATTATTTGTTCAGATAGGTTAATTTTTTGCATGCTGTAAGAATTTCTTCAAAATTATTTTTAAAGTTAATTTATCTTCTAGAAGTTTCTGAATCAATTAAAGAATGCACTCCATTGTGTCTGGGAGGTTTGGGGTCCCCTCTTCTAAGGGTGCCCTTTAAAGTGGACTTATGTGCATAAAATAAGGGTGCCCTTTAAAGTGGACTTATGTGCATAAAATAAAGTCGGAGCTCTCAGAATGCAAAGAAAGCAGCCTCAGAGGCCTGAATTTTAAAGGGGGCAGATTTTTCTAGAATGGGAGAGAAGAACATGGCACTGGAGGGGGAGCCTGAGCACAAGATGGCTGTCACATGCCTGGAGACAAAGAAGATGGAGGAAAGAAAGATGAGGCCTCGGAAGTTATTTTACTTCTTTCAATTATTTGTTCACTTTGGTTAATTCAGAGTCCTGAATATGTTTGGAAGCCTCAAGGTACCACTTAAAATAGTATACCATTCAGTTTGTTTTATTTCAGAGCCATGGTTTTCTAATTTAGTTTTGAGAAAAACAAGCTTTGACCAACTTAGCTGTAAATCATCCTGGCTAATCAT